>NC_053399.1:100474512-101074512 GCF_905171765.1 Bufo bufo
CATCACTGTAGTTATAACAGTGTTATCCCCTTCACTGTAGTTATAACAGTCTTATCCCCATCACTGTAGATATAACAGTCTTATCCCCATCACTGTAGTTATAACAGTGTTATCCCCATCACTGTAGTTATAACAGTCTTATCTCCATCACTGTAGTTATAACAGTCTTATCCCCATCACTGTAGTTATAACAGTGTTATCCCCATCACTGTAGTTATAACAGTCTTATCCCCATCACTGTAGTTATAACAGCCTTATCTCCATCACTGTAGATATAACAGTCTTATCCCCATCACTGTAGTTATAACAGTCTTATCCCCATCACTGTAGTTATAACAGCCTTATCCCCCATCACTGTAGCTATAACAGTCTTATCCCCCATCACTGTAGTTATAACAGTCTTATCTCCATCACTGTAGCTATAACAGTCTTATCCCCATCACTGTAGTTATAACAGTGTTATCCCCTTCACTGTAGTTATAACAGTGTTATCCCCATCACTGTAGTTATAACAGTCTTATCCCCATCACTGTAGTTATAACAGTCTTATCCCCCATCACTGTAGATATACCAGTCTTATCCCCCATTACTGTAGTTATAACAGCCTTATCTCCATCACTGTAGATATAACAGTCTTATCCCCATCACTGTAGTTATAACAGTCTTATCCCCATCACTGTAGTTATAACAGTCTTATCCCCATCACTGTAGTTATAACAGCCTTATCTCCATCACTGTAGATATAACAGTCTTATCCCCATCACTGTAGATATAACAGTCTTATCCCCATCACTGTAGTTATAACAGTCTTATCCCCATCACTGTAGTTATAACAGCCTTATCCCCATCACTGTAGTTATAACAGTCTTATCCCCCATCACTGTAGATATAACAGTCTTATCCCCATCACTGTAGTTATAACAGCCTTATCCCCATCACTGTAGTTATAACAGTCTTATCCCCCATCACTGTAGTTATAACAGTCTTATCCCCATCACTGTAGTTATAACAGTCTTATCTCCATCACTGTAGTTATAACAGTCTTATCCCCGATCACTGTAGATATAACAGTCTTATCCCCCATCACTGTAGTTATAACAGTCTTATCCCCATCACTGTAGTTATAACAGTCTTATCCCCATCACTGTAGTTATAACAGTCTTATCTTCATCACTGTAGTTATAACAGTCTTATCCCCGATCACTGTAGTTATAACAGTCTTATCCCCATCACTGTAGTTATATTAGTCTTATCCCCATCACTGTAGTTATAACAGTCTTATCCCCCATCACTGTAGTTATAACAGTCTTATCCCCGATCACTGTAGATATAACAGTCTTATCCCCCATCACTGTAGTTATAACAGTCTTATCCCCATCACTGTAGTTATAACAGTGTTATCCCCATCACTGTAGATATAACAGTCTTATCCCTGATCACTGTAGTTATAACAGCCTTATCTCCATCACTGTAGTTATAACAGTCTTATCCCCATCACTGTAGTTATAACAGTCTTATCCCCATCACTGTAGATATAACAGTCTTATCCCTGATCACTGTAGATATAACAGTCTTATCCCCCATCACTGTAGTTATAACAGTCTTATCCCCATCACTGTAGTTATAACAGTCTTATCCCCCATCACTGTAGTTATAACAGTCTTATCCCCATCACTGTAGTTATAACAGTCTTATCCCCCATCACTGTAGTTATAACAGTCTTATCCCCATCACTGTAGTTATAACAGTCTTATCTCCATCACTGTAGTTATAACAGTCTTATCTCCATCACTGTAGTTATAACAGTCTTATCTCCATCACTGTAGTTATAACAGCCTTATCTCCATCACTGTAGTTATAACAGTCTTATCCCCATCACTGTAGTTATAACAGTCTTATCCCCCATCACTGTAGTTATAACAGTCTTATCCCCATTACTGTAGTTATAACAGTCTTATCCCCATCACTGTAGTTATAACAGTCTTATCCCCATCACTGTAGTTATAACAGTCTTATCCCCCATCACTGTAGTTATAACAGTCTTATCTCCATCACTGTAGTTATAACAGTCTTATCTCCATCACTGTAGTTATAACAGTCTTATCCCCATCACTGTAGTTATAACAGTCTTATCCCCCATCACTGTAGTTATAACGGTCTTATCTCCATCACTGTAGTTATAACGGTCTTATCCCCATCACTGTAGTTATAACAGTCTTATCCCCATCACTGTATTTATAACAGTCTTATCCCCATCACTGTAGTTATAACAGTCTTATACCCATCACTGTAGTTATAACAGCCTTATCCCCATCACTGTAGATATAACAGTCTTATCCCCATCACTGTAGATATAACAGTCTTATCTCCATCACTGTAGTTATAACAGCCTTATCCCCATCACTGTAGTTATAACAGTCTTATCCCCCATCACTGTAGTTATAACGGTCTTATCTCCATCACTGTAGATATAACAGTCTTATCCCCATCACTGTAGATATAACAGTCTTATCTCCATCACTGTAGTTATAACAGTCTTATCCCCATCACTGTAGTTATAACAGTCTTATCCCCATCACTGTAGTTATAACAGTCTTATCCCCATCACTGTAGTTATAACAGTCTTATCCCCATCACTGTAGTTATAACAGTCTTATCCCCATCACTGTAGTTATAACAGTCTTATCTCCATCACTGTAGTTATAACAGTCTTATCCCCATCACTGTAGATCTAACAGTCTTATCCCCCATCACTGTAGTTATAACAGTCTTATCCCCCATCACTGTAGTTATAACAGTCTTATCTCCATCACTGTAGTTATAACAGTCTTATCCCCATCACTGTAGTTATAACAGTCTTATCCCCATAACTGTAGTTATAACAGTCTTATCCCCCATCACTGTAGTTATAACAGTCTTATCTCCATCACTGTAGTTATAACAGTCTTATCTCCATCACTTTAGTTATAACAGTCTCATCCCCCATCACTGTAGTTATAACAGTCTCATCCCCCATCACTGTAGTTATAACAGCCTTATCCCCATCACTGTAGTTATAACAGTCTTATCCCCATCACTGTAGTTATAACAGTCTTATCTCCATCACTGTAGTTATAACAGTCTTATCCCCATCACTGTAGTTATAACAGTCTTATCCCCATCACTGTAGTTATAACAGTCTTATCCCCATCACTGTAGTTATAACAGTCTTATCTCCATCACTGTAGTTATAACAGTCTTATCCCCCATCACTGTAGTTATAACAGTCTTATCTCCATCACTGTAGTTATAACAGTCTTATCCCCATTACTGTAGTTATAACAGTGTTATCCCCCATCACTGTAGTTATAACAGTCTCATCCCCCATCACTGTAGTTATAACAGCGTTATCCCCATCACTGTAGTTATAACAGTCTTATCTCCATCACTGTAGTTATAACAGTCTTATCCCCCATCACTGTAGTTATAACAGCGTTATCCCCATCACTGTAGTTATAACAGTCTTATCTCCATCACTGTAGTTATAACAGTCTTATCCCCCATCACTGTAGTTATAACAGTCTTATCCCCATCACTGTAGTTATAACAGTCTTATCTCCATCACTGTAGTTATAACAGTCTTATCCCCCATCACTGTAGTTATAACAGTCTTATCCACATCACTGTAGTTATAACAGTCTTATCCCCATCACTGTAGTTATAACAGTCTTATCTCCATCACTGTAGTTATAACAGTCTTATCCCCCATCACTGTAGTTATAACAGCCTTATCCCCATCACTGTAGTTATAACAGTCTTATCCCCATCACTGTAGTTATAACAGTCTTATCCCCATCACTGTAGTTAAAACAGTCTTATCTCCATCACTGTAGTTATAACAGTCTTATCTCCATCACTGTAGTTATAACAGTCTCATCCCCCATCACTGTAGTTATAACAGTCTTATCCCCCATCACTGTAGTTATAACAGTCTTATCTCCATCACTGTAGTTATAACAGTCTTATCCCCATCACTGTAGTTATAACAGTCTTATCTCCATCACTGTAGTTATAACAGTCTTATCCCCATAACTGTAGTTATAACAGTCTTATCCCCCATCACTGTAGTTATAACAGTCTTATCTCCATCACTGTAGTTATAACAGTCTTATCTCCATCACTTTAGTTATAACAGTCTCATCCCCCATCACTGTAGTTATAACAGTCTCATCCCCCATCACTGTAGTTATAACAGCCTTATCCCCATCACTGTAGTTATAACAGTCTTATCCCCATCACTGTAGTTATAACAGTCTTATCTCCATCACTGTAGTTATAACAGTCTTATCCCCATCACTGTAGTTATAACAGTCTTATCCCCATCACTGTAGTTATAACAGTCTTATCCCCATCACTGTAGTTATAACAGTCTTATCTCCATCACTGTAGTTATAACAGTCTTATCCCCCATCACTGTAGTTATAACAGTCTTATCTCCATCACTGTAGTTATAACAGTCTTATCCCCATTACTGTAGTTATAACAGTGTTATCCCCCATCACTGTAGTTATAACAGTCTCATCCCCCATCACTGTAGTTATAACAGCGTTATCCCCATCACTGTAGTTATAACAGTCTTATCTCCATCACTGTAGTTATAACAGTCTTATCCCCCATCACTGTAGTTATAACAGCGTTATCCCCATCACTGTAGTTATAACAGTCTTATCTCCATCACTGTAGTTATAACAGTCTTATCCCCCATCACTGTAGTTATAACAGTCTTATCCCCATCACTGTAGTTATAACAGTCTTATCTCCATCACTGTAGTTATAACAGTCTTATCCCCCATCACTGTAGTTATAACAGTCTTATCCACATCACTGTAGTTATAACAGTCTTATCCCCATCACTGTAGTTATAACAGTCTTATCTCCATCACTGTAGTTATAACAGTCTTATCCCCCATCACTGTAGTTATAACAGCCTTATCCCCATCACTGTAGTTATAACAGTCTTATCCCCATCACTGTAGTTATAACAGCCTTATCCCCATCACTGTAGTTATAACAGTCTTATCTCCATCACTGTAGTTATAACAGTCTCATCCCCCATCACTGTAGTTATAACAGTCTTATCCCCCATCACTGTAGTTATAACAGTCTTATCTCCATCACTGTAGTTATAACAGTCTTATCCCCATCACTGTAGTTATAACAGTCTTATCTCCATCACTGTAGTTATAACAGCCTTATCCCCATCACTGTAGTTATAACAGTCTTATCCCCCATCACTGTAGATATAACAGTCTTATCCCTGATCACTGTATATATAACAGTCTTATCCCCATCACTGTAGTTATAACAGTCTTATCCCCCATCACTGTAGTTATAACAGTCTTATCTCCATCACTGTAGTTATAACAGTCTTATCCCCATCACTGTAGTTATAACAGTCTTATCCCCATCACTGTAGTTATAACAGTCTTATCTCCATCACTGTAGTTATAACAGTCTTATCTCCATCACTGTAGTTATAACAGTCTTATCCCCATCACTGTAGTTATAACAGTCTTATCCCCCATCACTGTAGTTATAACAGTCTTATCCCCATCACTGTAGTTATAACAGTCTTATCTCCATCACTGTAGTTATAACAGTCTTATCCCCATCACTGTAGTTATAACAGCCTTATCCCCCATCACTGTAGTTATAACAGTCTTATCCCCCATCACTGTAGTTAGAACAGTCTTATCTCCATCACTGTAGTTATAACAGTCTTATCCCCCATCACTGTAGTTATAACAGTCTTATCCCCCATCACTGTAGTTATAACAGCCTTATCCCCATCACTGTAGATATAACAGTCTTATCCCCCATCACTGTAGTTATAACAGTCTTATCTCCATCACTGTAGATATAACAGTCTTATCCCCATCACTGTAGATATAACAGTCTTATCTCCATCACTGTAGTTATAACAGTCTTATCTCCATCACTGTAGTTATAACAGTCTCATCCCCCATCACTGTAGTTATAACAGTCTTATCCCCCATCACTGTAGTTATAACAGTCTTATCTCCATCACTGTAGTTATAACAGTGTTATCCCCATCACTGTAGTTATAACAGTCTTATCCCCATCACTGTAGTTATAACAGTCTTATCCCCCATCACTGTAGTTATAACAGTCTTATCCCCATCACTGTAGTTATAACAGTCTTATCTCCATCACTGTAGTTATAACAGCCTTATCTCCATCACTGTAGTTATAACAGTCTCATCCCCCATCACTGTAGTTATAACAGTCTTATCCCCCATCACTGTAGTTATAACAGTCTTATCCCCATCACTGTAGTTATAACAGTCTTATCCCCATCACTGTAGTTATAACAGTCTTATCCCCATCACTGTAGTTATAACAGCCTTATCTCCATCACTGTAGATATAACAGTCTTATCCCCATCACTGTAGATATAACAGTCTTATCTCCATCACTGTAGTTATAACAGTCTTATCTCCATCACTGTAGTTATAACAGTCTCATCCCCCATCACTGTAGTTATAACAGTCTTATCCCCCATCACTGTAGTTATAACAGTCTTATCTCCATCACTGTAGATATAACAGTCTTATCCCCATCACTGTAGATATAACAGTCTTATCTCCATCACTGTAGTTATAACAGTCTTATCTCCATCACTGTAGTTATAACAGTCTCATCCCCCATCACTGTAGTTATAACAGTCTTATCCCCCATCACTGTAGTTATAACAGTCTTATCTCCATCACTGTAGTTATAACAGTGTTATCCCCATCACTGTAGTTATAACAGTCTTATCCCCATCACTGTAGTTATAACAGTCTTATCCCCCATCACTGTAGTTATAACAGTCTTATCCCCATCACTGTAGTTATAACAGTCTTATCTCCATCACTGTAGTTATAACAGCCTTATCTCCATCACTGTAGTTATAACAGTCTCATCCCCCATCACTGTAGTTATAACAGTCTTATCCCCCATCACTGTAGTTATAACAGTCTTATCTCCATCACTGTAGTTATAACAGTCTTATCCCCATCACTGTAGTTATAACAGTCTTATCTCCATCACTGTAGTTATAACAGTCTTATCTCCATCACTGTAGTTATAACAGTCTTATCCCCATCACTGTAGTTATAACAGTCTTATCCCCATCACTGTAGTTATAACAGTCTTATCCCCCATCACTGTAGTTATAACAGTCTTATCTCCATCACTGTAGTTATAACAGTCTTATCCCCCATCACTGTAGTTATAACAGTCTTATCCCCATCACTGCAGTTATAACAGTCTTATCCCCATCACTGTAGTTATAACAGTCTTATCTCCATCACTGTAGTTATAACAGTCTTATCCCCATCACTGTAGTTATAACAGTCTTATCCCCATCACTGTAGTTATAACAGTCTTATCTCCATCACTGTAGTTATAACAGTCTTATCCCCATCACTGTAGTTATAACAGTCTTATCTCCATCACTGTAGTTATAACAGCCTTATCCCCATCACTATAGTTATAACAGTCTTATCCCCCATCACTGTAGTTATAACAGTCTTATCCCCCATCACTGTAGTTATAACAGTCTTATCCCCATCACTGTAGTTATAACAGTCTTATCTCCATTACTGTAGTTATAACAGTCTTATCCCCATCACTGTAGTTATAACAGCGTTATCCCCATCACTGTAGTTATAACAGTCTTATCCCCCATCACTGTAGTTATAACAGTCTTATCTCCATTACTGTAGTTATAACAGCCTTATCCCCATCACTGTAGTTATAACAGTCTTATCTCCATCACTGTAGTTATAACAGCCTTATCCCCATCACTATAGTTATAACAGTCTTATCCCCCATCACTGTAGTTATAACAGTCTTATCCCCATCACTGTAGTTATAACAACGTTATCCCCATCACTGTAGTTATAACAGTCTTATCCCCCATCACTGTAGTTATAACAGTCTTATCCCCCATCACTGTAGTTATAACAGTCTTATCCCCATCACTGTAGTTATAACAGTCTTATCCCCCATCACTGTAGTTATAACAGTCTTATCTCCATCACTGTAGATATAACAGTCTTATCTCCATCACTGTAGTTATAACAGTCTTATCCCCATCACTGTAGTTATAACAGTCTTATCTCCATCACTGTAGATATAACAGTCTTATCCCCATCACTGTAGTTATAACAGTCTTATCTCCATCACTGTAGTTATAACAACCTTATCTCCATCACTGTAGTTATAACAACGTTATCCCCATCACTGTAGTTATAACAGTCTTATCCCCCATCACTGTAGATATAACAGTCTTATCCCCATCACTGTAGTTATAACAGTCTTATCCCCATCACTGTAGTTATAACAGTCTTATCCCCATCACTGTAGTTATAACAGTCTTATCCCCATCACTGTAGTTATAACAGTCTTATTCCCATCACTGTAGTTATAACAGTCTTATCCCCATCACTGTAGATATAACAGCCTTATCCCCATCACTGTAGTTATAACAACGTTATCCCCATCACTGTAGATATAACAGTCTTATCCCCATCACTGTAGTTATAACAGTCTTATCCCCATCACTGTAGTTATAACAGTCTTATCCCCATCACTGTAGTTATAACAGTCTTATCCCCATCACTGTAGTTATAACAGTCTTATCCCCATCACTGTAGTTATAACAGTCTTATCCCCATCACTGTAGTTATAACAGTCTTATCCCCATCACTGTAGTTATAACAGCCTTATCTCCATCACTGTAGTTATAACAGTCTTATCCCCATCACTGTAGTTATAACAGTCTTATCCCCATCACTGTAGTTATAACAGTCTTATCCCCATCACTGTAGTTATAACAGTCTTATCCCCATCACTGTAGTTATAACAGCCTTATCCCCATCACTGTAGTTATAACAGTCTTATCTCCATCACTGTAGTTATAACAGTCTTATTCCCATCACTGTAGTTATAACAGTCTTATCCCCATCACTGTAGTTATAACAGTCTTATCCCCCATCACTGTAGTTATAACAGTCTTATCCCCATCACTGTAGTTATAACAGTCTTATCCCCCATCACTGTAGTTATAACAGTCTTATCTCCATCACTGTAGTTATAACAGTCTTATCCCCATCACTGTAGTTATAACAGCCTTATCCCCATCACTGTAGTTATAACAGTCTTATCCCCATCACTGTAGTTATAACAGCCTTATCCCCATCACTGTAGTTATAACAGCCTTATCCCCATCACTGTAGTTATAACAGTCTTATCCCCCATCACTGTAGTTATAACAGTCTTATCTCCATCACTGTAGTTATAACAGTCTTATCCCCATCACTGTAGTTATAACAGCCTTATCCCCATCACTGTAGTTATAACAGTCTTATCCCCATCACTGTAGTTATAACAGCCTTATCCCCATCACTGTAGTTATAACAGCCTTATCCCCATCACTGTAGTTATAACAGCCTTATCCCCATCACTGTAGATATAACAGTCTTATCTCCATCACTGTAGTTATAACAGTCTTATCTCCATCACTGTAGATATAACAGTCTTATCCCCATCACTGTAGTTATAACAGCCTTATCTCCATCACTGTAGTTATAACAGTCTTATCCTCATCACTGTAGTTATAACAGCCTTATCCCCATCACTGTAGTTATAACAGTCTTATCCCCATCACTGTAGTGATAACAGTCTTATCCTCATCACTGTAGTTATAACAGCCTTATCCCCATCACTGTAGTTATAACAGTCTTATCCCCATCACTGTAGTTATAACAGTCTTATCCTCATCACTGTAGTTATAACAGTCTTATCCCCATCACTGTAGTTATAACGGTCTTATCCCCATCACTGTAGTTATAACAGTCTTATCCCCCATCACTGTAGTTATAACAGTCTTATCCCCATCACTGTAGTTATAACAGTCTTATCCCCATCACTGTAGTTATAACAGTCTTATCTCCATCACTGTAGTTATAACAGTCTTATCTCCATCACTGTAGTTATAACAGCCTTATCCCCATCACTATAGTTATAACAGTCTTATCCCCCATCACTGTAGTTATAACAGTCTTATCCCCCATCACTGTAGTTATAACAGTCTTATCCCCATCACTGTAGTTATAACAGTCTTATCTCCATTACTGTAGTTATAACAGTCTTATCCCCATCACTGTAGTTATAACAGTCTTATCCCCCATCACTGTAGTTATAACAGCCTTATCCCCATCACTGTAGTTATAACAGTCTTATCTCCATCACTGTAGTTATAACAGCCTTATCCCCATCACTGTAGTTATAACAGTCTTATCCCCATCACTGTAGTTATAACAGTCTTATCCCCATCACTGTAGTTATAACAACGTTATCCCCATCACTGTAGTTATAACAGTCTTATCCCCCATCACTGTAGTTATAACAGTCTTATCCCCATCACTGTAGTTATAACAACGTTATCCCCATCACTGTAGTTATAACAGTCTTATCCCCCATCACTGTAGTTATAACAGCCTTATCCCCATCACTGTAGTTATAACAGTCTTATCCCCATCACTGTAGTTATAACAGTCTTATCTCCATTACTGTAGTTATAACAGTCTTATCTCCATCACTGTAGTTATAACAGCCTTATCCCCATCACTGTAGTTATAACAGTCTTATCCCCATCACTGTAGTTATAACAGTCTTATCCCCCATCACTGTAGTTATAACAGTCTTATCTCCATCACTGTAGATATAACAGTCTTATCTCCATCACTGTAGTTATAACAGTCTTATCCCCATCACTGTAGTTATAACAGTCTTATCTCCATCACTGTAGATATAACAGTCTTATCTCCATCACTGTAGTTATAACAGCCTTATCTCCATCACTGTAGTTATAACAGTCTTATCCCCCATCACTGTAGATATAACAGTCTTATCCCCATCACTGTAGTTATAACAGTCTTATCCCCATCACTGTAGTTATAACAGTCTTATCCCCATCACTGTAGTTATAACAGTCTTATCCCCCATCACTGTAGTTATAACAGCCTTATCCCCCATCACTGTAGTTATAACAGTCTTATCCCCCATCACTGTAGTTATAACAGTCTTATCCCTGATCACTGTAGATTTAACAGTCTTATCCCCATCACTGTAGTTATAACAGTCTTATCCCCATCACTGTAGTTATAACAGTGTTATCCCCCATCACTGTAGTTATAACAGTCTTATTCCCATCACTGTAGTTATAACAGTCTTATCCCCATCACTGTAGATATAACAGCCTTATCCCCATCACTGTAGTTATAACAACGTTATCCCCATCACTGTAGTTATAACAGTCTTATCTCCATCACTGTAGTTATAACAGTCTTATCCCCATCACTGTAGTTATAACAACGTTATCCCCATCACTGTAGTTATAACAGTCTTATCTCCATCACTGTAGATATAACAGTCTTATCCCCATCACTGTAGTTATAACAGTCTTATCCCCATCACTGTAGTTATAACAGTCTTATCCCCATCACTGTAGTTATAACAGTCTTATCCCCCATCACTGTAGTTATAACAGTCTTATCTCCATCACTGTAGTTATAACAGTCTTATCTCCATCACTGTAGTTATAACAGTCTTATCCCCATCACTGTAGTTATAACAGTCTTATCTCCATCACTGTAGATATAACAGTCTTATCTCCATCACTGTAGTTATAACAGTCTTATCTCCATCACTGTAGTTATAACAGTCTTATCCCCATCACTGTAGTTATAACAGCATTATCCCCATCACTGTAGTTATAACAGTCTTATCCCCATCACTGTAGTTATAACAGCCTTATCCCCATCACTGTAGTTATAACAGTCTTATCCCCCATCACTGTAGATATAACAGTCTTATCCCCCATCACTGTAGTTATAACAGTCTTATCCCCATCACTGTAGTTATAACAGTCTTATCCCCATCACTGTAGTTATAACAGTCTTATCCCCATCACTGTAGTTATAAAAGTCTTATCCCCATCACTGTAGTTATAACAGCCTTATCCCCATCACTGTAGTTAAAACAGTCTTATCCCCCATCACTGTAGTTATAACAGTCTTATCTCCATCACTGTAGTTATAACAGTCTTATCCCCATCACTGTAGTTATAACAGTCTTATCCCCCATCACTGTAGTTATAACAGTCTTATCCCCATCACTGTAGTTATAACAGTCTTATCCCCCATCACTGTAGATATAACAGTCTTATCCCCCATCACTGTAGTTATAACAGTCTTATCCCCCATCACTGTAGTTATAACAGTCTTATCTCCATCACTGTAGTTATAACAGTCTTATCCCCCATCACTGTAGTTATAACAGTCTTATCCCCATCACTGTAGTTATAACAGTCTTATCCCCATCACTGTAGTTATAACAGTCTTATCCCCATCACTGTAGTTATAACAGTCTTATCCCCATCACTGTAGATATAACAACGTTATCCCCATCACTGTAGTTATAACAGCATTATCCCCATCACTGTAGTTATAACAGTCTTATTCCCCATCACTGTAGTTATAACAGCCTTATCCCCATCACTGTAGTTAAAACAGTCTTATCCCCCATCACTGTAGTTATAACAGTCTTATCTCCATCACTGTAGTTATAACAGTCTTATCCCCATCACTGTAGTTATAACAGTCTTATCCCCCATCACTGTAGTTATAACAGTCTTATCCCCATCACTGTAGTTATAACAGTCTTATCCCCCATCACTGTAGATATAACAGTCTTATCCCCCATCACTGTAGTTATAACAGTCTTATCCCCCATCACTGTAGTTATAACAGTCTTATCTCCATCACTGTAGTTATAACAGTCTTATCCCCCATCACTGTAGTTATAACAGTCTTATCCCCATCACTGTAGTTATAACAGTCTTATCCCCATCACTGTAGTTATAACAGTCTTATCCCCATCACTGTAGTTATAACAGTCTTATCCCCATCACTGTAGATATAACAACGTTATCCCCATCACTGTAGTTATAACAGCATTATCCCCATCACTGTAGTTATAACAGTCTTATCCCCATCACTGTAGTTATAACAGTCTTATCCCCATCACTGTAGTTATAACAGTCTTATCCCCCATCACTGTAGTTATAACAGCCTTATCCCCATCACTGTAGTTATAACAACGTTATCCCCATCACTGTAGTTATAACAGTCTTATCCCCATCACTGTAGTTATAACAGCCTTATCCCCATCACTGTAGTTATAACAGTCTTATCCCCATCACTGTAGTTATAACAGTCTTATCTCCATCACTGTAGTTATAACAGTCTTATCCCCCATCACTGTAGTTATAACAGTCTTATCCCCATCACTGTAGTTATAACAGTCTTATCTCCATCACTGTAGTTATAACAGTCTTATCTCCATCACTGTAGTTATAACAGTCTTATCCCCCATCACTGTAGTTATAACAGTCTTATCCCCATCACTGTAGTTATAACAGTCTTATCCCCATCACTGTAGTTATAACAGTCTTATCCCCATCACTGTAGTTATAACAGTCTTATCTCCATCACTGTAGTTATAACAGTCTTATCCCCCATCACTGTAGTTATAACAGTCTTATCCCCATCACTGTAGTTATAACAGTCTTATCTCCATCACTGTAGTTATAACAACCTTATCTCCATCACTGTAGTTATAACAACGTTATCCCCATCACTGTAGTTATAACAGTCTTATCCCCATCACTGTAGTTATAACAGTCTTATCCCCATCACTGTAGTTATAACAGTCTTATCCCCATCACTGTAGTTATAACAGTCTTATCCCCATCACTGTAGTTATAACAGTCTTATCCCCCATCACTGTAGTTATAACAGTCTTATCCCCATCACTGTAGTTATAACAGTCTTATCCCCATCACTGTAGATATAACAGTCTTATCCCCATCACTGTAGTTATAACAGTCTTATCTCCATCACTGTAGATATAACAGTCTTATCCCCATCACTGTAGTTATAACAGTCTTATCTCCATCACTGTAGTTATAACAGTCTTATCCCCATCACTGTAGTTATAACAGTCTTATCCCCCATCACTGTAGTTATAACAGTCTTATCTCCATCACTGTAGATATAACAGTCTTATCTCCATCACTGTAGTTATAACAGTCTTATCCCCATCACTGTAGTTATAACAGTCTTATCTCCATCACTGTAGATATAACAGTCTTATCTCCATCACTGTAGTTATAACAGTCTTATCCCCATCACTGTAGATATAACAGCCTTATCCCCCATCACTGTAGTTATAACAGTCTTATCCCCATCACTGTAGTTATAACAGTCTTATCCCCCATCACTGTAGTTATAACAGTCTTATCCCCATCACTGTAGTTATAACAGTCTTATCCCCATCACTGTAGTTATAACAATCTTATCTCCATCACTGTAGTTATAACAGTCTTATCCCCGATCACTGTAGATATAACAGTCTTATCCCCCATCACTGTAGTTATAACAGTCTTATCCCCATCACTGTAGTTATAACAGCCTTATCTCCATCACTGTAGATATAACAGTCTTATCCCCATCACTGTAGTTATAACAGTCTTATCCCCATCACTGTAGATATAACAGTCTTATCCCTGATCACTGTAGATATAACAGTCTTATCCCCCATCACTGTAGTTATAACAGTCTTATCCCCATCACTGTAGCTATAACAGTCTTATCCCCCATCACTGTAGTTATAACAGTCTTATCCCCATCACTGTAGTTATAACAGTCTTATCCCCATCACTGTAGTTATAACAGTCTTATCCCCCATCACTGTAGTTATAACAGTCTTATCCCCATTACTGTAGTTATAACAGTCTTATCCCCATCACTGTAGTTATAACAGTCTTATCCCCATCACTGTAGTTATAACAGTCTTATCCCCCATCACTGTAGTTATAACAGTCTTATCTCCATCACTGTAGTTATAACAGTCTTATCTCCATCACTGTAGTTATAACAGTCTTATCCCCATCACTGTAGTTATAACAGTCTTATCCCCCATCACTGTAGATATAACAGTCTTATCCCCATCACTGTAGTTATAACGGTCTTATCTCCATCACTGTAGTTATAACGGTCTTATCCCCCATCACTGTAGTTATAACAGTCTTATCCCCATCACTGTAGTTATAACAGTCTTATACCCATCACTGTAGTTATAACAGCCTTATCCCCATCACTGTAGTTATAACAGTCTTATCCCCATCACTGTAGTTATAACAGTCTTATCTCCATCACTGTAGTTATAACAGTCTTATCCCCCATCACTGTAGTTATAACAGTCTTATCCACATCACTGTAGTTATAACAGTCTTATCCCCATCACTGTAGTTATAACAGTCTTATCTCCATCACTGTAGTTATAACAGTCTTATCCCCATCACTGTAGATATAACAGTCTTATCCCCATCACTGTAGTTATAACAGTGTTATCCCCATCACTGTAGTTAAAACAGTCTTATCTCCATCACTGTAGTTATAACAGTCTTATCTCCATCACTGTAGTTATAACAGTCTCATCCCCCATCACTGTAGTTATAACAGTCTTATCCCCCATCACTGTAGTTATAACAGCCTTATCCCCATCACTGTAGTTATAACAGTCTTATCCCCATCACTGTAGTTATAACAGTCTTATCCCCATCACTGTAGTTATAACAGTCTTATCTCCATCACTGTAGTTATAACAGTCTTATCTCCATCACTGTAGTTATAACAGTCTTATCCCCATCACTGTAGTTATAACAGTCTTATCCCCCATCACTGTAGTTATAACAGTCTTATCCCCATCACTGTAGTTATAACAGTCTTATCCCCATCACTGTAGTTATAACAGTCTTATCTCCATCACTGTAGTTATAACAGTCTTATCTCCATCACTGTAGTTATAACAGTCTTATCCCCATCACTGTAGTTATAACAGTCTTATCCCCATCACTGTAGTTATACCAGTCGTATCTCCATCACTGTAGTTATAACAGTGTTATCCCCCATCACTGTAGTTATAACAGTCTTATCTCCATCACTGTAGTTATAACAGTCTTATCCCCATCACTGTAGTTATAACAGTCTTATCCCCCATCACTGTAGTTATAACAGTCTTATCCCCATCACTGTAGTTATAACAGTCTTATCCCCATCACTGTAGTTATAACAGTCTTATCTCCATCACTGTAGTTATAACAGTCTTATCCCCATCACTGTAGTTATAACAGTCTTATCTCCATCACTGTAGTTATAACAGCCTTATCTCCATCACTGTAGTTATAACAGTCTTATCTCCATCACTGTAGTTATAACAGCCTTATCCCCATCACTGTAGTTATAACAGTCTTATCCTCATCACTGTAGTTATAACAGTCTTATCCCCATCACTGTAGTTATAACAGTCTTATCCCCATCACTGTAGTTATAACAGTCTTATCCCCATCACTGTAGTTATAACAGTCTTATCCCCATCACTGTAGATATAACAGTCTTATCTCCCATCACTGTAGTTATAACAGCCTTATCTCCATCACTGTAGTTATAACAGTCTTATCCCCATCACTGTAGTTATAACAGTCTTATCCCCATCACTGTAGTTATAACAGTCTTATCTCCCATCACTGTAGTTATAACAGCCTTATCTCCATCACTGTAGTTATAACAGTCTTATCCCCATCACTGTAGTTATAACAGTCTTATCCCCATCACTGTAGTTATAACAGTGTTATCTCCCATCACTGTAGTTATAACAGCCTTATCCCCATCACTGTAGTTATAACAGTGTTATCCCCATCACTGTAGTTATAACAGTCTTATCTCCATCACTGTAGTTATAACAGCCTTATCTCCATCACTGTAGTTATAACAGTCTTATCTCCATCACTGTAGTTATAACAGCCTTATCCCCATCACTGTAGTTATAACAGCCTTATCCCCATCACTGTAGTTATAACAGTCTTATCCCCATCACTGTAGTTATAACGGTCTTATCCCCCATCACTGTAGTTATAACAGTCTTATCCCCATCACTGTAGTTATAACAGCGTTATCCCCCATCACTGTAGTTATAACAGCGTTATCCCCCATCACTGTAGTTATAACAGTCTTATCTCCATCACTGTAGTTATAACAGCGTTATCCCCCATCACTGTAGTTATAACAGTCTTATCTCCATTACTGTAGTTATAACAGTCTTATCCCCATCACTGTAGTTATAACAGCGTTATCCCCATCACTGTAGTTATAACAGTCTTATCTCCATCACTGTAGTTATAACAGTCTTATCTCCATCACTGTAGTTATAACAGTCTTATCCCCATCACTGTAGTTATAACAGTCTTATCCCCATCACTGTAGTTATAACAGTCTTATCTCCATCACTGTAGTTATAACAGTCTTATCCCCATCACTGTAGTTATAACAGTCTTATCCCCATCACTGTAGTTATAACAGTCTTATCTCCATCACTGTAGTTATAACAGCCTTATCCCCATCACTGTAGTTATAACAGTCTTATCCCCATCACTGTAGTTATAACAGTCTTATCCCCCATCACTGTAGTTATAACAGTCTTATCCCCATCACTGTAGTTATAACAGTCTTATCCCCATCACTGTAGTTATAACAGTCTTATCCCCATCACTGTAGTTATAACAGTCTTATCTCCATCACTGTAGTTATAACAGCCTTATCCCCATCACTGTAGTTATAACAGTCTTATCCCCCATCACTGTAGTTATAACAGTCTTATCTCCATCACTGTAGTTATAACAGTCTTATCCTCATCACTGTAGTTATAACAGTCTTATCCCCCATCACTGTAGTTATAACAGTCTTATCTCCATCACTGTAGTTATAACAGTCTTATCCCCCATCACTGTAGTTATAACAGTCTTATCCCCCATCACTGTAGTTATAACAGTCTTATCTCCATCACTGTAGTTATAACAGTCTTATCTCCATCACTGTAGTTATAACAGTCTTATCCCCCATCACTGTAGTTATAACAGTCTTATCCCCATCACTGTAGTTATAACAGTCTTATCCCCATCACTGTAGTTATAACAGTCTTATCCCCATCACTGTAGTTATAACAGTCTTATCCCCCATCACTGTAGTTATAACAGTCTTATCCCCATCACTGTAGTTATAACAACCTTATCTCCATCACTGTAGTTATAACAACGTTATCCCCATCACTGTAGTTATAACAGTCTTATCCCCCATCACTGTAGATATAACAGTCTTATCCCCATCACTGTAGTTATAACAGTCTTATCCCCATCACTGTAGTTATAACAGTCTTATCCCCATCACTGTAGTTATAACAGTCTTATCCCCCATCACTGTAGTTATAACAGTCTTATCCCCATCACTGTAGTTATAACAACCTTATCTCCATCACTGTAGTTATAACAACGTTATCCCCATCACTGTAGTTATAACAGTCTTATCCCCATCACTGTAGTTATAACAGTCTTATCCCCATCACTGTAGTTATAACAGTCTTATCTCCATCACTGTAGTTATAACAGTCTTATCCCCATCACTGTAGTTATAACAGTCTTATCTCCATCACTGTAGTTATAACAGTCTTATCTCCATCACTGTAGTTATAACAGTCTTATCCCCATCACTGTAGTTATAACAGTCTTATCCCCCATCACTGTAGTTATAACAGTCTTATCCCCATCACTGTAGTTATAACAGTCTTATCCCCATCACTGTAGTTATAACAGTCTTATCCCCATCACTGTAGTTATAACAGTCTTATCCCCCATCACTGTAGTTATAACAGTCTTATCCCCATCACTGTAGTTATAACAACCTTATCTCCATCACTGTAGTTATAACAACGTTATCCCCATCACTGTAGTTATAACAGTCTTATCCCCATCACTGTAGTTATAACAGTCTTATCCCCATCACTGTAGTTATAACAGTCTTATCTCCATCACTGTAGTTATAACAGTCTTATCTCCATCACTTTAGTTATAACAGTCTTATCCCCCATCACTGTAGTTATAACAGTCTTATCCCCATCACTGTAGTTATAACAGTCTTATCCCCATCACTGTAGTTATAACAGTCTTATCTCCATCACTGTATTTATAACAGTCTTATCCCCATCACTGTAGTTATAACAGTCTTATCTCCATCACTGTAGTTATAAGTCGTATCCCCATCACTGTAGTTATAACAGTCTTATCCCCATCACTGTAGTTATAACAGTCTTATCCCCATCACTGTAGTTATAACAGTCTTATCCCCATCACTGTAGTTATAACAGTCTTATCCCCCATCACTGTAGTTATAACAGTCTTATCTCCATCACTGTAGTTATAACAGTCTTATCTCCATCACTGTAGTTATAACAGCCTTATCCCCATCACTGTAGTTATAACAGTCTTATCCCCCATCACTGTAGATATAACAGTCTTATCCCCCATCACTGTAGTTATAACAGTCTTATCCCCATCACTGTAGTTATAACAGTCTTATCCCCATCACTGTAGATATAACAGTCTTATCTCCATCACTGTAGTTATAACAGTCTTATCTCTATCACTGTAGTTATAACAGCCTTATCCCCATCACTGTAGTTATAACAGTCTTATCCCCATCACTGTAGTTATAACAGTCTTATCCCCATCACTGTAGTTATAACAACGTTATCCCCATCACTGTAGTTATAACAGTCTTATCCCCCATCACTGTAGTTATAACAGTCTTATCCCCATCACTGTAGTTATAACAGTCTTATCTCCATCACTGTAGTTATAACAGTCTTATCCCCCATCACTGTAGTTATAACAGTCTTATCCCCATCACTGTAGTTATAACAGTCTTATCCCCATCACTGTAGTTATAACAGTCTTATCCCCCATCACTGTAGTTATAACAGTCTTATCTCCATCACTGTAGTTATAACAGTCTTATCCCCATCACTGTAGTTATAACAGTCTTATCCCCATCACTGTAGTTATAACAGTCTTATCCCCATCACTGTAGTTATAACAACGTTATCCCCATCACTGTAGTTATAACAGTCTTATCCCCCATCACTGTAGTTATAACAGTCTTATCCCCATCACTGTAGTTATAACAGTCTTATCTCCATCACTGTAGTTATAACAGTCTTATCCCCCATCACTGTAGTTATAACAGTCTTATCCCCATCACTGTAGTTATAACAGTCTTATCCCCATCACTGTAGTTATAACAGTCTTATCCCCCATCACTGTATTTATAACAGTCTTATCCCCATCACTGTAGTTATAACAGTCTTATCTCCATCACTGTAGTTATAAGTCGTATCCCCATCACTGTAGTTATAACAGTCTTATCCCCATCACTGTAGTTATAACAGTCTTATCCCCCATCACTGTAGTTATAACAGTCTTATCTCCATCACTGTAGTTATAACAGTCTTATCCCCCATCACTGTAGTTATAACAGTCTTATCCCCATCACTGTAGTTATAACAGTCTTATCCCCATCACTGTAGTTATAACAGTCTTATCCCCCATCACTGTAGATATAACAGTCTTATCCCCCATCACTGTAGTTATAACAGCCTTTTCCCCATCACTGTAGTTATAACAGCCTTATCCCCATCACTGTAGTTATAACAGTCTTATCCCCCATCACTGTAGATATAACAGTCTTATCCCCCATCACTGTAGTTATAACAGTCTTATCCCCATCACTGTAGTTATAACAGTCTTATCTCCATCACTGTAGTTATAACAGTCTTATCCCCCATCACTGTAGTTATAACAGTCTTATCCCCATCACTGTAGATATAACAGTCTTATCCCCCATCACTGTAGTTATAACAGCCTTATCCCCATCACTGTAGTTATAACAGTCTTATCCCCATCACTGTAGTTATAACAGTCTTATCCCCATCACTGTAGATATAACAGCCTTATCCCCATCACTGTAGTTATAACAACGTTATCCCCATCACTGTAGTTATAACAGCATTATCCCCATCACTGTAGTTATAACAGTGTTATCTCCATCACTGTAGTTATAACAGTCTTATCCCCATCACTGTAGTTATAACAGTCTTATCCCCATCACTGTAGTTATAACAGTCTTATCCCCCATCACTGTAGTTATAACAGTCTTATCCCCATCACTGTAGTTATAACAGTCTTATCCCCATCACTGTAGTTATAACAGTCTTATCTCCATCACTGTAGTTATAACAACGTTATCCCCATCACTGTAGTTATAACAGTCTTATCCCCCATCACTGTAGTTATAACAGTCTTATCCCCATCACTGTAGTTATAACAGTCTTATCTCTATCACTGTAGTTATAACAGTCTTATCCCCATCACTGTAGTTATAACAGTCTTATCCCCATCACTGTAGTTATAACAGTCTTATCTCCATCACTGTAGTTATAACAGTCTTATCCCCCATCACTGTAGTTATAACAGTCTTATCTCCATCACTGTAGTTATAACAGTCTTATCCCCCATCACTGTAGTTATAACAGTCTTATCTCCATCACTGTAGTTATAACAGTCTTATCCCCCATCACTGTAGTTATAACAGCCTTATCCCCCATCACTGTAGATATAACAGTCTTATCCCTCATCACTGTAGTTATAACAGCCTTATCCCCATCACTGTAGTTATAACAGCGTTATCCCCATCACTGTAGTTATAACAGTCTTATCCCCATCACTGTAGTTATAACAGTCTTATCTCCATCACTGTAGTTATAACAGTCTTATCCCCCATCACTGTAGTTATAACAGTCTTATCCCCATCACTGTAGTTATAACAGTCTTATCCCCATCACTGTAGTTATAACAGTCTTATCCCCATCACTGTAGTTATAACAGTCTTATCCCCCATCACTGTAGTTATAACAGTCTTATCCCCATCACTGTAGTTATAACAACCTTATCTCCATCACTGTAGTTATAACAACGTTATCCCCATCACTGTAGTTATAATAGTCTTATCCCCCATCACTGTAGTTATAACAGCCTTATCCCCATCACTGTAGTTATAACAGTCTTATCCCCCATCACTGTAGTTATAACAGTCTTATCCCCATCACTGTAGTTATAACAACGTTATCCCCATCACTGTAGTTATAACAGTCTTATCCCCATCACTGTAGTTATAACAGTCTTATCCCCCATCACTGTAGTTATAACAGTCTTATCCCCATCACTGTAGTTATAACAGTCTTATCTCCATCACTGTAGTTATAACAACGTTATCCCCATCACTGTAGATATAACAGTCTTATCCCCCATCACTGTAGATATAACAGTCTTATCCCCATCACTGTAGTTATAACAGTCTTATCCCCATCACTGTAGTTATAACAGTCTTATCCCCCATCACTGTAGTTATAACAGTCTTATCCCCATCACTGTAGTTATAACAGTCTTATCCCCCATCACTGTAGTTATAACAGTCTTATCCCCATCACTGTAGTTATAACAGTCTTATCCCCCATCACTGTAGATATAACAGTCTTATCCCCATCACTGTAGTTATAACAGTCTTATCCCCATCACTGTAGTTATAACAGTCTTATCCCCATCACTGTAGTTATAACAGTCTTATCCCCCATCACTGTAGTTATAACAGCCTTATCTCCATCACTGTAGTTATAACAGTCTTATCCCCATCACTGTAGTTATAACAGTCTTATCCCCATCACTGTAGTTATAACAGTCTTATCCCCATCACTGTAGTTATAACAGCCTTATCTCCATCACTGTAGTTATAACAGTCTTATCCCCATCACTGTAGTTATAACAGTCTTATCCCCATCACTGTAGATATAACAGCCTTATCCCCCATCACTGTAGTTATAACAGTCTTATCCCCATCACTGTAGATATAACAGCCTTATCCCCATCACTGTAGTTATAACAACGTTATCCCCATAACTGTAGATATAACAGTCTTATCCCCATCACTGTAGTTATAACAGTCTTATCTCCATCACTGTAGTTATAACAGTCTTATCCCCATCACTGTAGTTATAACAACGTTATCCCCATCACTGTAGTTATAACAGTCTTATCTCCATCACTGTAGATATAACAGTCTTATCCCCATCACTGTAGTTATAACAGTCTTATCTCCATCACTGTAGTTATAACAGTCTTATCCCCATCACTGTAGTTATAACAGCCTTATCCCCATCACTGTAGTTATAACAGTCTTATCCCCATCACTGTAGTTATAACAGTCTTATCCCCCATCACTGTAGTTATAACAGTCTTATCTCCATCACTGTAGATATAACAGTCTTATCTCCATCACTGTAGTTATAACAGTCTTATCCCCATCACTGTAGTTATAACAGTCTTATCTCCATCACTGTAGATATAACAGTCTTATCCCCATCACTGTAGTTATAACAGTCTTATCCCCCATCACTGTAGTTATAACAGTCTTATCCCCATCACTGTAGTTATAACAGTCTTATCCCCATCACTGTAGTTATAACAGTCTTATCCCCCATCACTGTAGTTATAACAGTCTTATCTCCATCACTGTAGTTATAACAGTCTTATCCCCATCACTGTAGTTATAACGGTCTTATCTCCATCACTGTAGTTATAACAGTCTTATCCCCATCACTGTAGTTATAACAGTCTTATCTCCATCACTGTAGTTATAACAGTCTTATCCCCATCACTGTAGTTATAACAGTCTTATCCCCCATCACTGTAGTTATAACAGTCTTATCCCCATCACTGTAGTTATAACAACCTTATCTCCATCACTGTAGTTATAACAACGTTATCCCCATCACTGTAGTTATAATAGTCTTATCCCCCATCACTGTAGTTATAACAGCCTTATCCCCATCACTGTAGTTATAACAGTCTTATCCCCCATCACTGTAGTTATAACAGTCTTATCCCCATCACTGTAGTTATAACAACGTTATCCCCATCACTGTAGTTATAACAGTCTTATCCCCATCACTGTAGTTATAACAGTCTTATCCCCCATCACTGTAGTTATAACAGTCTTATCCCCATCACTGTAGTTATAACAGTCTTATCTCCATCACTGTAGTTATAACAACGTTATCCCCATCACTGTAGTTATAACAGTCTTATCCCCCATCACTGTAGTTATAACAGCCTTATCCCCCATCACTGTAGTTATAACAGTCTTATCCCCCATCACTGTAGTTATAACAGTCTTATCTCCATCACTGTAGTTATAACAGTCTTATCCCCATCACTGTAGTTATAACAGTCTTATCCCCATCACTGTAGTTATAACAGTCTTATCCCCCATCACTGTAGTTATAACAGTCTTATCCCCATCACTGTAGTTATAACAGTCTTATCCCCCATCACTGTAGATATAACAGTCTTATCCCCATCACTGTAGTTATAACAGTCTTATCCCCATCACTGTAGTTATAACAGTCTTATCCCCATCACTGTAGTTATAACAGTCTTATCCCCCATCACTGTAGTTATAACAGCCTTATCTCCATCACTGTAGTTATAACAGTCTTATCCCCATCACTGTAGTTATAACAGTCTTATCCCCATCACTGTAGTTATAACAGTCTTATCCCCATCACTGTAGATATAACAGCCTTATCCCCATCACTGTAGTTATAACAGTCTTATCCCCATCACTGTAGTTATAACAGTCTTATCTCCATCACTGTAGATATAACAGTCTTATCCCCCATCACTGTAGTTATAACAGTGTTATCCCCCATCACTGTAGTTATAACAGTCTTATCCCCATCACTGTAGTTATAACAACGTTATCCCCATCACTGTAGTTATAACAGTCTTATCCCCCATCACTGTAGTTATAACAGCCTTTTCCCCATCACTGTAGTTATAACAGCCTTATCCCCATCACTGTAGTTATAACAGTCTTATCCCCCATCACTGTAGATATAACAGTCTTATCCCCCATCACTGTAGTTATAACAGTCTTATCCCCATCACTGTAGTTATAACAGTCTTATCTCCATCACTGTAGTTATAACAGTCTTATCCCCCATCACTGTAGTTATAACAGTCTTATCCCCATCACTGTAGATATAACAGTCTTATCCCCCATCACTGTAGTTATAACAGCCTTATCCCCATCACTGTAGTTATAACAGTCTTATCCCCATCACTGTAGTTATAACAGTCTTATCCCCATCACTGTAGATATAACAGCCTTATCCCCATCACTGTAGTTATAACAACGTTATCCCCATCACTGTAGTTATAACAGCATTATCCCCATCACTGTAGTTATAACAGTGTTATCTCCATCACTGTAGTTATAACAGTCTTATCCCCATCACTGTAGTTATAACAGTCTTATCCCCATCACTGTAGTTATAACAGTCTTATCCCCCATCACTGTAGTTATAACAGTCTTATCCCCATCACTGTAGTTATAACAGTCTTATCCCCATCACTGTAGTTATAACAGTCTTATCTCCATCACTGTAGTTATAACAACGTTATCCCCATCACTGTAGTTATAACAGTCTTATCCCCCATCACTGTAGTTATAACAGTCTTATCCCCATCACTGTAGTTATAACAGTCTTATCTCTATCACTGTAGTTATAACAGTCTTATCCCCATCACTGTAGTTATAACAGTCTTATCCCCATCACTGTAGTTATAACAGTCTTATCTCCATCACTGTAGTTATAACAGTCTTATCCCCCATCACTGTAGTTATAACAGTCTTATCTCCATCACTGTAGTTATAACAGTCTTATCCCCCATCACTGTAGTTATAACAGTCTTATCTCCATCACTGTAGTTATAACAGTCTTATCCCCCATCACTGTAGTTATAACAGCCTTATCCCCCATCACTGTAGATATAACAGTCTTATCCCTCATCACTGTAGTTATAACAGCCTTATCCCCATCACTGTAGTTATAACAGCGTTATCCCCATCACTGTAGTTATAACAGTCTTATCCCCATCACTGTAGTTATAACAGTCTTATCTCCATCACTGTAGTTATAACAGTCTTATCCCCCATCACTGTAGTTATAACAGTCTTATCCCCATCACTGTAGTTATAACAGTCTTATCCCCATCACTGTAGTTATAACAGTCTTATCCCCATCACTGTAGTTATAACAGTCTTATCCCCCATCACTGTAGTTATAACAGTCTTATCCCCATCACTGTAGTTATAACAACCTTATCTCCATCACTGTAGTTATAACAACGTTATCCCCATCACTGTAGTTATAATAGTCTTATCCCCCATCACTGTAGTTATAACAGCCTTATCCCCATCACTGTAGTTATAACAGTCTTATCCCCCATCACTGTAGTTATAACAGTCTTATCCCCATCACTGTAGTTATAACAACGTTATCCCCATCACTGTAGTTATAACAGTCTTATCCCCATCACTGTAGTTATAACAGTCTTATCCCCCATCACTGTAGTTATAACAGTCTTATCCCCATCACTGTAGTTATAACAGTCTTATCTCCATCACTGTAGTTATAACAACGTTATCCCCATCACTGTAGATATAACAGTCTTATCCCCCATCACTGTAGATATAACAGTCTTATCCCCATCACTGTAGTTATAACAGTCTTATCCCCATCACTGTAGTTATAACAGTCTTATCCCCCATCACTGTAGTTATAACAGTCTTATCCCCATCACTGTAGTTATAACAGTCTTATCCCCCATCACTGTAGTTATAACAGTCTTATCCCCATCACTGTAGTTATAACAGTCTTATCCCCCATCACTGTAGATATAACAGTCTTATCCCCATCACTGTAGTTATAACAGTCTTATCCCCATCACTGTAGTTATAACAGTCTTATCCCCATCACTGTAGTTATAACAGTCTTATCCCCCATCACTGTAGTTATAACAGCCTTATCTCCATCACTGTAGTTATAACAGTCTTATCCCCATCACTGTAGTTATAACAGTCTTATCCCCATCACTGTAGTTATAACAGTCTTATCCCCATCACTGTAGTTATAACAGCCTTATCTCCATCACTGTAGTTATAACAGTCTTATCCCCATCACTGTAGTTATAACAGTCTTATCCCCATCACTGTAGATATAACAGCCTTATCCCCCATCACTGTAGTTATAACAGTCTTATCCCCATCACTGTAGATATAACAGCCTTATCCCCATCACTGTAGTTATAACAACGTTATCCCCATAACTGTAGATATAACAGTCTTATCCCCATCACTGTAGTTATAACAGTCTTATCTCCATCACTGTAGTTATAACAGTCTTATCCCCATCACTGTAGTTATAACAACGTTATCCCCATCACTGTAGTTATAACAGTCTTATCTCCATCACTGTAGATATAACAGTCTTATCCCCATCACTGTAGTTATAACAGTCTTATCTCCATCACTGTAGTTATAACAGTCTTATCCCCATCACTGTAGTTATAACAGCCTTATCCCCATCACTGTAGTTATAACAGTCTTATCCCCATCACTGTAGTTATAACAGTCTTATCCCCCATCACTGTAGTTATAACAGTCTTATCTCCATCACTGTAGATATAACAGTCTTATCTCCATCACTGTAGTTATAACAGTCTTATCCCCATCACTGTAGTTATAACAGTCTTATCTCCATCACTGTAGATATAACAGTCTTATCCCCATCACTGTAGTTATAACAGTCTTATCCCCCATCACTGTAGTTATAACAGTCTTATCCCCATCACTGTAGTTATAACAGTCTTATCCCCATCACTGTAGTTATAACAGTCTTATCCCCCATCACTGTAGTTATAACAGTCTTATCTCCATCACTGTAGTTATAACAGTCTTATCCCCATCACTGTAGTTATAACGGTCTTATCTCCATCACTGTAGTTATAACAGTCTTATCCCCATCACTGTAGTTATAACAGTCTTATCTCCATCACTGTAGTTATAACAGTCTTATCCCCATCACTGTAGTTATAACAGTCTTATCCCCCATCACTGTAGTTATAACAGTCTTATCCCCATCACTGTAGTTATAACAACCTTATCTCCATCACTGTAGTTATAACAACGTTATCCCCATCACTGTAGTTATAATAGTCTTATCCCCCATCACTGTAGTTATAACAGCCTTATCCCCATCACTGTAGTTATAACAGTCTTATCCCCCATCACTGTAGTTATAACAGTCTTATCCCCATCACTGTAGTTATAACAACGTTATCCCCATCACTGTAGTTATAACAGTCTTATCCCCATCACTGTAGTTATAACAGTCTTATCCCCCATCACTGTAGTTATAACAGTCTTATCCCCATCACTGTAGTTATAACAGTCTTATCCCCATCACTGTAGTTATAACAGTCTTATCTCCATCACTGTAGTTATAACAACGTTATCCCCATCACTGTAGTTATAACAGTCTTATCCCCCATCACTGTAGTTATAACAGCCTTATCCCCCATCACTGTAGTTATAACAGTCTTATCCCCCATCACTGTAGTTATAACAGTCTTATCTCCATCACTGTAGTTATAACAGTCTTATCCCCATCACTGTAGTTATAACAGTCTTATCCCCATCACTGTAGTTATAACAGTCTTATCCCCCATCACTGTAGTTATAACAGTCTTATCCCCATCACTGTAGTTATAACAGTCTTATCCCCCATCACTGTAGATATAACAGTCTTATCCCCATCACTGTAGTTATAACAGTCTTATCCCCATCACTGTAGTTATAACAGTCTTATCCCCATCACTGTAGTTATAACAGTCTTATCCCCCATCACTGTAGTTATAACAGCCTTATCTCCATCACTGTAGTTATAACAGTCTTATCCCCATCACTGTAGTTATAACAGTCTTATCCCCATCACTGTAGTTATAACAGTCTTATCCCCATCACTGTAGATATAACAGCCTTATCCCCATCACTGTAGTTATAACAGTCTTATCCCCATCACTGTAGTTATAACAGTCTTATCTCCATCACTGTAGATATAACAGTCTTATCCCCCATCACTGTAGTTATAACAGTGTTATCCCCCATCACTGTAGTTATAACAGTCTTATCCCCATCACTGTAGTTATAACAACGTTATCCCCATCACTGTAGTTATAACAGTCTTATCTCCATCACTGTAGATATAACAGTCTTATCCCCATCACTGTAGTTATAACAGCCTTATCCCCATCACTGTAGATATAACAGTCTTATCTCCATCACTGTAGTTATAACAGTCTTATCTCCATCACTGTAGATATAACAGTCTTATCCCCATCACTGTAGTTATAACAGTCTTATCCCCATCACTGTAGTTATAACAGTCTTATCCCCATCACTGTAGTTATAACAACGTTATCCCCATCACTGTAGTTATAACAGTCTTATCTCCATCACTGTAGATATAACAGTCTTATCCCCATCACTGTAGTTATAACAGCCTTATCCCCATCACTGTAGTTATAACAGCCTTATCTCCATCACTGTAGTTATAACAGTCTTATCTCCATCACTGTAGTTATAACAGCCTTATCCCCCATCACTGTAGTTATAACAGTCTTATCCTCATCACTGTAGTTATAACAGTCTTATCTCCATCACTGTAGATATAACAGTCTTATCCCCATCACTGTAGTTATAACAGCCTTATCCCCATCACTGTAGTTATAACAGTCTTATCCCCATAACTGTAGTTATAACAGTCTTATCTCCATCACTGTAGATATAACAGTCTTATCCCCATCACTGTAGTTATAACAGCCTTATCCCCATCACTGTAGTTATAACGGTCTTATCCCCCATCACTGTAGTTATAACAGTCTTATCCCCATCACTGTAGTTATAACAGTCTTATCCCCATCACTGTAGTTATAACAGTCTTATCCCCATCACTGTAGTTATAACAGTCTTATCCCCATCACTGTAGTTATAACAGCCTTATCCCCATCACTGTAGTTATAACAGTCTTATCTCCATCACTGTAGTTATAACAGTCTTATCCCCATCACTGTAGTTATAACAGTCTTATCCCCATCACTGTAGTTATAACAGTCTTATCCCCATCACTGTAGTTATAACAGTCTTATCCCCCATCACTGTAGTTATAACAGTCTTATCTCCATCACTGTAGATATAACAGTCTTATCTCCATCACTGTAGTTATAACAGTCTTATCCCCATCACTGTAGTTATAACAGTCTTATCCCCATCACTGTAGTTATAACAGTCTTATCTCCATCACTGTAGTTATAACAGTCTTATCTCCATCACTGTAGTTATAACAGTCTTATCCCCATCACTGTAGATATAACAGTCTTATCCCCATCACTGTAGTTATAACAGTCTTATCCCCCATCACTGTAGTTATAACAGTCTTATCTCCATCACTGTAGTTATAACAGCCTTATCCCCATCACTGTAGTTATAACAGTCTTATCCCCATCACTGTAGTCTTATCCCCTGTGACAGGGTCTTATTCCGGTATTTCAAAATCAACAGAGCGAGGAATGAGTGAACAGCCCAAGGACCTTTATTATATGCAAACACTCCACCACACAAAGGGTAAAACAGTCCAGGAACACGGCTACAGTCCAATACCAGGATAAATACCCCAGGAGATGAGGGTCACACTCCTCCAGCTTGGAGATCGATATGGCAGTGCGGCTCCAGATGCTTCTTCTCGGTAGAGGCGGTATATTCCAGGGTGATCAAGGTTCCTCCAAGTCTCTTTGGGGTGCTGTCCTTAGCGTCCCACAAAGGATCTATCTTGCTGGCCTCTTGTCTCCTCAGGTGCTGTCCTTATATCCCTGGGGTAGGCAGACAGGGTGGATGGTTTTGAGGCCCCCCAGACCTGGAAATGGTGCCTCAGTGATCAAGGAACCACAAGGGGTGATCTCCAGCATGGTCACACAGGTCACATAACTCAACCAATCACCAATTAAATAAGAGACCACACACTTCTTTGCGGATAAAATTAGGCCGTGTTGCTTTATTCGGGGTTACCCAAGATAAATAAATAAATATTTAATAAGTAATCCATAAATAACCATCAATCAATAAATAATTTAACCAATCACCAAATAAAACTATAGAGACCAATCAGTCCACCCAGCATTGCCGGGCGATAAATATCCCACCAGCCATGACTCTACAGAGGCATGGCCCCCCAAAAAAAAGCAACATCCCTCCAGAGCATTTTGCAGACCATAATTGAAAATATCTAAACCTACTTCAGATAGGTGCACATTATCAGCTCTATAAAGACCAGGAACAAAACCTTCCAAGTCAATATGCCTATAGCTGAGGTCTCCCAGAACCGGCATGAACTCAGTCATGGCCCTATTCAATCTTTTTCAATTTTTTTCCAATACGTATTAGGTATCGCCGCGTCCGTATCGACCGGCTCTATAAAAATATCACATGACCTAACCCCTCAGATGAACACCGTAAAAAATAAAAACTGTGCTAAATAAACCATTTTTTGTCACCTTACATCACAAAAAGTGTAATAGCAAGCGATCAAAAAGTCACACGCACCCCAAAATAGTGCCAATCAAACCGTCATCTCATCCCGCAAAAATCATACCCTACCCAAGGTAATCGCCCAAAAACTGTAAAAATTATGGCTCTCAGACTATGGAAACACTAAAACATGATTTTATTTGTTTAAAAAAAGAAATCATTGTGTAAAACTTACATAAATAAAAAAAAGTATACATATTAGGTATCGCCGTGTCCGTATCGACCGGCTCTATAAAAATATCACATGACCTAACCCCTCAGATGAACACCGTAAAAAATGTAAAATATCACATGATCTAAGCTGTCAGATGAATGTTGTAAATAACAAAAAATAAAAACGGTGCCAGAACAGCTATTTCTTGTTATCTTGCCTCACAAAAAGTGTAATATAGAGCAACCAAAAATCATATGTACCCTAAACTAGTACCAACATAACTGCCACCCTATCCCTTAGTTTCTTAGATGGGGTAAATTTTTTGGAGTTTCTACTCTAGGGGTGCATCAGGGCGGCTTCAAATGGGACATGGTGTCAAAAAAACAGTCCAGCAAAATCTGCCTTCCAAAAACCATATAGCATTCCTTTCCTTCTGCGCCCTGCCGTGTGCCCGTACAGTAGTTTACGACCACATATGGGGTGTTTCTGTAAACTACAGAATCAGGGCCATAAATATTGAGTTTTGTTTGGCTGTTAACCCTTGCTTTGTTACTGGAAAAAATGGATTAAAATTTAAAATGTGCAAAAAAATAGAAATTCTGAAATTTCATCTCCATTTGCCAATAACTCTTGTGGAACACCTAAAGGGTTAACAACGTTTGTAAAATCAGTTTTAAATACCTTGTGGGGTGTAGTTTCTTAGATGGGGTCACTTTTATGGAGTTTCTACTCTAGGGGTGCATCAGGGGGGCTTCAAATGGGACATGGTGTAAATAAAACAGTCCAGCAAAATCTGCCTTCCAAAAACTGTATGGCATTCCTTTCCTTCTGCACCCTGCCGTGTGCTCGTACAGCGGTTTACAACAGAATCTGAGCCATAAATATTGAGTTTTGTTTGGCTGTTAACCCTTGCTTTGTAACTGGGAAAAAATTATTAAAATGGAAAATCTGCCAAAAAAGTGAAATTTTGAAATTGTATCTCTATTTTCCATAAATTCTTGTGGAACACCTAAAAGTGTTAACAAAGTTTGTAAAATCAGTTTTGAATACCTTGAGGGGTGTAGTTTATAGAATAGGGTCATTTTTGGGTGGTTTCTATTATGTAAGCCTCGCAAAGTGAATTCAGTCCTGAACTGGTCCCTAAAAATTGGGTTTTTGGAAATTTCAGAAAAATTTCAAGATTTGCTTCTAAACTTCTAAGCCTTGTAACATCCCCAAAAAATAAAATATCATTCCCAAAATGATCCAAACATGAAGTAGACATATGGGGAATGTAAAGTAATAACTATTTTTGGAGGTATTACTATGTATTATAGAAGTAGAGAAATTGAAACCTGGCAATTTGCAATTTAATTTTTTTTTGGGGTAAATTTGGTATTTTTTTATAAATAAAAATTATTTTTTTTTACTTCATTTTACAAGTTTCATAAAGTACAATATGTGACGAAAAAACTATCTCAGCATGGCCTGGATAAGTCAAAGCGTTTTAAAGTTATCACCACTTAAAGTGACACTGGTCAGATTTGCAAAAAATGGCCAAGTCCTTAAGGTGAAATAAGGCTGTGTCCTAAAGGGGTTAAGAGGTCTCATTAATCTAATATGCGCCTTAGGCGACCGCAAACCTCTTGTAGCGAAATACTTTTTGAAAAAACCCGACCCATTGGTATAATTCTACATGCAAAATTCAGTGAGCCTAGTAACAATTGTAACATTTGTTCCTAGCTAGTAATGATACTAACAGAGCCTGTGGCGAAAATAACCTCGCCACTGGGTTTTGGAGGGGCCTGCTCGCCAGCCTCTTGCCTCAGGATTATGGCCCATATACTAACTTTGAAGGAGAAGACAGACCTCGGTGGTAGGGGGGCTCATACTCTCGAACCTGGGCCCTACTGACCCTATCGGTCCCTGCAATATGGAAGACAGGAATAAGAGATGGCCGATTCATCTACGACACGGATAAATTGGAGTCTCCCACAGGCCTAGTAACAGAAGGGAAACGACCATATGCAGCACCTGGACGGCAGGTAAGTACACAGTGCAACAACAGAACACTAGCAACAACCAACACTTACCTGCCGCAGCAAAGACGGCGCCAAACATCTACCCGGACCTCCGTGCAAACACCAGATGCATGGAAGCTCCAGGCAGCGCTGCATACAGGCTAATGGTTCAACAACAGACTGGGGAAAATATCAAACATCCATGCAGATCCCAACACCAAACCGACCTGACATGGAACACCAGACATGACATAAACAACTAAACCCCAACATGAACCACACCAAACAACATCACAGGAGAGGAAGGGAAAGGAGACAAGGGAGACAAGGGATGTCCAACTAGGATGCCCTCACACAGGTAAGATGGACATCCAAAAAGGAGCAGAGCTCCTACACATATGCAGGCAAACAACCAACTGACCTTCAGGCTCACAACACTGTATAGGAAGAGCCAGAGGCCACACCCAGCTCCACCAAGCACACAACGTAACCCCGAACACACCAGGATGGGAAGGGACACACAACTTAAAGGGGAAGTGTCAAAACATGCAAAACAACATGTTGGCACCAGCAACAAGCATGCACGGCAAAAGTGTCATGCTCCACTACACCAGACCATGACACAGCCGTGACACTACCCCAGCGGAAGAGCTGGCATCTGGGCAGAGCACAGTTCCTCTTGTCCAGAGGCTGACTTCCCACAGACTAGCCTAGCTGATGCGCTGGCACCAGGGCAGAGTACCGCTGATCCCTGCCCACAAAGCAACCTCCACTCCAAGCCAGGGAGCAACACAGAGACCGGGAGTACCAGTTACCAACACAACCTTGGTGGACTCACTGGACAGAGACAGGCAACCAAATTTAACAGGTCCAGTATTTGGTTGTGGGTGGACTGCCAGACTAACTCAGGTACCGACCGGCGTGAGGTCAGGTATCTGGTTAGTCTTCCCTGGGAGGGGGAGATGTGTGGGGAAAATAACCTCGCCAAAGTGTTTTGGAGAGGCCTGTTTGCCAGCCTCTTGCCTCAGGATTATGGCCCATATACTAACTTTGAAGGAGAAGACAGACCGGCCGCACAGCCTAAATCTGTGGAACTGTGGAAGACAATGCCTATTCTGTTATTGAGTGAGTCACAGACAATGCCAGTGTGTTTGTTGAATGTATAGTTTTTGTGTTTAAACTGTAAATGATTGGCTGCTATGTTATGTCCTCAGTTCCCAACCAGGTCCACGGGGGTGGTAACCTTGTTGGAAAATGTGTATATATTAGTCAATGCTTGTGTGTTCAATAAAGAGACCTGCTTTACCCCTTCATGAAGTTTTGGCTCATGGGATAACTACACTCTTGGGGATTGCTATATCACAATACTCTTGTAAGAGCTTGCAATATATAAAGACTCCTGTACTCCACTTGAGTTTCAGTGCAAAGCTTTTATTTAGTGCGGTTCCAGTCAAGAACGTTTTCGGCTGAGAAGCCTTCTTCAGTGTAACCGGATTATGGCCGCATCAAGTCCAAAAAAGCTTGAGAAAGAATAAAATTTCCTCGGTGGTCGGCAGGGATGCTGCTGTTTGTATGGGCTCTGTGTCCCTATCTGGCGTGCGGTCGACCACCGAGGAAATTTTATTCTTTCTCAAGCTTTTTTGGACTTGATGCGGCCATAATCCGGTTACACTGAAGAAGGCTTCTCAGCCGAAAACGTTCTTGACTGGAAACGCACTAAATAAAAGCTTTACACTGAAACTCAAGTGGAGTACAGGAATCTTTATATATTGCATATATCTGGTTTGGGAACCATCTCCTAACACCCACGCCATCCAATTGGAGAACCATCCAACCTTTTATCATCTTGTAAGAGCTTGTTCATGGTTCCTGCTCTCTGGATTTAGGAGAGGTTCTTGGGTCCAGCGTGGGTGAAGGACGGTGAGACCCCAACCAAGCTGCGGCGGTTTGTGGGGTCTGTGGCGGTTATGGTGTCAAGTTGAATGCTTGGAGTCCTCGGGAAGCACTAGGAGCATCCATCAACGGAGGTACCCAGTCGGGGTGCCAGGAGATCCGTTACAGAGCCCTTATGGAATCCAACTTAACTTTGGAGAACCTAAATTCCATCCTAACACTATCAATTACTATACCTAAGAATTCTAAACAACAACAAGGATAAACCGTTTTTTCAGACGCAATAGGAATACCAAACTGACTAGACATATTAAGAAAAAACTGTAACAACTGGAAACACAAACCCGAATCAGGAACACCTATAAACAAAAAGTCATCTAAATAATAAAACACCACCTTCAGGAATATTAACTTGAACCACCCAATGTAGAAAAGAAGAAAAAGACTTAAAATATGAACACAACTTAGAAAAACCCATAGGCAGACATTTGTCAAAATAAAAATTACCATCAAAACTAAAACCCAAAGAGTTAAAACCTTGAGGCCTAACTGGCAAAAGCCTGAAGGCTGATTTAATATCGGCCTTTGCCAGCAAGGCCCCACGGCCAAAACGTCTTAACAAATCTACTGCCCGATCAAATGAAGCATATGAAACAGTAGCCTCTTCCTTCGCAATTTCATCATTCAGTGAATTATCAACAGGAAAGGACAAATAATGAATTAACCTATACTCACCCGGCTCCTTTTTAGGCACAATACCCAAAAGTTCTCAAAAGGTGGGGAATCAAAGGGGCCAGCTATTCTACCACTATCACTTTCAGCTGTGGTGAAACACTCGTTTTTTCACCTAATTTAAGTACCTCTTTCTTTCAGAAGATCTTCCAACCCTAGTTCACGACTGGACTATTGCAATGCCCTCTATGTAGGCCTTCCTAATAAAGACCTACACCGCCGGCAGCTAGTACAGAATGCTGCCGCCAGACTGTTAACAAGCCAACCCCGCCACTGTAACATAACACCAATCCTCCGCTCACTACACTGGTTACCCAAAAAATGGAGAATCCTTTTCAAAATTGGCATGCTAACCTTCAAATCCCTACACGACCTAGGCCCTGGATACCTGAAGGTTTTGTTGCATCCGCGTCACACCTCACACAACCTCAGATCAAAAGGATCCAATAACTTGACCACCCCCAGAATTCAACCAAAAACCTTTGGAGCCAGAGCTTTCTGTCACGCTGCCCCTACCTTGTGGAATGCCCTGCCAAACGCAATCAAGAAAGCTCCAACCCTGGACACATTTAAATCAAAACTGAAAAGCCACCTGTTTAGCCTGGCATTTACCATCACATAACATCACAAGACAAGCTTATGCTCTTTGAGTCCTACAGGAGAAAAGCGCTTTACAAGTGTATCGTTGTTGTTGTTGTTATCCAACTACTTCTTAATCTTAATCCTTACCACATCTGCAAATTTCAATACTGATTTTAGGTTATCCACTAACTCACAGACAGCTCTCTTAAATTCGGGAATGAAAAAACCCTCTGAAAATCCATCAAAAATTTACCTAGCTTTCACCCGGTCTGGGTAGAGTTTTAGCCAAGGCAGCATTTCTGCCAACTTCACTGGAGTCCAAGTGCAGTAAGCCGGATTGGGACTGATGCACGCTGGCGCAATATTAATAGTTTTTGTTTGTGACGCCAATTGCAATGTGCGCAGGTTATAGTCTCAGGGCCCTTTAAGATGTTGCAACTCACGTACCAGGTGAGGAATGCTAGAGTGGGGATAATGTCTCTGTGTAATGTCAACGGTGTCTCATACCTTGGTACGGCTGGACTCCTGGATCCTGGCTCACATGCAATAAAATGAGTGTTGTTAGTAGGAGTAACTGAGGAATGAAGGAAATCCAGACTGGAGATAAAGTTCAACTTGTCTTTACTGAGTGGAAGCATAAATCCATACGAGTACAGCAATAGTCTTGGGTCCCATCAGGTATTGGCAATATGTGGAAGGAATCAATATATATTCTGCTTCTGATCATATGCCTAGTGAATCTGGCAGGTATCTATCTTCTGCTCTGTGTGTCTTCTGCTTGGTATGGGCCTGACTAGCTGAGGAGGAATTTGACTTCTCCTGGTCTCTGGATAAGTTACTCACAGGACTGCTCGCAGGGAATGGTCCTTCCTGGAGTTCTGGAGTTCTGGAGGTGCTGCTTTCTTTCTTCCAGCACTGAGACAGAAGGCTCGGTCTGGGCATGGAGATCTTTGGCCTCAGCCGAGGCTGGATCCTAGGTTGGGATCCTTATGTCTGGGAGCTCCTACTAACACAGCCTACCCCCAGCAGGGGGGCTGGCTGGTACACTAACTAGAACTTCCTTCTCCTCCTCATGAGACAGGGCATGGGACCAGCCCACTTCTGCTCAAAGAGGGGGGGCTAGACTGGAATGAACTATTCCAGTCCAGATATACTAAACTGGATAAGGTCCTGCTAAATATATTGCTGCCACCTGCTGGTGCACATGGAAATTACAGCAAAATACATCAAACAGGCATAGAAAATACATATACAGAAAGATGCAATGTTAGATTACACAAGATGACAATAAATATACACCTAGCATGATGTAGCAGGGAACTAGAGCTTGATAACATACTCCGGGATGTTACACAAGCTTTTTGAAAGCTGCTCCTTAATTGATTGCAATTGAAAATTCCCTTGACTATTCCGCTTAAAACATCTGGATAAGGGATGAGTGTCCCCACAAAAGGAGCACTCATGATTATAAAGGCAGTTGGTTGACCAATTGCATGTAGATTCGTTAAAAGCAAAGCAAACCCCTTTCCTCAAATTTTGAGAAGAAGGAGCCTGCTTTGGCGGAGGATTCATTTGCGGGAGCATTACATTAATCCATAGGCCAATGTCTTTAACACTCCATTTCAAAGAAGGATGAACGGCCAGTTTGTGTCTAAACAGTTCATCATACCTGGAACCAAGCCATACCTCCAAAGTTACGGTATGCTTCCAGTATCATGTTTACCTGGAAACTTTTCCCCTAATACCGCTGCAGCCAGTTGCCTGTTGGATTCATCCAGCTTCTCATCCTTTTTTTCATTGCTTAAAATATGCTCCCTATTAGAAGGCAGTAACGACATCAAATCCATAAACTCAAAACGCCAAATGCGTTCCTTAATGTTTTGAGGTAATTTAAAACCCAGAGGCGAAACCTCACATGGTAGCGCCTCTTTAACACAGGCCTCAGATACCCCAAAACCCCTATCAAGCATTGGAACATTAATCCTTGATTGATTAATATTTGATGGTTAACCCCAAACTCAAGATGGCACAACCTTATTCCCTTTCTGAAGAAATTCTGAAAAAAGGGAATACAGACCTGAAACTAATTCTTTGTCATACAGTAAATTAGACATTGACTGCACATTTAATTTCTCACCGCTAGATGGCGCCTCCTGTCCAGAAACCGAGGACTGAGGAACTTTCAGCTTGAGCTTGCCAGGATATTCGCCGATGACTTCGGGTAGGCTTGCTGTGGCTGCTGTCAGGCTGTCTTCTCTCTTGCTGGACTCAGGAACGCTGAACATCCACTGATGGTCGGCTTCACAGAAGTCCTCTTCTTCATCTTGCCATTCTTGAGCGGCATCCTTTCAGCTTACTGCCGCTGATTGCCGGCGCTGTCCGCTGCCTTCTGCTGCTCCCTTGTTGGCCTGCCGATGCCTCCTCCTTCCGGACCTTCCAGCTGCCGCCGCTTCCCCTTCTGGGCTCCCCCCGGCACGACATCTCCTTCCGGCTCCAGGAGTAAAAGCGCGCCTTGCCCGTCTAGCTCTTTTGCTGGGCAGCGCTTCCAACTCCGCCTCCGCCAGCATTTCCACCTCCGGCGCTGCTTCCTGCTCTTCCACGGGCGCCAGGCAAAGCTCCGCTCTCTCTGCCTCTGCTAAAGACCCTTCAGGCTGGGCAAGACATCGCCGCAGCCACTCTTCGCCGCTCGGCAATTCTGCCTTCAGGATCAATTTCTTCAATAAGTCTTCCATTTTCTGTGCTGGTCCAGGTCTTCTTAAACTCACAGCACCTAATAGCGATGTCCTCTCTTTTAAATCCACAGGTTTCCAGCCGTAAGAGTCTTCTACCAATCAGCTGATCCACCTTTTCCAGCTGCTGGATCAATGGACAGCTGACCCAGGAGAAGCTGTCACCAGGCAGAAGAACACCTGAACCATCTGAAACCGGATACTCCTCAAGTAAGGCCCTATAGCAAAACAAGGGGGGGGGGGGGGGGGGGGACACCACAGCACCACATATGCCAAAACAATAAAACCACTGCTTGAACGAACACCAAAACAAGTATCCGTGTCACCATGCTGTCACGGATGGTGTTGCAGAAAGCTGGAACTTATAAATAAACATCCGACTGGCTTGATCCCAAACTAAGGAGCATATGGGTGAGCCCTATAAAGCCCCTAGAGCTCTCCCTGACTGCTATGCCCATGCAAAGATCTTTATGGTAGACGATTGCATGCCCTCGTACCTTATACTATGTGACACCTGAAAACCCTATAATAGTGAGGGGACACGACCACCGGCTCCCTGCACTTAATACGGACGGAGTCAGGGTCACCTACAATCAAGCCAGCAAGGAAACACAAATAAAGGAAACAGACTTATCTGAGGAATCAGCAGTAGCAGCCTCCAGCAGTGAAGACAATCCAGGAAGAAGTATAAACCGCAAAGTGAGGCAGTATGGGAGGGAATATAAAGGGAGACAATCAGTGCAAATAGGTGACAGCTGGGAGAAAGTAAAGAGATGAGAAAGTGAAACCAAAACAAAGAACCTCATGCAAGAGGTAGAGAAGAACGTCTGCCAGATCTTCTCACAGAGCTGGCGGTGACAGTACCCCTCCCTCTACGGGTGGACTCTGGACACTCAGAGCCCACCTTCTCAGGATGAGACCTATGGAAAGCCCTGATGAGACGAGTGGCCTTAATGTCCGCCACTGGGACCCACATCCTCTCCTCAGGACCATAACCCTCCCAATGAACGAGGTACTGGAGAGAACCGCGGATAATGCGAGAATCCACAATCCTAGAGACCTGAAATTCAAGATTACCATCAACAACAATCGGAGGAGGAGGCAAAGAGGGGGGTACAGTGGGTTGGACATAAGGTTTTAATAGGGACCTGTGAAAAACATTATGGATCTTCCAAGTCTGAGGAAGATCAAGACGGAAGGCAACGGGATTGATGACAGACAGGATCTTGTAAGGCCCAATAAAGCTAGGACCCAACTTCCAGGAGGGAACCTTCAGTTTGATATTCTTTGTAGACAACCACACCAGATCACCCACATTCAGGTCCGGACCAGGCACACGTCTCTTATCCGCCACACTCTTATATCTCTCACTCATCTTCTTCAGATTACCCTGAATCTTTTGACAAATAAATGACAAAGACGAGGAAAATCTCTCCTCATCAGGCAAACCAGAAGACCCCTCTCCAGAGAATGTCCCAAACTGCGGATGAAACCCATATGCACCAAAAAATGGTGACTTATCAGAGGACTCCTGGCGACGGTTATTTAAAGCAAACTCAGCAAGTACAAAAAAGAACACCAATCCTCCTGATTCTCCGCCACAAAACAGCGCAGATATGTCTCCAGATTCTGATTGACGCGCTCTGTCTGACCATTCGACTGCGGGTGAAAAGCAGAAGAGAATGACAACCGAACCCCCAAACGAGAACAGAAAGCCTTCCAGAATCTGGAAACAAACTGTGTGCCCCTATCAGAGACTATGTCTTAAGGAATACCATGCAATTTAACAATGTGATCAACAAACGCTTGCGCCAACGTCTTAGCATTGGGTAACCCAGGAAAGGGAATGAAATGCGCCATTTTGCTAAAACGGTCCACCACCACCAGAATCACAGTTTTCCCCGAGGAACGAGGCAGGTCCGTAATGAAGTCCATGGACAGATGCGTCCAGGGACGGGAAGGAATGGGTAACGGGAGGAGAGAACCCGATGGCCGTGAATGAGGGACCTTGGCACGAGCGCAGGTCTCGCAGGCTGCCACAAAACCCTCAATCGTCTTACGAAGAGCCGGCCACCAAAATCTCCGAGCAATGAGATCTATTGTGGCTCTACTCCCCGGGTGCCCAGCAAGGACAGTATCGTGGTGCTCCTTAAAAACCTTGTGTCGTAAAGCGAGAGGCACAAACAACCTCCCAGGAGGACAAAGATCAGGAGCCTCTGCCTGGACTGCCTGAACCTCTGCCTCCAATTCAGGATAAAGAGCAGAGACGCCCACCCCTTCAGCCAAAATGGGACCCGGGTCTTCAAAGTTCCCCCCTCCCAGAAAACAACGTGACAGGGCATCCGCCTTCACATTTTTAACCCCAGGGCGGAACGTGACACCAAAATTAAACCTAGAAAAGAACAACGACCATCTGGCCTGTGCATCACTACTATAAGGAGGCACTAAGGGGCATCACTATTGTAAGCGAGCACCATGGGCCATCACTACTGTAAGGGGGCACTAAGGTGCATCAGTACTGTAAGGGAGCACTACTGGGCATCATTACTGTAAGGGGCACTAATGGGCATCACTACTGTAATTGAGCACTATGGGGCATCACTACTGTAAGGGAGCACTAAGGGACATCAATATTGTAAGAGAGCACTAAGGAGCAACACTTATGTAAGGGGCAGTAAGAGGTACAGAGAAGAAGCATCTGGAGCCGCACTGCCATATCGATCTCCAAGCTGGAGGAGTGCGACCCTCATCTCCTGGGGTATTTATACTGCTTTTGGACTGTAGCCGTGTTCCTGGACTAGTTTACCCTTTGTGGGGTGGAGTGTTTTTATGGACCTTTCGGTTTGCATATAATAAAGGTCCTTGGGCTGTTCACTCATTCCTCGCTCTGTTGATTTTGGGATACCGGAATAGGATCCCGTGACAGGCACTAAGGTGAAACACTACTGTAAGGGGGCACTAAGGGGCATCACTACTATAAGGGGGCACTGTGGGGAAACACTAAGGGGCACTAAGGGGCATCACTATTGTAAGGGGGCACTAAAGGGCATCAGTACTGTAAGCAGGAACTAAGGGGCATCACTATTGTAAGGGGACACTAAGGGGCATCTCTATTATAATGGAGCACTAAGGGGCATCACTATTGTAAGGGGGCACTAAGGGGCATCACTACTGTAAGGGGACACTAAGGGGCAACACTTCTTTAAGGGGGCACTGAGGGGCAACACTACTGTTAGGGGCACTAAGGGGCAACACTACTGTAAGGGGGCACTAAAGGGAACACTATTGTAAGGGGGCACTAAGGGGTAACATTACTGTAAGAGGGCACTAAGGGGCATCACTATTGCAAGGGAGCACTAAGAGGCATCACTATTGTAAGGGGGCACTAAGGGGCATCACTACCTTAAGGGAGCACTAAGGGCAACACAACTATAAGGGGGCACTAAGGAGCAACACTTATGTAAGGGGGCACTAAGAGGTAACACTACTAAATGGGGGCACTAAGGGTCATCACTATTGTAAGGGAGCACTATGGGGCATCACTACTATAAAGGGGCACTAAGGGGCAACACTACTGTAAGGGGCACTATGGGGCATCACGACTGTAAGAAATCACTATGGAGAATCACTATTGTAAGGGAACACTACGGGGCATCACTACTGTAAGGGGCTCTAAGGGGCATCACTACTGTAAGGGAACACTACGGGGCATCACTACTGTAAGGGAACACTATGGGGCATCACTACTATCAGGGGGCACTATGGGGCATCACTATTGTAAGGGAGCACTATGGGGCATCACTACTGTAAGGGGGCACTAAGGGGCATCACTAGTGTTAGAGAGCACTATGGCACATTACTACTGTAAGGGGGCACTAAGGGGCATCACTCCAGTGAGGGAGCACTACTGGGCATGACTACTATAAGGAGGCACTAAGGGGCATCACTATTGTCAGCGAGCACTATGGGGCATCACTATTGTAAGGGGGCACTAAAGGGCATCACTACTGTAAGGGGACACTAAGGGGCAACGCTTCTTTAAGGGGGCACTGAGGGGCAACACTACTGTTAGGGGGCACTAAGGGGCAACACTACTGTAAGGGGGCACTAAGGCGAACACTATTGTAAGGCGGCACTAAGGGGCAACATTACTGTAAGAGGGCACTAAGGGGTATCACTATTGCAAGGGAGCACTAAGAGTCATCACTATTGTAAGGGTTCACTAAGGGGGCACTAAGCAGCAACACTACTGTAAGGGGGCACTTAGGGGCAACACTACTGCAAGGGGCACTAAGGGGCAACACTACTGCAAGGGGGCACTTAGGGGCAACACTATTGTAATGGGGCACTAAGGGGCAACACTACTGTAATGGGGCACTAAGGGGCAACACTACTGCAAGGGGGCACTTAGGGGCAACATTACTGCAAGGGTGCACTAAGGGGCAATACTACTGTAAGGGACCACTAAGGGGCAACACTACTGTAAGGGGGCAATAAGGGCATCACTATTGTAAGGGAGCACTAAGGGGCATCACTATTGTAAGGGGGCACTAAGGGGCAATACTACTGTAAGGGACCACTAAGGGGCAACACTACTGTAAGGGGGCAATAAGGGCATCACTATTGTAAGGGAGCACTAAGGGGCAACACTATTGTAAGGGGGCACTAAGGGGCAATACTACTGTAAGGGACCACTAAGGGGCAACACTACTGTAAGGGGGCAATAAGGGCATCACTATTGTAAGGGAGCACTAAGGGGCATCACTATTGTAAGCAGGAACTAAGGGGAATTATTATTGTAAGGGTGCGCGTAGGGGCATGACTATTGTGAGGTGCACTAAGAGTCATCACTACTGTGAGGGGCAGTAATGGGTATCAGTATTATGAGGCGGCACTAAGAGGCATCACTATTGTAAGGGGGCACTAAGAGGCATCAATATTGTAAGGGGGAACTAAGGGGCATCAGTATTTTAAGGGAGTACTATGGGTGCTAAGAGGTATCACTCTTCTGAGGTGGCACTAAGGGACCATTGCTATTGTAAGGAAGCACTAAGGGGCATCACTTTTGTGAGGAGGCACTAAGGGGCCATTAGTGTTGTGGGGGGCACTATGGGGGCAGCGCTTCTGCTTTGGGCCTGTATAGGAATAAACAGGGCAGGGTTTTCTTTGAAGACTTTGAGTTTTTCCACAGCACATGCCATCGATATGTCTAAAAATGCTTCCAACGCCTTTCCTGCAGACGCCTGGCTGTTCTACTTTTTTGTAGCCACCAGGTGGCGCTGTCTACCGGTGTGCGTTGCCATACGTTTTGTGTACAGAGACGTGCGTCTTTTCCATCTGTAGGTGATTTATTGGAGGACTAAGGACCTGACAAATACAGTAGTAATGGCGGCTCAATGGCGGTTCAAGAGAGTATCCAGGATTGTAGACAACACTACAACTAAAGATCACAGGCTACTTGAAATGGCCTCCCGTTTTCGGGAAAGGGGTTACCCTGATAAGATAATTAGGGAAGGTCTGACCGAAAACCCTAATACTGAAAAACACCAAGAACGTAGGATTACTTTCGTACATACCTACCACCCTTTGGCATCTCCTACATCAGGTTTACCCTCACATAGAGGTGTTTGCCTCCTCGCTTCTACTCTGCAACAGACGTCCCAAAAATCTTAGGGACACCCTTGTACGAGCTGACGAGGGCTCTATCACTAAAATACCCAGGCAGACATTCTCCCACGTTACAAGAGGAGACCAGATCTATCACCCTCACACTGGTAAAGGTTATCCTATACGTGGCTTCTATACATGTGACACTTCCAATGTCATCTATGGCGTATGTAGGAGAAACCACGCAAAACATCAGGGGCGGAATCTGTCAGCATCAGTCTACCATCCGCTGTCAGAATGTTCTCCTGCCCATTCCAGCACATTTTGTATCCACAGTATTGCCCGGCTCCATTTTCAAGTAGTGGAACATCTAGAAGCCCCAAGGAGGGTCGGTGACATCTCTCGAATACTCAGGAATAGGGAGGCCTTTTGGATCCACCGACTACAAACTCTTCCTGAAACAGCGACCGCCATCATAGATATTCCTCTAACCCGGTCTTTTCTTTCTCTGCGGGCGCCACCCACCCACACATGCCCAGAGTTTACCTGGCGCAGCAACCGTCCTATCGATAACTCTCCTCCCTATCTATCCAGGGCTGTGCTAATTCTATTGCCAATTCCTCCGAAAAACTGACTACGTAACCTGCTGCAATAATTTTCACCGATTTTCTGCACCATCGTAAATATCGCACAGTTCTTTATGCTGGAGACTTGGAGCACCTTTAGGGCTTGTGGTGGGTGACAACACTACAGAAACTGACATCACTGCTTTGGTGACATCACTGCTGACGACATCTTTTAGGGGGTTGTCAGGGACATTATGGACCTGGCCAATTGATTAAGAATTGGATTTGCTGTGCCATGTCAAGCCCCAAACACAGTCTCAAAAAAGAATTGCTCCATACCATGGACTGGACCTGCAAGCAGCGCAGAGTACTTCAGGAGGGGAATGTGGTGATATTGTCGAGGGGACTGTGACCTGTCATGAGGTTACTGAGGCCAGGGATGTAGTAGGTGGCAGGTGGAGGGCCATGATGTACAGGAAGATAAATCAGCAATCAGCACCAAGATGCTGCAATGATTTCTGTTGACAACACTATGGATGTAGCAGAGCAGATGTAGCAGTGCGGATGTAGCAAAGCTGAATTTGTCACTGTAGTAGGTTTTCCTACAGGTTTATGTAAAAACACATTGAGGGGAATGTATCAAGGTGGTATGCCAGTTACTACACCAAAACGTATGACGCTTTCCATTTTCCCTCTTTGTGATAACACCATGGCTTCTGTCAAATGCTCTGTGGGTAATATAATGCCTATGAGATATAGGTGACGCCCATCCCCCCAGTACTCGGATATAGGCTTTCAGTATATTTTATTGCTATTTACTTATTTGCCAGATAATCATACAGTAATGTAATAAGCAGTGCCATATAATGATTATATAAAATGCTGATATCTATTGTCTCTCCTTCATTTCCTGCCTTGAAGTAAATAGCAATGGTACTTGAGTAAATGCACAAGAAATCAAAGGAAAACTGGCGACTCTGCAACTCGTAAATATCTGATTCTTGGAGTATTATGTGATTAGTGGGGTAGGTCCATCTCTATGGTTCAGGTGGATCCACCTGTTCAAGGTTTCTTCTTGTCAAAGGAGAAGGTTTGCTGGTGTTGATAGAACTTGTTTTGCTGAGGCTGATGGGTCTCCTTCGGGGTTTCTTGACATGTAGGTGTAGGGTCCTGTTGGCTTTGGCTGTATGAAGGTGGCTGGGATGAGGCTTGTACTTCTACACCAAAGCTTTGTGGAGGAGGTATGTACAGAGGTCTTTGGTAGAAACTCTGTGGTTCTTGATCAGGTTGATCTGCTGTGGTTGTGTTTTCTGCCATCATGATCTGCTCTTTACCTTCGGATTGGGATCCAGTGGTGGTTGGTTTTGATGTTTGGTCTTGTTTATTATTTGTAGATTGTGAGCTGGTGGTACCTTGCACTTGGTCTTTACTTGAGTCACTGTGGGATTGGGATACTGTAGTGTCTACATGAGATGTTTGCTCCTTGCCTTGGCATTGTGACTCCTTTGGATCTTGTTGAGATGTTTGGTCTTTTCCCTGGCTGTAATCTTGGGATTGAGATCCTGTGCTGTCTTTCTCTTCAGTTTTTTGGTCAGTTTGTGTACATATCTGATTTTTTTCACCTCCAATTCCCTGAGCTGCACAGGCGCCTTTCTGGTCATGGTAGCTTGACTGGGTCTTCTCACACTTTGGGCGCAGTGGCTTCTGGTAGTAGTTTGGTGGCTCATCAGGTTTTTGAGATGTAGTCTGAGAGGTTGGTTCTACATTCTTTTTTGGTAGCTCATCAGGTGTTTGAGATGTAGTCTGAGAGGTTGGTTCTACATTCTTTTTTGGTCGCTCATCAGGTTTTTGAGATGTAGTCTGAGATGTTGTTTCTACATTCTTTTTTGGTGGCTCATCAGGTGTTTGACATGTAGTCTGAGAGGTTGTTTCTACATTCTTTTTTGGTGGCTCATCAGATGTTTGAGATGTAGTCTGAGAGGTTGTTTCTACGTTCTTTTTTGGTTGCTCATTAGGTGTTTGAGATGTAATTTGAGGGGTTGTTTCTACATTTTTCTTTGGTTCATCTGGCTGTTGGCACGTGTCTTCCTTTTCATACACAACCTTGTAGTATGCCTTTAACACCTTGCACAACAGGTCACAGAACTCACTGAAGTCCACCTCCCCATCATTATTCTCATCAAGAATTGATAGTAAACTTGAAATTGTGTTTGGATCTTTCGATTTCTGAAACAGAGGTACACATGGTTCGTAAGTCACTCAATAAGTCATTAGGTGGACACATTTTTTGGATTTTTTTAATGCTATTTTTCTTATCAATTTCATTCAACTTCCTGAGACAACCTGTGACAACTATAATCTATCCCATACCATGAGATACAATGGTATTACAATCCCATAAATAGATTCATTACTGTAAAAAATTACAGGGAAGGGGGGGGTGTAAACTGAGTAACACAGGAATTACATAGAGAGACAATCAGGAGGCCACAAGATGCAAGCCTTGCCCCTGATGGGAACTGTGGTACTAAGTGTTATTAGGACATCTGGTTGTAATGAAGGTGAGGGTTAGAAATGGTGACCTGTTCATTGCAAACCTGCACTCTGTACTAAGGAACACCTAGGAAAAGCAGCAGTTTCAAAAAGTGGGGACCACACTACATTTGTAATTTGACACTGCGACTTATCATAAAGAGATTAGTGTCTCCTGTGCTTCCTACCTTGATGACTTCTGAAAATTCGCTCTGGATGAGGAGGTTGAGTTCCTCACTATTCAACTTATTCTGGTGACAATCCTTCTCAGAATATTTCTGGAAACATTTGATGATATCCTGGATTGATGAGACGAGTCCTGGCATGATTACAGGTCGTTAGATGGTCCTGTATGAAGGAAAGGAGCCCATTATAGTCACATCATCGTCGGTGAAATAACCGAGACTCTTCAAAGACAAAGCAAACACTGCAGCGCTCACCTGTGTAGTCTGTTAAGGGAGGCACGGATGAAAGACCTGGACAGGGTTAGACAAATCCCAAAAAGCAGCAGATCCAGCTTCCCATAAAAAGAATTGATGAAGGACCAACATGGACCAACATGTCTAGGGTCCGAAACACGTAGACTACACTGATGTTTGGATTTTATCTGCTATAAATAAAGAATTCTTTTTATGGGAAGCTGGATCTGCTGCTTTTTGGGAAATAACCGAGACTAACTTATATCAGAAACACCAACCTCCTATTTCATGTCATCTTAAAGAGAAGCACCCAACAGATGTATCTAGAAGCGCTCACATAATGGCTCTTTCTGGCTATACTGACTTGTAGAAGAGTAAGTGCAGTGAGAAGAAGCCAAGGATTGCCACAGACCTTCCATTATGTGATCTGTCAGTTTAGTTTTAAGGACTAAAGAGAGCCCTCACTTCATTGACCCCCCCCCCCCCCCCCCCCTCATCCCACATAAACTTTCCTCCATCACCACCACCTTCACCAGTGCTTAATCCATAGTGTCACAGGATGCATGAACCCAGGAGCCAGGGAAAGGTCACAAAAAGCACCAAATTTATCTCTGCAATAATATATTAGTAAATTTGATAAATGTTACCCCCCTTCGTTTGATAAATATTACCCCCCTTCGTTTGACTTCTTTTAAGGCTTTATTCACGCATCCTTGTCTGTTTTGCTTCCTCAAACGTCCAAGTTCCTGATGCATCTCAGTAATGTTTTCCAATAGTTGGTCCATTTTATGTGTCCGCAGAAACAGCAACCTAGTTTTTATTTTTTACATTCTAAAAAATGTTTCCATGCACTGGATCTTCTGTATGTGGTTTTCACCAACCCCTAGACTCAAAGAAGCGTCTTTGGTCCCCAAAAGAGACCAAAGCAGGCATGAAAACAATGGACAGCACACAGATCTCCTCCACGTTTGGAACATTTTTAACGGAACCATTGAAAAGTGATAAAAAGTTTGAAAAAGTAATTGAACCACAATGGAAAAACCACAAACGCGTCCTGAGATACCGTAGGACTATTGTGGATGCAAAACGGACACAGACAGATGAAATAGCCCTAAAACTGTGAAGGTCACTGTAAAACATTGCTTGCCATGTAGAACTATTTTCAAGTCTTCAAAATATACAGGGAATCAGGTAAATTCTAATATCTAAAAATGATAAATGAGATGAAAGGTGATAACAGAACCAAAAATCAGATGATCCCATGACTGCTACGTCCATCACCCCTTCTTAAGTCCTCTACTGCCTTGTAACATTCTGTCCTATAATATACAAGCCACTGATTACAGAGGTTACTGAAGGCACTTACCTCCACCAGATGCAGTCCGTTGACAGAGAAGAGCTGGAATGGCCCAGGCAGGTCACCATTTATAGGGATATGATGCCCTAGTTATTTTAGGAAGGAGGCTGCAGTCCCAGCCCAAACCAGTCAGTCCAGCACCATCAATTACAGTGAAACAACTAGGAACACCCTATTTCACAAACACACCCTGACAGTGGGGATGTTGTCAGGCAGACGGTTTCTAACTCCAGCCATTGTCCTGTATGCAAGGGGCCATGATTCTCCCCTCCACTCCCGTCATCCCGGGGGCTTCATCACAAGACCACTTGACCCTTAATAAAATGCCTTGATAATAATGACCCTAATTGTCACCTCTATGAATCAGCCAAGAACGTGATCCTCAACCCTGGCACCTGTCATGTTTTTGATTAACCCGCCTATCAAGTTTCTGGTATAATTGGCCATTCCGACCTGCATTCTGGTCATTGTGATCAGGTTGATGTGTCATACTTTGGATTTCTCAAATATAATAAGTGTCTATCATTACAAGTATTCTCAGCCTCTCCCTGTGAAGGCAAAGTCCTGAAGATCTAATTGTCATCCAGCAGAACTTTCTGTGTCAGAGCCGTAAGATATTGTTCTGGCCTAGACGGATGGACCGTGGAGATGTCAAAATTAAAGACTGGTCAACAAGCTACCAGACTGACTGAGCTTGTCCTTCAATGTTTGGTCACTGGCAACATTAGCCATGTTAGTGTCGAATCTACAGCCAATGGTCGTCTTAAAGGAGAGGCCAATGTGCACAGAAGAGTATGCAAAAGCTACCAAACATTGGTGATCTTCTCAAGGAGGTGGGCCTTTGGGGAGGTTTCACTGTAACTAGAATTCATATTTCCCACAAAAGCAAAGTCAGGAATGACCCCAATCATCCTGTTGACCATAAACTGAGTAGGGTTGATAGTACAGTAGATGAATGTAGAAGAACTCACGTAGCCATATCAGGAAGCAGAAGACCACCACTGTGTATTACTTTCGCTAAAAGGAAAAAAAACTAAATGGGACTCTCTCTCGCTCTATATATAAATATATATATATATATATATATATATATCTGCTCCCACTAGAATTGTGCCCATGTCTCCCACTAGGTGGTGAAAGTCTTCCAACATCTTAATGGTCTAATAATGACTTTCAATGTCTTCTACCTAGGCCTTAGTGTGGGGTGGTGCATGTTATCTACAACTTTACCCCCCTCCCGGAATAATTTGTCTGACTCAAGTTGTCCATATACCTTCAACTTTGTGTCAGATTTGACATTAGGGCCCCTCAGGGGACATCCCGTATAGCTCCTGTCCCATACTGATCTCCTTCTGTTCCCGGTCACAGTTTATATTAACATCAGTTGATTCCACAGTAATCCCCCAGCGTCAGATCTTCCCGGCCAAGCGGTGGCGTTACAGCGGATGACACATTGTATTACAGATCGGTTTTAATAACTGGAAGTTAATTGGGCGAGACCTCATTAGTGAGTCCATGTCATTGTTTCGAATCTGCTCATCATTGTAAAGAACTTAAAGATTTACTGGATTAAGGATGAGTCACATGACTGAAGGTGTAATATACACGTGTACAAAGAATTACATAGCCTGTGTATGTAGGCGTCAAATTATAATGTTTACCAGAAGAACTCCTCACATTACAAAAGTGATCTGCACCCTTAGGCTGTCAGGGCATGCTGGGAGTTGTAGTTTGGATGGCCACAGTTCATTGATATTGGGACAGCACTGTGAGATGTAGCAGATTAACTGCCTATGTCATAATGAACAGGGAAGGAGAAGTGGAAGACATCGGACCGTTGACAGTGGGAATACTTGGGGCAAACCAGCATAAAATGTACCCATCATACATTGCAGGAGGTAATATTGTGGATTGTAGCCTAGAAGAAAGAACCATATGTACACTCGTTCCTCCAGATTACCAAGGAGAGGCATACTGTATGCTTACGCCTCAAGACAACCAGGGACCATACAATTATTCCCCAGGACAATCAAGACCAGATTTATTCTCACAACTCCAGGGAACAAGGGACAGACATGCACTTATTCCTCTGGATAACCAGGACCAGTTGTATCCTCACGTATCCAAAGAACAAAGGCCAGAAATATGGTCAATTATCCAGACAACCATAGGCAGATGTATGTGCACTCCTCCAGAAAACTAGGGCCAGATGTACACTCACTCCTCCAGCCAACTAGGGTCAGATGTACACTCACTCCTCCAGACAACCAGGGCCAGATGTACACTCACTCCTCCAGACAACTAGGGCCAGATGTACACTCAATCCTCTAGAAAATCATGGCCAGACATACGCTCACTCATGGGGATAACCAGGACTTGATATACGCTCTCTCCTGTAGAGAACAAGGGCCAGAAGTATGGTAAATCATCCAGACAACTGAAGCTAGATGTTCACTCCTCCAGACAACCAGGGCCAGGTGTATGCTTTTGTGGTTGAAGCACATAATGATGGTGTTGAAATCTGATCTGACGCAAATATGATTGGATGACAGGATGGTGCAGTTGGTGTGTACAGTGTACAATACACAAACCATATAGTAGATATTATAAGGAAAGGTCTGGTATAAGGTACCTGATGTCCTGTATAATCGGCCCTGTATGATACAACATATAGTACGTGCTCTGCAGGAGTAATTATTAGATTACATTTATATTGGGTCACCACACCCAAGCTCATGAAAACTCTTCAACCAGAGATTATCTACAAGACATGACAAATATTTCACATTTACTCTCCTGACCTGATTATCTCATGTGTCATCTCTCTATTCGCCCCATTTAAGAGGAGCCAAAAAACAGAGAGACTAAGGGGGGCAAAAACTTTTACCCATGTGTACATAAGAAGGGAAGATTATATAAGAGTATTATAGTGATAGGATGCTAAATTCCACCCTCGGCCTAGAGAACTGACTTTCTTCTTGTCCAGTCTATCCTTGACCAACGCCCAACCCAGTATATAACCTTGATCTCTTTTATGAGAGACCTAGGTCTCAGATTGTCAGTACAATCTACCAGCATTGTCTTGTTGACTGGAACTGCAGTCCCAGTGACTCATTCATCTAAAGGAATGGGGACACACGTATTTAGAAGGTTGTGGAGATGCTTGGTGACTGTTCAGTCAGGCTACATCTGATAACTTGTCTGGAAGGCGAAACACTTGGACATTTTGGCTGTTGGCATAAGGTGGAGAAGAATATGAAGGTGCCACCACCACTGTGATGATGGAAGGATTGATGAACCTAGAGGTTCCTCAACTCCAAGTCAAACGTAAGTTCTGATGATACATGGAGTCTATACATTAGGTATGGTCATCTTGAGATGTCCCCATGAGATTTCAGCCACATCTCTAACCTCAGTGCTCCAATAGGGTAAGGGCTCTCCATCCATTCTCGAGAATCTTAAGCATTTTGGCTGTTGGCATAAGGTGGAGAAGAATATGAAGGTGCCACCACCACTGTGATGATGGAAGGATTGATGAACCTAGAGGTTCCTCAACTCCAAGTCAAACATAAGTTCTGATGATACATGGAGTCTATACATTAGGCATGGTCATCTTGAGATGTCCCCATGAGATTTCAGCCACATCTCTAACCTCAGTGCTCCAATAGAGTAAGGGCTCTCCATCCATTCTCAAGAATCTTAAGCATTTTGGCTGTTGGCATAAGGTGGAGAAGAATATGAAGTTGCCACCACCACTGTGATGATGGAAGGATTGATGAACCTAGAGGTTCCTCAACTCCAAGTCAAACGTAAGTTCTGATGATACATGGAATCTATACATTAGGCATGGTCATCTTGAGATGTCCCCATGAGATTTCAGCCACATCTCTAACCTCAGTGCTCCAATAGGGTAAGGGCTCTCCATCCATTCTCGAGAATCTTAAGCATTTAACATTTTTGCTAATTGTGAAGCGGGTATGCTAATGTAGTTATTCATTTTTATATATAGAGTATAGCCCATCATGAAGCATAATTACCTCTGAGTAATGGTAACAAAACCAGTTTGTTAATGATGTGACTGGACTGGTTTAGAATCAGAGTTCTTTATCCTTCATATTATGGAAGTAAGATCTTTTAGGTGAGTAATCACCGGTGTAGAAAAAATAAGACTTTTCTGACACCTCCTACTTGGAGATATGACACCAGCACCTCCATTTTATTGTCTGACCAGATAAATAAGACGTCTGTTTTCAAGATCAATCGGCAACAGTAGTTTCATGACCGTTCTACCAGTATATATAGTACCGGCAACCAGGTACCAGTGGCTTAGACGGAGTCTAAAAAGATAACACAAAAATGTTGCCAATCTTCTCTGATACTATAGCCAGCCATACACATGACAGCTATCGGCTGAATGCTTGTATATCTACCAACTCCTCCATATACATGTACCATGAACACGAGAGGAGGGAAAGCCTCTGCCCGTTCTCTCTGTCCCCCTCCAGACTTCTCTGTCTCCTCCAGGCCTCTCCATCCCCTCCAGACCCCTCTGTCCTCCACAGTTCTCTCTGTCTGCTCCAGACCTTTCTGTTGTGAGAGAGATTTTTCTTTCTCTGTCTCTATACTGTAGTACTCATTTTGTCCACGAGATGGCAGCTAACTAGAGATGTGAAGCATGCATACATTCTTTGTTTTAAAGGGACACTGACCGGCCCGATAAACATATTTAGTTATTCCTATGCAGTCATAGGTCTATTAAAGTGTATTCCAATGATAGAAGAGTGCCCCCTGTCCGCATTGTAAACCATGTAAAAACCACTTTATATTCATCTGTCAATCACCTTCCTTTATGCCCAAGGGGCGGGTTTTCTCCTACCTTTGTGCCCAGCAGCGCCCCAACTGACGTTTCCTAGCGACGCCCAGCGCATTATTATTCACTGGCTGGGTGGCTTTTACAGTCCCCGATCCTGCCGATGCCGCCGCATTGGATAAGGGACGCAGGCGCACTGCGATTCCGGCGAGTGAGGGTGCCGGGTAAGTTATCCAGCGCACGCGCGAAAGGTACAAGTGAGGCCGATGCCCATACGTTTCTATTGGGCATGCGCCGGCTCGGCAGGATCGGGGACTGTAAAAGCTGCCCAGCGCAGTGAATAATAATGTGCTGGGCGGCGCTAGGAAACGTCAGTTGGGGCGCTGCTGGGCACAAAGGTAGGAGAAAACCGCCCCTTGGGCATAAAGGAAGGTGATTGACAGATGAATATGAAGTGGTTTTTACATGGTTTACAATGCGGACAGGGGGCACTCTTCTATCATTGGAATACACTTTAATAGACCTATGACTGCATAGGAATATCTAAATATGTTTATCGGGCCGGTCAGTGTCCCTTTAAGGTTATCGGGGAAAGAAAGGGAGAGTTAAGTTGTTAGTTTCAAATGTGCAAATGAAACTCAGGGATATTGTCACAGAGCCTATAAACGTTCATCTAGGACCACCCTTTTGTCTACCTCATATTGCCTATATAAGTGTATGTGGCTGGAATAAAGGGTGGCATATTTTCCATGATACCGGCCTGTATTGGTCCCACTGAGAAAGCTGTATGAGCTCATACTTCTAATCCTAACTGATCTGGTGCCACACAAAGAAGAAGGGAGTCGCATAAATAACAGCGATAACACTGTCCTCTACAGTTCTCTCTGTCCCCTCTAGACCCCTCTGTCCTCTCCAGGTCTCTGTCTCCTCCAGACATCTCTGTCCTCCATAGTTCTCTTTGTCCTCTCCAGGTCTCTGTCTCCTCCAGACCTCTCTGTCCTCTACAGACCTCTCTGTCCTCTACGGTTCTCTCTGTCCCCTCTAGACCCCTCTGTCCTCTCCGGGTCTCTGTCTCCTCCAGACATCTCTGTCCTCCATAGTTCTCTTTGTCCTCTCCAGGTCTCTGTCTCCTCCAGACCTCTCTGTCCTCTACAGACCTCTCTGTCCTCTACGGTTCTCTCTGTCACCTCCAGTCTCCTCTGTCCTCTACAGTTCTCTCTGTCCTCTCCAGTCTCCTCTGTCCTCTACAGACCTCTCTGTCCTCTCCAGTCTCCTCTGTCCTCTACAGACTTCTCTGTCCTCTACAGTTCTCTCTGTCCTCTCCAGTCTCCTCTGTCCTCTACAGACCTCTCTGTCCTCTACAGTTCTCTCTGTCCTCTCCAGTCTCCTCTGTCCTCTACAGACCTCTCTGTCCTCTACAGTTCTCTCTGTCCTCTCCAGTCTCCTCTGTCCTCTACAGTTCTCTCTGTCCTCTCCAGTCTCCTCTATCCTCTACAGTTCTCTCTGTCCTCTCCAGGTCTCGGTCTCCTCCAAATATCTCTGTCCAATCCAGACCTCTCTGTCCTCTACAGACCTCTCTGTCCTCTACAGTTCTCTCTGTCCCCTCTAGACCCCTCTGTCCTCCACAGTTCTCTCTGTCCAATCCAGACCTCTCTGTCCTCTACAGACCTCTCTGTCCTCTACAGTTCTCTCTGTCCCCTCTAGACCCCTCTGTCCTCCACAGTTCTCTCTGTCCCCTCCAGAACCCTCTGTTATCTACAGTTCTCTCTGTCACCTCGTCTCCTCTGTCCTCTACAGTTCTCTCTGTCCTCTCCAGACCTCTCTGTCCTCTACAGACCTCTCTGTCACCTCCAGTCTCCTCTGTCCTCTACAGTTCTCTCTGTCACCTCCAGTCTCCTCTGTCCTCTACAGTTCTCTCTGTCACCTCCAGTCTCCTCTGTCCTCTACAGTTCCCTCTGTCCTCTCCAGTCTCCTCTGTCCTCTACAGTTCTCTCTGTCCTCTCCAGTCTCCTCTGTCCTCTACAGTTCTCTCTGTCCAATCCAGACCTCTCTGTCCTCTACAGTTCTCTCTGTCCCCTCCAGTCTCCTCTGTCCTCTACAGTTCTCTCTGTCCTCTCCAGTCTCCTCTGTCCTCTACAGTTCTCTCTGTTCTCTCCAGTCTCCTCTATCCTCTACAGTTCTCTCTGTCCTCTCCAGGTCTCGGTCTCCTCCAGATATCTCTGTCCAATCCAGACCTCTCTGTCCTCTATAGACCTCTCTGTCCTCTACAGTTCTCTCTGTCCCCTCTAGACCCCTCTGTCCTCCACAGTTCTCTCTGTCCAATCCAGACCTCTCTGTCCTCTACAGACCTCTCTGTCCTCTACAGTTCTCTCTGTCCCCTCTAGACCCCTCTGTCCTCCACAGTTCTCTCTGTCCCCTCCAGAACCCTCTGTTATCTACAGGTCTCTCTGTCACCTCCAGTCTCCTCTGTCCTCTACAGTTCTCTCTGTCCTCTCCAGACCTCTCTGTCCTCTACAGACCTCTCTGTCACCTCCAGTCTCCTCTGTCCTCTACAGTTCTCTCTGTCACCTCCAGTCTCCTCTGTCCTCTACAGTTCTCTCTGTCCTCTCCAGTCTCCTCTGTCCTCTACAGTTCTCTCTGTCCTCTCCAGTCTCCTCTGTCCTCTACAGTTCTCTCTGTCCAATCCAGACCTCTCTGTCCTCTACAGTTCTCTCTGTCCCCTCCAGTCTCCTCTGTCCTCTACAGTTCTCTCTGTCCCCTCCAGAACCCTCTGTCCTATACAGGACCCGCTGTCACCCTCCAGACACCTCTGCCTTCCTCAAGACTTCTCTGTCTCCTTAGGGTCTTTCTATTTCCTTCAGACCTCTATGTCTCATCCAGATCCCCCTGTCTCCCTCAGACTCCTCTGCCCCCCTCACACCCCTCTATCCCTTCCAGACTTCTCTGTCTCCTTCAGGTTCCTCTGTCCCCTCAAGACTTTTATGTCTCATCCAGATCCATTCTGTCTCCTTCAGACCCCTCTGCCTCCCTCAGACTCCTCTGTCCTCCTCCAGACTCCTCTGGGCTCTCCAGACCCCTCTGTCTTCTTCAGATTTCTCTGTCCTCTCCAGGTCCCTCAGTCCCCATCTGACTCCTCTGTGCTCTCCAGGCCCCTCTGTCCATTACAGACTCTGCTGTCCCCTTCAGATGCCTCAGTCCTCCCCAGACTCCTCTTTCGGTAACTATATTCCCAACAACAAAGGGATCAGCCATGTTGAAATCTAAGTGTCTGATCCTTATCTCCCCCGAAATCTGCTGTCTGGAGTCCCTCATATACATTCTATTGTCAGCTGGTCACACCGATATTTATCTAATGTGTATGGCCAGCTTTAGCGTATATTCACACATACGTGCATATTGAGAAGACATTCTCTGCCCTCGAGATCTTCTGGATTAGCAGATGCTGCACCCTGATATTGTGAGGCTTAGATTATACAGCACTAGGGTCTGCGCAAATCGGATAATGGAGGATGGAAATGTGAGATTCAGACACTGTACTGCCTCCTGCTGGACAAGTACCGCATTGTCAGGGGGTGGCAATGGGAGTGCATCAAATGTATCCACTGTCGCCTTGTGTATATATACATATATGTAGGTATTGCTGTATGCTGCATGTGTATGGGCACTGCTGTATATTGTATGTGTATGGGCACTGCTGTATATTGTATGTGTATGGGCACTGCTGTATATTGTATGTGTATGGGCACTGCTGTATATTGTATGTGTATAGGCACTGCTGTATATTGTATGTGTATGGGCACTGCTGTATATTGTATGTGTATGGGCACTGCTGTATATTGTATATGTGTATGGGCACTGCTGTATATTGTATGTGTATGGGCACTGCTGTATATTGTATGTGTATGGGCACTGCTGTATATTGTATGTGTATGGGCACTGCTGTATGTATGTGTATGGGCACTGCTGTATATTGTATGTGTATGGGCACTGCTGTATATTGTATGTGTATGGGCACTGCTGTATATTGTATGTGTATGGGCACTGCTGTATATTGTATGTGTATGGGCACTGCTGTATATTGTATGTGTATGGGCACTGCTGTATATTGTATATGTATGGGCACTGCTGTATATTGTATGTGTATGGGCACTGCTGTATATTGTATATGTGTATGGGCACTGCTGTATATTGTATGTGTATGGGCACTGCTGTACATTGTATATGTATGGGCACTGCTGTACATTGTATGTGTATGGGCACTGCTGTATATTGTATGTGTATGGGCACTGCTGTACATTGTATATGTATGGGCACTGCTGTATACTGCATGTGTATGGGCACTGCTGTATATTGTATGTGTATGGGCACTGCTGTATATTGTATGTGTATGGGCACTGCTGTATATTGTATGTGTATGGGCACTGCTGTATATTGTATGTGTATGGGCACTGCTGTATATTGTATATGTATGGGCACTGCTGTATATTGTATGTGTATGGGCACTGCTGTATATTGTATGTGTATGGGCACTGCTGTATATTGTATGTGTATAGGCACTGCTGTATATTGTATGTGTATGGGCACTGCTGTATATTGTATGTGTATAGGCACTGCTGTATATTGTATGTGTATGGGCACTGCTGTATATTGTATGTGTATGGGCACTGCTGTATGCTGCATATGTATGGGCACTGCTGTATATTGTATGTGTATGGGCACTGCTGTATATTGTATATGTGTATGGGCACTGCTGTATATTGTATATGTGTATGGGCACTGCTGTATGCTGCATATGTATGGGCACTGCTGTATGCTGCATATGTATGGGCACTGCTGTATATTGTATGTGTATGGGCACTGCTGTATATTGTATGTGTATAGGCACTGCTGTATATTGTATGTGTATGGGCACTGCTGTATATTGTATATGTATGGGCACTGCTGTATATTGTATGTGTATGGGCACTGCTGTATATTGTATGTGTATGGGCACTGCTGTATATTGTATATGTATGGGCACTGCTGTATATTGTATGTGTATGGGCACTGCTGTATATTGTATGTGTATGGGCACTGCTGTATATTGTATATGTATGGGCACTGCTGTATATTGTATATGTATGGGCACTGCTGTATATTGTATGTGTATGGGCACTGCTGTATATTGTATGTGTATGGGCACTGCTGTATATTGTATATGTATGGGCACTGCTGTATATTGTATGTGTATGGGCACTGCTGTATATTGTATGTGTATAGGCACTGCTGTATATTGTATGTGTATGGGCACTGCTGTATATTGTATGTGTATAGGCACTGCTGTATATTGTATGTGTATGGGCACTGCTGTATATTGTATATGTATGGGCACTGCTGTATATTGTATGTGTATGGGCACTGCTGTATATTGTATGTGTATGGGCACTGCTGTATATTGTATGTGTATGGGCACTGCTGTATATTGTATGTGTATGGGCACTGCTGTATGCTGCATGTGTATGGGCACTGCTGTATATTGTATGTGTATGGGCACTGCTGTATGCTGCATGTGTATGGGCACTGAAGTATATTGTATGTGTATGGGCATTGCTGTATGCTGCATGTGTATGGGCACTGCTGTATATTGTATGTGTATGGGCACTGCTGTATATTTTATGTGTATGGGCACTGCTGTATTTTGTATGTGTATGGGCACTGCTGTATATTGTATGTGTATGGGCACTGCTGTACATTATATGTATGGGCACTGCTGTATATTGTATGTGTATGGGCACTGCTGTATATTGTATGTGTATGGGCACTGCTGTATATTGTATGTGTATGGGCACTGCTGTACATTATATGTATGGGCACTGCTGTATATTGTATATTTATGGGCACTGCTGTATATTGTATGTGTATAGGCACTGCTGTACATTGCATGTGTATGGGCACTGCTGTATATTGTATGTGTATGGGCACTGCTGTATATTGTATGTGTATGGGCACTGCTGTATATTGTATGTGTATAGGCACTGCTGTATATTGTATGTGTATGAGCACTGCTGTATATTGTATGTGTATAGGCACTGCTGTATATTGTATGTGTATGGGCACTGCTGTATATTGTATGTGTATGGGCACTGCTGTATATTGTATGTGTATGGGCACTGCTGTATATTGTATGTGTATGGGCACTGCGGTATATTGTATGTGTATGGGCACTGCTGTATATTGTATGTGTATGGGCACTGCGGTATATTGTATGTGTATGGGCACTGCTGTATATTGTATGTGTATGAGCACTGCTGTACATTGTATATGTATGGGCACTGCTGTATATTGTATATGTATGGGCACTGCTGTATATTGTATGTGTATGGGCACTGCTGTATATTGTATGTGTATGGGCACTGCTGTATATTGTATGTGTATGGGCACTGCTGTATATTGTATATGTATGGGCACTGCTGTATATTGTATATGTATGGGCACTGCTGTATATTGTATGTGTATGGGCACTGCTGTATATTGTATGTGTATGGGCACTGCTGTATATTGTATGTGTATGGGCACTGCTGTATATAGGAAAAATTCTTACCTGGGATTTTACTTTCCTTGAGTCCGTAGGCAGCACAGAATGGGTTAACTTCGTTCTCATCCGATCCCCGGACCGCCCACCTAGATAATAGGTACAGATTAAAATAATTAACTCATTATCAGTGACCAATAAAAGGCTACCTCCTCAGAACCTCCTTGTGTTAATACAAATAGACTCAGACCAAGAATTATGCCAAGAAGAAATTTATTAGGGAGGGTATACTTGTGCTGCCTACGGACTCAAGGAAAGTAAAATCCCAGGTAAGAATTTTTCCTTTCCCATCTCGTCCTACGGCAGCACAGAATGGGATTTTCATAGATCACAAGGGGGGGGTCTCTTCATTGAGAGCTGCAGACAGAACCCCGGTACCAAAGGCTGAGCTCCTAGCGTTAATATCCAAACGATAATGCTTGACGAAGGTCAAGGATGAGGACCAGGATGCTGCATTGCAGATTTCCTCCATCGAGACTTGCGCGACCTCTGCCCAAGAAGTAGCCGTGGCCCTGGTGGAATGCGCTCTCACTGGAAACGGAGGAGGTATTTCTTCCAGAGAATAGGCTTCCAATATTGTGGTCTTGATCCATCTTGCCAACGTATCCTTAGAAGAAGAAGAACCCTTTCTTGGCCCAGAGAAGAGGACAAAAAGGTTTTCTACTGTTCTGAAATCCCTTGTCCTTTGTAAATAGATAAGCAGGGCTCTTCTAACATCCAACGTATGCAAGAGTTTCTGGTTCTCATCCAGAGGCTCAGGAAAGAACACTGGGAGGAATGATTCTCTATTCTTGTTCGCTGCTGCAGGGATTTTAGGCAAAAAAGCTGGCATAGTACGGAGTAGAACCCCATCTGGCAGAAAACGTAGGTACGGAAATCTAGAAGATAAAGCCTGGAGTTCGCCCAGTCTTTTGGCAGACGTAATTGCTGTCAGGAACAGAGTCTTGCAGGAGAGCCATTTGTAGTCCACTTCCTGTAAAGGCTCAAATGGGGGAGCTGCAAGCCTTCTTAGTACCAGAGAAAGATCCCAGACCGGAACCGGGTCTCTATGAACAGGTTTGAGCCTCTTTATCGCCTTAAAAAAACGGAATATCAAGGGATGATGAAGGAATTCATTCTCCGTTACCGAGTTTATTGCCGTCATATGGGATCTTAACGTATTCGGCTTGAGCCCTTTCTGGAACCCGTCTTGGAGGAACTGCAAGATGGAAGAAATATTGATGGTCTCATGGCCGTTCTGCGACATGCAGGATAGAAATTTTCGCCAAACTTTAGCGTACTTCCTGTTGGTAGAGTCCTTCCTAGATGCCAGCAGGGTGTCAATCACCGATTGTGACAAGCCCCTTCTCTCCAGTCTGCTTCTTTCAGCCTCCAGGCCGTAAGGTGTAGATGCTGCAGGCTCTGATGATACAGGTTGTCCTGTAGCAGGAGATCCGGCCGCAGGGGAAGTCTCCAGAAGTTCCCCCTGGACAGGTGAAGTAGAAGGGGAAACCACGACCTTCTTGGCCAGAAAGGTGCGATCACAATGGCCTGAGGCTTCTCCTCTGCTATCTTCCGAAGAACCCTCGGGATGAGAGGTATCGGGGGAAATATATAGATGAACAGGCGTTCCCAGCTCATGGAGAAGGCATCCACCACTGTTGGATTGTCGAAGCTGTTCAGTGAACAAAACTGGCTCAACTTCCTGTTCTCCGCTGTTGCCATTAGATCCCAAGCAGGAGAGCCCCACTTCTCCGTAATCTGGTGAAAAACGGACTGATTGAGCTCCCATTCGGCTTGGTTCACCATTTTCCTGCTCAGACGATCCGCTTGCATATTGCAGCAGCCCCTGATATGCGCTGCTCTTAGTTCCAGCAGGTGTGATTCCGCCCAGCTGAAGATAGTCTTGCACAGCTCCAGAAGAAGTCCGCTCCTTGTACCTCCCTGTTTGTTCAGGTAGAATACTGTAGTCAAGTTGTCTGAACGGATCAGAACTGATTTCTCCAGAATATCGCCCTTGAAGTGGCGAAGAGCCAAAAGAACTGCCTTCAGCTCCTTGTAGTTTGACGACTTCCCCCTGTCCTCGTGCGACCAGAGGCCCTGTGTCCACTTGTCCAGAAGATGGGCTCCCCATCCCTGACCGGAGGCATCCGTAGTAATGATGACTGGAGACAGGAACCGGAAGTTCTTTCCTCTGACTAAGTTCTCCGTGCGTAACCACCATCTGAGGGACCGAATTGTCGCTGGTTCCAGCCTTATCCTGGCGTCTAATCTGAGTCTGGAGAGTCGCCAAGCCCGTAGCATATTCAACTGGAGATCCCTGCTGTGGATATTCGCCCAAGGGACAGCCTCTGAAACTGATGTCATATGACCCAGAGTCTTCATAACCCTTCGTACTGAAGGGGAATGGAGGGACATCAGGGTTCTCATCTCCTTCTTCAATGCTTCCACCTTTGGCATAGGAAGATAGAGCTTCATGGCGACAGTGTCTACTAGAAACCCCAGGAAGATTTTGGATGTTGCTGGGACCGTATCCGATTTCTCCCAATTTATCAGGAAACCTACAGATTGTAGCAGGCCCACTGTCTGCTCCAGATGTTGATGCAGAAGCTTCTCCGTACCGGCCACCAGCAACCAGTCGTCTAAGTATGGGAAGATCTGAATCCCCCTGAGGCGAAGTTCTACTGCAATGAGTACCGCTATCTTCGTGAATATCCTCGGGGCTGAACATAACCCGAAAGGAAGAGCTCTGAACTGGTACCGCAGAATGGTTCCACCTCTCTTGATGGCAACTCTCAGGAATCTTCTTGACTGTGGGTTTATCGGAATATGCAAGTAGGCGTCTTTGAGATCTAAAGAAGCCATGAATAGGTTCTCTCTGAGGACAGCAGTAATGGACCTCATAGTCTCCATCTTGAAATGGATCTTTTTTAGATGACGGTTTAAGTAGCGCAGGTCTATAATTAGTCGACTTTTCCCATTTCCTTTGGGAACGCAAAAAATTCTGGAGTAGATCCCAGAGTCCTTTGAATCGTCTGGGACTGGCTCCAAGGCTCCTTTTTCTATGAATTCCCTTAATAAAAGGAAGATCTGAGGGTCTCTCGGTTTGTTTATAGTGAACCTGTCCCTTGGTGCGTGATGGAACTCCAGACTGTAGCCATTTCGAATGATGTCCAGCGCCCAGCTGTCTGATGTAATTCGGAGCCAGTTCTGGTAGAAACGGGATAAACGACCTCCTACTCCTACAATTCTGGCGTCAGAATTCCTGTTTCTGAGGCCTATTCTCCTCCGTCTTCTTCTTAGTTTTCTCCGAGGAACCCCAAGTTCTACGGTCAGGTCTTCCTCGGTTTGAGCGACCTCTAAATCCTGATCTTCTGGGATCCTGTCTGTAGGAACGAAAACTCCTGGGTTTCTCCTTCCGTTTGGTGTGAGGAAAATCCAATACTTTATCCTCCATGTTTGCTTCTAATAGTTTATTCAGGTGAGACCCGAACAATTCTCCTGGCTCAAAAGGGAGAGAACATAAATTGTTCTTCGAAGATGGATCCCCAGACCAGAGTTTCAACCAGAGCGACCTTCGTATGGAGTTGGTGAGAGCCATATTCTTCGCCGTAAACCTTATCGTATCCACTGGGAAATCACAGAGGAACTCTGCTGCCAGTTTCAGGTTAGGTATCTGTTTCAGGAGTTCCTCTCTGGAGACACCGTCTTCAATGTCCCTACCAAGATGGCTTAACCATACCCTGAGGGCCCGAGCCACAGGGACTGATGCCATGGCAGCTTTATTAAGGGATGCAAGGTAGGTGTGCGACCTCTTGAGGAGGCCGTCCGCCTTCCTCTCCATGGGGTCTTTTAACAAAGCCGAGTCGTCAGATGGAAAAAAGGATTTCTTGGCTAACCTCGCCACCGCCGGGTCTACCCTAGCAGGGCCTTCCCAGCTTGAGGATTCTGCCGGATCCGTCTTATACACTGCTCTGAATCTGGAGCCTAGGTTGAGCCTTGCCACCGGGTGTTCCCACTCCTTACGCATCACCGCATCAAGAACAGGGTGACCTGGAAACACAGACGCCTTCTTCTTCGGGAAGTAGAAGAGATTATCTTCATCATGGCTACTGGCCTTTTCTTTACTGGTCTCCATGATACCTTTCACTTCTTTGATTAGATGATTCGTATCAGATTTGTTAAAAAGAAAGTTATCTTCTAAAACAGGAGCCTCAGAACTAGAGGAGATCTCGCCTTCTGATCTTGAATCTACTGAGGAAGAAGACGGAGACTGACGTCTCCTCTTTTTTGACGACTTTTTAGACTTAGTCTGTTTAAGGAAGGCCTTAAATAGGGACATCATCTCCGCAGTGTCGTCATCCGACGCTTCACCTGGATGGGAGCATTGCTCACAGATGTTAGAGGTATGAACCCCCAGAAGTGGCTGTAAACAGGAGATGCAGCGCGCAGATTCAGTTCTCTGTTTCTTCTTTACAGGTACAGGTTCCTGTGTGTCCTGGAAACACCTGAGGCAGAGATCCTGCAGGAAGTCATCAGGGAGAGGCTGTTCACAACCCTGACACAATCTGTGTCTGCTCTTGCGAGCCCTCTTGCTGGATGTGGAGGACATCTAGAAAAACAGAAGAAGAAGGCATAAGTCACTCAGCAGAGTACAAGGCAGTCAGGGGGTTAAGTGCCTGGCAATAGGACAGGCAATACCTTAAAACCGCTAGAGCTCAGCTGCCTAAGGACCAGGGCAACTGAGCTCTGCAAAAACCCGCTTTTTATACCTCAGAATTTTGAATTTGGCGCCCAAGGAGCAGGGGCGCGTACCTATGACGTCAGACGCATCGCGTCTGCGTTCCACGATGCGTTCCAGGAGGAAACCGGAAGTCACTCTCCTCTGCTACAGCTGTACAGCGATCCACAACCAACGCAATGGCCGGACGCTGGAGAACGCAGGGGGAGGTAAGCGGGACGAGAGTGAAGCCAGGAAACATACATGGCTGCAGGAACACTCTCTGGCCTTGACCTGGGAGAACCAGGTACAAACGGCCATCTCCAAAGAGGATCATAGGTGGGCTTCATCCTTCCGATGAGGACAATAAAAAAACACAAGGAGGTTCTGAGGAGGTAGCCTTTTATTGGTCACTGATAATGAGTTAATTATTTTAATCTGTACCTATTATCTAGGTGGGCGGTCCGGGGATCGGATGAGAACGAAGTTAACCCATTCTGTGCTGCCGTAGGACGAGATGGGAATGTATGTGTATGGGCACTGCTGTATATTGTATGTGTATGGGCACTGCTGTATATTGTATGTGTATGGGCACTGCTGTATATTGTATGTGTATAGGCACTGCTGTATATTGTATATGTATGGGCACTGCTGTATATTGTATGTGTATGGGCACTGCTGTATATTGTATGTGTATGGGCACTGCTGTATGCTGCATATGTATGGGCACTGCTGTATATTGTATGTGTATGGGCACTGCTGTATATTGTATATGTGTATGGGCACTGCTGTATATTGTATATGTGTATGGGCACTGCTGTATGCTGCATATGTATGGGCACTGCTGTATGCTGCATATGTATGGGCACTGCTGTATATTGTATGTGTATAGGCACTGCTGTATATTGTATGTGTATGGGCACTGCTGTATATTGTATATGTATGGGCACTGCTGTATATTGTATGTGTATGGGCACTGCTGTATATTGTATGTGTATGGGCACTGCTGTATATTGTATGTGTATGGGCACTGCTGTATATTGTATGTGTATGGGCACTGCTGTATATTGTATATGTATGGGCACTGCTGTATATTGTATATGTATGGGCACTGCTGTATATTGTATGTGTATGGGCACTGCTGTATATTGTATGTGTATGGGCACTGCTGTATATTGTATATGTATGGGCACTGCTGTATATTGTATGTGTATGGGCACTGCTGTATATTGTATGTGTATAGGCACTGCTGTATATTGTATGTGTATAGGCACTGCTGTATATTGTATGTGTATGGGCACTGCTGTATATTGTATATGTATGGGCACTGCTGTATATTGTATGTGTATGGGCACTGCTGTATATTGTATGTGTATGGGCACTGCTGTATATTGTATGTGTATGGGCACTGCTGTATATTGTATGTGTATGGGCACTGCTGTATGCTGCATGTGTATGGGCACTGCTGTATATTGTATGTGTATGGGCACTGCTGTATGCTGCATGTGTATGGGCACTGAAGTATATTGTATGTGTATGGGCATTGCTGTATGCTGCATGTGTATGGGCACTGCTGTATATTGTATGTGTATGGGCACTGCTGTATATTGTATGTGTATGGGCACTGCTGTATTTTGTATGTGTATGGGCACTGCTGTATATTGTATGTGTATGGGCACTGCTGTACATTATATGTATGGGCACTGCTGTATATTGTATGTGTATGGGCACTGCTGTATATTGTATGTGTATGGGCACTGCTGTATATTGTATGTGTATGGGCACTGCTGTACATTATATGTATGGGCACTGCTGTATATTGTATGTGTATGGGCACTGCTGTATATTGTATGTGTATGAGCACTGCTGTATATTGTATGTGTATAGGCACTGCTGTATATTGTATGTGTATGGGCACTGCTGTATATTGTATGTGTATAGGCACTGCTGTATATTGTATGTGTATGAGCACTGCTGTATATTGAATGTGTATAGGCACTGCTGTATATTGTATGTGTATGGGCACTGCTGTATATTGTATGTGTATGGGCACTGCTGTATATTGTATGTGTATGGGCACTGCTGTATATTGTATGTGTATGGGCACTGCGGTATATTGTATGTGTATGGGCACTGCTGTATATTGTATGTGTATGGGCACTGCGGTATATTGTATGTGTATGGGCACTGCTGTATATTGTATGTGTATGAGCACTGCTGTACATTGTATATGTATGGGCACTGCTGTATATTGTATATGTATGGGCACTGCTGTATATTGTATGTGTATGGGCACTGCTGTATATTGTATGTGTATGGGCACTGCTGTATATTGTATGTGTATGGGCACTGCTGTATATTGTATATGTATGGGCACTGCTGTATATTGTATATGTATGGGCACTGCTGTATATTGTATGTGTATGGGCACTGCTGTATATTGTATGTGTATAGGCACTGCTGTATATTGTATGTGTATGGGCACTGCTGTATATTGTATGTGTATGGGCACTGCTGTATATTGTATGTGTATGGGCACTGCTGTATATTGTATGTGTATGGGCACTGCTGTATATTGTATGTGTATAGGCACTGCTGTATATTGTATATGTATGGGCACTGCTGTATATTGTATGTGTATGGGCACTGCTGTATATTGTATGTGTATGGGCACTGCTGTATATTGTATATGTATGGGCACTGCTGTATATTGTATATGTATGGGCACTGCTGTATATTGTATGTGTATGGGCACTGCTGTATATTGTATATGTATGGGCACTGCTGTATATTGTATATGTATGGGCACTGCTGTATATTGTATGTGTATGAGCACTGCTGTATATTGTATGTGTATGGGCACTGCTGTATATTGTATGTGTATGGGCACTGCTGTATATTGTATGTGTATGGGCACTGCTGTATATTGTATGTGTATGGGCACTGCTGTATATTGTATGTGTATGGGCACTGCTGTATATTGTATGTGTATGGGCACTGCTGTATATTGTATGTGTATAGGCACTGCTGTATATTGTATATGTATGGGCACTGCTGTATATTGTATGTGTATGAGCACTGCTGTATATTGTATATGTATGGGCACTGCTGCATATTGTATATGTATGGGCACTGCTGTATATTGTATGTGTATGGGCACTGCTGTATGTGTATGGGCACTGCTGTATATTGTATGTGTATAGGCACTGCTGTATATTGTATGTGTATGGGCACTGCTGTATATTGTATGTGTATGGGCACTGCTGTATATTGTATGTGTATGGGCACTGCTGTATATTGTATATGTATGGGCACTGCTGTATATTGTATGTGTATAGGCACTGCTGTATATTGTATGTGTATGGGCACTGCTGTATATTGTATATGTATGGGCACTGCTGTATATTGTATATGTATGGGCACTGCTGTACATTGTATGTGTATAGGCACTGCTGTACATTGTATATGTATGGGCACTGCTGTATACTGCATGTGTATGGGCACTGCTGTATATTGTATGTGTATGGGCACTGCTGTATATTGTATGTGTATGGGCACTGCTGTATATTGTATATGTATGGGCACTGCTGTATATTGTATGTGTATGGGCACTGCTGTATATTGTATGTGTATGGGCACTGCTGTATATTGTATATGTATGGGCACTGCTGTATATTGTATATGTATGGGCACTGCTGTATATTGTATGTGTATGGGCACTGCTGTATATTGTATGTGTATAGGCACTGCTGTATATTGTATGTGTATGGGCACTGCTGTATATTGTATATGTATGGGCACTGCTGTATATTGTATATGTATGGGCACTGCTGTATATTGTATGTGTATGGGCACTGCTGTACATTGTATATGTATGGGCACTGCTGTATACTGCATGTGTATGGGCACTGCTGTATATTGTATGTGTATGGGCACTGCTGTATATTGTATGTGTATGGGCACTGCTGTATATTGTATGTGTATGGGCACTGCTGTATATTGTATGTGTATGGGCACTGCTGTATATTGTATATGTATGGGCACTGCTGTATATTGTATGTGTATGGGCACTGCTGTATATTGTATATGTATGGGCACTGCTGTATATTGTATATGTATGGGCACTGCTGTATATTGTATGTGTATGGGCACTGCTGTATATTGTATGTGTATGGGCACTGCTGTATATTGTATGTGTATGATCACTGCTGTATATTGTATGTGTATGATCACTGCTGTATATTGTATGTGTATGGGCACTGCTGTACATTGTATATGTATGGGCACTGCTGTATACTGCATGTGTATGGGCACTGCTGTATATTGTATGTGTATGGGCACTGCTGTATATTGTATGTGTATGGGCACTGCTGTATATTGTATGTGTATGGGCACTGCTGTATATTGTATGTGTATGGGCACTGCTGTATATTGTATGTGTATGGGCACTGCTGTATATTGTATGTGTATGATCACTGCTGTATATTGTATGTGTATGATCACTGCTGTATATTGTATGTGTATGGGCACTGCTGTATATTGTATGTGTATGGGCACTGCTGTATATTGTATGTGTATGGGCACTGCTATATATTGTATGTGTATGATCACTGCTGTATATTGTATGTGTATGGACACTGCTGTATATTGTATGTGTATGATCACTGCTGTATATTGTATGTGTATGGGCACTGCTGTACATTGTATATGTATGGGCACTGCTGTATATTGTATATGTATGGGCACTGCTGTACATTGTATGTGTATAGGCACTGCTGTATATTGTATGTGTATGGGCACTGCTGTATATTGTATGTGTATGGGCACTGCTGTATATTGTATGTGTATGGACACTGCTGTATATTGTATGTGTATGGGCACTGCTGTATATTGTATGTGTATGGGCACTGCTGTATATTGTATGTGTATGGGCACTGCTGTATGCTGCATGTGTATGGGCACTGCTGTATATTGTATATGTATGGGCACTGCTGTATATTGTATATGTATGGGCACTGCTGTATATTGTATGTGTATAGGCACTGCTGTATATTGTATATGTGTATGGGCACTGCTGTATATTGTATATGTGTATGGGCACTGCTGTACATTATATGTGTATGGGCACTGCTGTATATTGTATGTGTATGGGCACTGCTGTATATTGTATGTGTATGGGCACTGCTGTATATTGTTTATGTATGAGCACTGCTGTATATTGTATATGTATGGGCACTGCTGTATATTCACAGATCCCCCATAACAGTGTCATCCATAGATCCCCCATAACAGTGTGTCATCCACAAAACCCCTATAACTGTGTGTCCTCCACAGATCCTCCATAACAGTGCGCCAGGAGAGACAGAAGGAGGGGAAAGAATCTGCGGAAGCAAGCAGAGGACGGCACAGCAGACGACTGAACAGCTTCTTTTGTAAGTAAACTGTTTTATTATAAAGGTAGTTTAATGTCTGTTTTTGTCTTTTATTAGTAGGCTATAACAATAAAAAGGTATCCCTGCAGACCGCAATACTCTCGTATTTTGTCATCTTATTTATATATACTTATTTTCTTTTTCTTAGTAGTGTGATTAAGTGGTAAAAATTATTAGTGTCCCCCCATTTTGACTGTGGTATCTTATGTGCCCCCCCACCTATATACTTTTCATAGAGTCGCCACTGCGATCACCCTACTTCCCCATTCCGCCAGCTGGGAAGTGCCCCTCCCGCCACTGCTTGTACCCGGATTTTGGCTTCACATTTGTTTCCCCTCCTTCACCCAGAACATGAGGGTCACCTCTGGGGATAATTACACATTGGCTATGGATATTAGAACACAGTATCGGAGTCCAGGGAAGGGTTAATTATTTTTTATTGTATTTCAGCGCCATCCCACATGACAATCACATGATTCCGTTATAACATTACCAGTATCCAGTCCTATCATAGAATTACAGGTTAGACCTGTATGTTTTTACTCCCACTGGATCCACAGATTTTCCTTATGAGTGGTCAGGGCAAACAGGACTCTCAGGCTTTCTCTGTTAGTGGGCGGTGGAAGCAGGACTCACAGGCTTTCTCTGTTAGTGGGCGGGGGAAGCAGGACTCACAGGCTTTCTCTGTTAGTGGGTGGGGGAAGCAGGACTCACAGGCTTTCTCTGTTAGTGGGCGGGGGAAGCAGGACTCACAGGCTTTCTCTGTTAGTGGGCGGGGGAAGCAGGACTCACAGGCTTTCTCTATGAGTTGTCAGGGAAAGCAGGACTCACAGGCTTTCTCTATGAGTTGTCAGGGCAAACAGGACTCAGGCTTTCTCTGTTAGTGGGCGGGGGAAGCAGGACTCACGGGCTTTCTCTATGAGTTGTCCGGGAAAGCAGGACTCGCAGGCTTATTCATGAGTGGATGGGGGAAGCAGGGCTCAGAAGCAAGAACATCATGTTTAGATTTTGCCTTCACCTCCTTGGCAGGTTACTGCCAGGGCCACTTAAAGCCTTTCTGGGAAGATTTCTGTTTTTCATCCTTCTGTGTGGAGCTCTTTTGTGCTGATGAGCTTACTCCAGAAGGTTGAGGTTGCTGGTGGAGATCCTCTGGTTTTAATGGAGGTTCTGGGTGAAGATCTGACTGCTTTGACTCTGTTGAGGTATTTTGGCCAATGCTGCGATCTCTAATTAGTTTTGGAGACTGCTGAGAGAGCATGTACAGCGGATTCTGGGATGTGTGCACAACTTTGTTTTGTTGTTCCACTTGAGGTCCAACAGCAGCTGCAGAACCCTGGGGAGCTGAATGCTGTTCTGTATGCATCAACCCTGACGAGGTCACATGCATGTGCTGGAGTGTGTATTGTGTGTCTGGAGGCATCTGGTAAGAGCTGGAGGATGAAGTTGATTCATGCCATTGCCAGTGATCAGAATGTTTCTCAGCCTTTTGATACAGTTGATTGTATATGTCTTCTTTTAAGTCTTGTTCTTTGAAGAGATTGGAAGCCCAGACATGATGAGGAGGCTGACCACCTGGTGGTGTATTGTAAGAATAGTGTATCTTACTGTGTGTAGTTTGACTTTGGGGCACATCATGGGGTAACTCAAACCCTTGACTTGCTGTTTGTTCAAAGTATGAATAGTATTTCTGAGGGTGCTGGTGGTCTGAAGCTGGAGATGGCCTGTATACAGTCTCATGGGTTTTCTGTGTTGTCTCCTGTTTGTCCATCAAATGCTGCATCTTTTGATGACTCTCTTTTTGTTCAAGGCCTAGTGTCTGAAGTTCACTTTGCTGTTGAGCAGTCTCTTTTCTTGTGGTTTGTAGTATCTGCGTTGGCTCTTGCTTTTTAGATAAATCTTTTTGTGTTTGGTCCTCTTTTTGGGTTGGGTCTTGTTTTTGGGTTGGTTCTTGTTTCTGAGTTGGGTCTTGTTTCTGGGTTGAGTCTTGTTTTTGGGTTGAGTCCTGTTTTTGGGCTGAGTCCTGTTTTTGGGCTGAGTCTTGTTTTTGGTCTGGGTCTTGTTTTTGGTCTGAGTCTTGTTTTTGGGTTGGGTCTTGTTTCTGGGTTGATTCTTGTTTCTGCGTTGATTCTTGTTTCTGGGTTGGGTCTTGTTTCTGCGATAGATCTTGTTTTTGGGTTGAGTCTTGTTTTTGGGTTCGGTCTTGTTTCTGGGTTGATTCTTGTTTCAGGGTTGATTCTTGTTTCAGGGTTAGTTCTTGTTTCTGAGTTGGGTCTTGTTTCTGAGTTGGGTCTTGTTTCTGCGCTGAGTCTTGTTTTTGGATTGAGTCTTGTTTCTGGGTTAGTTCTTGTTTCTGGGTTGATTCTTGCTTCTGAGTTGGGTCTTGTTTCTGCGTTGAGTCTAGATTTAGATTTAAGCCTTGTTTTTGGGTTAGGTCTTGTTTTTGGGTTGGGTCTTGTTTCTGGGTTGGTTCTTGTTTCTGAGTTGGGTCTTGTTTCTGCGCAGAGTCTTGTTTTTGGATTGAGTCTTGTTTCCGGGTTAGTTCTTGTTTCTGGGTTGATTCTTGCTTCTGAGTTGGGTCTTGTTTCTGCGTTGAGTCTAGATTTAGATTTAGGCCTTGTTTTTGGGTTAGGTCTTGTTTTTGGGTTGGGTCTTGTTTCTGGGTTGGTTCTTGTTTCTGAGTTGGGTCTTGTTTCTGCGTCGAGTCTTGTTTTTGGGTTGAGTCTTGTTTTTGGGTTAGGTCTTGCTTTTGGGTTGGGTCTTGTTTTTGGGTTAGGCATTGTTTCTGGGTTGGTTCTTGTTTCTGAGTTGGGTCTTGTTTCTGCGTTGAGTTCTGTTTTTGGGTTGGGTCTTGTATCTGCGTTGTGTCTTGCTTTTGGGTTGGGTCTTGTTTCTGGGTTAGTTCTTGTTTTTGGGTTGTTTCATGTTTCTGAGTTGGGTCTTGTTTCTGCGTTGAGTCTTGTTTTTGGGTTGAGTCTTGTTTTTGGGTTGAGTCTTGTTTTTGGGTTGAGTCTTGTTTTCGGGTTGAGTCTTGTTTTTGGGTTAGGTCTTGTTTTTGGGTTAGGTCTTGTTTTTGAGTTGGGTCTTGTTTTTGGGTTATTTCTTGTTTCTGGGTTGATTCTTGTTTCTGGGTTGGTTCTTGTTTCTGAGGTGGTTCTTGTTTCTGATTTGGGTCTTGTTTTTGGGTTGAGTCTTGTTTTTGGGTTGAGTCTTGTTTTTGGGTTGTGTCTTGTTTCTGGTTTGGGTTTTGTTTTTGGGTTGGGTCTTGTTTTTGGGTTGGGTCTTGTTTTTGGGTTGCGTCCTGTTTTTGGGTTAGGTCTTGTTTCTGGGTTGATTCTTGTTTCTGGGTTGATTCTTGTTTCTGAGGTGGTTCTTGTTTCTGATTTGGGTCTTGTTTTTGGGTTGAGTCTTGTTTTTGCGTTGAGTCCTGTTTTTGGGTTGGGTCTTGTTTCTGGGTTGGGTCTTGTTTCTGGGTTGGGTCTTGTTTCTGTGTTGGGTCTTGTTTTTGGGTTGAGTCTTGTTTTTGGGTTGGGTCTTGTTTCTGGGTTGGGTCTTGTTTCTGGGTTGGATCTTGTTTCTGGGTTGGGTCTTGTTTCTGGGTTGGGTCTTGTTTCTGGGTTGGGTCTTGTTTTTGGGTTGAGTCTTGTTTTTGGGTAGGGTCTTGTTTTTGGGTTGCGTCTTGTTTTTGGGTTAGGTCTTCTTTCTGGGTTGATTCTTGTTTCTGGGTTGATTCTTGTTTCTGAAGTGGTTCTTGTTTCTGAGTTGGGTCTTGTTTTTGGGTTGAGTCTTGTTTTTGCGTTGAGTCCTGTTTTTGAATTGGGCCTTGTTTCTGGGTTGGGTCTTGTTTTTGGGTTGAGTCTTGTTTTTGGGTCGGGTCTTGTTTTTGGGTTGGGTCTTGTTTTTGGGTTGGATCTTGTTTTTGGGTTAGGCATTGTTTCTGGGTTGGTTCTTGTTTCTGGGTTGGTTCTTGTTTCTGGGTTGGGTCTTGTTTCTGGGTTGGGTCTTGTTTCTGGGTTGGGTCTTGTTTCTGGGTTGGTTCTTGTTTCTGAGTTGGGTCTTGTTTCTGCGTTGGGTCTTGTTTCTGCGTTGAGTCCTGTTTTTGGGTTGGGTCTTGTTTCTGGGTTAGGTCTTGGTTCAGGGTTGGGTCTAGATTCTGGGTTGGCCCTTGTTTTTGAGTTGGGTCTTGTTTTTGGGTTAGGTCTTGTTTCTGGGTTGATTCTTGTTTCTGGGTTGATTCTTGTTTCTGAGGTGGTTCTTGTTTCTGAGGTGGTTCTTGTTTCTGAGTTGGGTCTTGTTTTTGGGTTGAGTCTTGTTTTTGCGTTGAGTCCTGTTTTTGAATTGGGTCTTGTTTCTGGGTTTGGTCTTGTTTTTGGGTTGCGTCTTGTTTTTGGGTTAGGTCTTCTTTCTGGGTTGATTCTTGTTTCTGGGTTGATTCTTGTTTCTGAAGTGGTTCTTGTTTCTGAGTTGGGTCTTGTTTTTGGGTTGAGTCTTGTTTTTGCGTTGAGTCCTGTTTTTGAATTGGGTCTTGTTTCTGGGTTGGGTCTTGTTTTTGGGTTGGGTCTTGTTTTTGGGTTGAGTCTTCTTTTTGCATTGAGACCTGTTTTTGGGTTGGGTCTTGTTTCTGGGTTGGATCTTGTTTTTGGGTTGGGTCTTGTTTTTGGGTTAGGTCTTGTTTTTGGGTTGGATCTTGTTTTTGGGTTGGGTCTTGTTTTTGGGTTGGGTCTTCTTTTTGGGTTGAGTCTTGTTTTTGGGTTGGATCTTGTTTTTGGGTTGGGTCTTGTTTCTGGGTTAGGTCTTGTTTTTTGGTTGGGTCTTGTTTTTGGGTTAGGCATTGTGTCTGGGTTGGTTCTTGTTTCTGGGTTGGGTCTTGTTTCTGGGCTGGGTCTTGTTTCTGGGTTGGGTCCTGTTTTTGAATTGGGTCTTGTTTTTGGGTTGGGTCTTGTTTCTGGGTTGGGTCTTGTTTCTGGGTTGGATCTTGTTTTTGGGTTGAGTCTTGTTTTTGGGTTGGATCTTGTTTTTGGGTTAGGCATTGTTTCTGGGTTGGTTCTTGTTTCTGGGTTGGGTCTTGTTTCTGGGTTGGGTCTTGTTTCTGGGTTGGTTCTTGTTTCTGAGTTGGGTCTTGTTTCTGCGTTGAGTCCTGTTTTTGGGTTGGGTCTTGTTTCTGGGTTAGGTCTTGTTTCAGGGTTGGGTCTAGATTCTGGGTTGGGCCTTGTTTTTGAGTTGGGTCTTGTTTTTGGGTTAGGTCTTGTTTCTGGGTTGATTCTTGTTTCTGGGTTGATTCTTGTTTCTGAGGTGGTTCTTGTTTCTGAGTTGGGTCTTGTTTTTGGGTTGAGTCTTGTTTTTGCATTGAGACCTGTTTTTGGGTTGGGTCTTGTTTCTGGGTTGGATCTTGTTTTTGGGTTGAGTCTTGTTTTTGGGTTGAATCTTGTTTTTGCGTTGAGTCCTGTTTTTGGGTTGGGTCTTGTTTCTGGGTTGGGTCTTGTTTTTGGGTTGGGTCTTGTTTTTGGGTTGGATCTTGTTTCTGGGTTGGGTCTTGTTTCTGGGTTGGGTCTTGTTTTTGGGTTGGGTCTTCTTTTTGGGTTGGGTCTTGTTTTTGGGTTGGATCTTGTTTTTGGGTTGAGTCTTGTTTTTGGGTTGAATCTTGTTTTTGCGTTGAGTCCTGTTTTTGGGTTGGGTCTTGTTTCTGGGTTGGGTCTTGTTTTTGGGTTGGGTCTTGTTTTTGGGTTGGATCTTGTTTCTGGGTTGGGTCTTGTTTCTGGGTTGGGTCTTGTTTTTGGGTTGGGTCTTCTTTATGGGTTGGGTCTTGTTTTTGGGTTGGATCTTGTTTCTGGGTTGGGTCTTGTTTCTGGGCTGGGTCTTGTTTCTGGGTTGGGTCTTGTTTCTGGGCTGGGTCTTGTTTCTGGGTTGGGTCCTGTTTTTGAATTGGGTCTTGTTTCTGGGTTGGGTCTTGTTTTTGGGTTGGGTCTTGTTTTTGGGTTGGGTCTTGTTTCTGGGTTGGGTCTTGTTTCTGGGTTGGATCTTGTTTTTGGGTTGAGTCTTGTTTTTGGGTTGAGTCTTGTTTTTGGGTTGGATCTTGTTTTTGGGTTAGGCATTGTTTCTGGGTTGGTTCTTGTTTCTGGGTTGATTCTTGTTTCTGAGGTGGTTCTTGTTTCTGAGTTGGGTCTTGTTTTTGGGTTGAGTCTTGTTTTTGCATTGAGACCTGTTTTTGGGTTGGGTCTTGTTTCTGGGTTGGATCTTGTTTTTGGGTTGGGTCTTGTTTTTGGGTTGGATCTTGTTTTTGGGTTGGGTCTTGTTTTTGGGTTGGATCTTGTTTTTGGGTTGGGTCTTGTTTTTGGGTTGGGTCTTGTTTTTGGGTTGGGTCCTGTTTTTGGTTTGGGTCTTGTTTTTGGGTTAGGTCTTGTTTCTGGGTTATTTCTTGTTTTTGGGTTGGTTCATGTTTCTGAGTTGGGTCTTGTTTTTGGGTTGGGTCTTGTTTCTGGGTTGGTGCTTGTTTCTGAGTTGGGTCTTGTTTCTGAGTTGGGTCTTGTTTCTGAGTTGGGTCTTGTTTCTGCGTTGAGTCCTGTTTTTGGGTTGGGTCTTGTTTTTGGGTTGGATCTTGTTTTTGGGTTGAGTCTTGTTTCTGGGTTAGGTCTTGTTTTTTGGTTGGGTCTTGTTTTTGGGTTAGGCATTGTTTCTGGGTTGGTTCTTGTTTCTGGGTTGGGTCTTGTTTCTGGGTTGGATCTTGTTTTTGGGTTGAGTCTTGTTTTTGGGTTGGATCTTGTTTTTGGGTTAGGCATTGTTTCTGGGTTGGTTCTTGTTTCTGGGTTGGGTCTTGTTTCTGGGTTGGGTCTTGTTTCTGGGTTGGGTCTTGTTTTTGGGTTGAGTCCTGTTTTTGGGTTGGGTCTTGTTTTTGGGTTGGGTCTTGTTTCTGGGTTGGTGCTTGTTTCTGAGTTGGGTCTTGTTTCTGAGTTGGGTCTTGTTTCTGCGCTGTGTCTTGCTTTTTGGTTGGGTCTTGTTTTTGGGTTAGGTCTTGTTTCTGGGTTATTTCTTGTTTTTGGGTTGGTTCATGTTTCTGAGTTGGGTCTTGTTTCTGCGTTGAGTCTTGTTTTTGCATTGAGTCTTGTTTTTGGGTTGGGTCTTGTTTTTGGGTTAGATCTTGTTTTTGGGTTGGGTCTTGTTTTTGGGTTGGGTCTTGTTTCTGGGTTGGGTCTTGTTTCTGGGTTGGGTCTTGTTTCTGAGTTGGGTCTTGTTTCTGCGTTGAGTCCTGTTTTTGGGTTGGGTCTTGTTTCTGGGTTGGGCCTTGTTTTTGGGTTGATTCTTGTTTCTGGGTTGATTCTTGTTTCTGAGGTGGTTCTTGTTTCTGAGGTGGTTCTTGTTTTTGAGTTGGTTCTTGTTTTTGGGTTAGGTCTTGTTTCTGGGTTGGTTCTTGTTTTTGGGTTGAGTCTTGTTTTTGGGTTGGATCTTGTTTTTGGGTTGGGTCTTGTTTATGGGTTGGGTCTTGTTTTTTGGTTGGGTCTTGTTTTTGGGTTAGGCATTGTTTCTGGGTTAGTTCTTGTTTCTGAGTTGGGTCTTGTTTCTGAGTTGGGTCTTGTTTATGCGTTGAGTCTTGTTTTTGGGTTGGGTCTTGTTTCTGCGTTGAGTCTTGGTTTTGGGTTGAGTCTTGTTTTCGGGTTGGGTCTTGTTTTTGGGTTGGATCTTGTTTTTGGGTTAGGTCTTGTTTTCGGGTCGGGTCTTGTTTTTGGGTTGGGTCTTGTTTCTGGGTTGGTTCTTGTTTCTGAGTTGGGTCTTGTTTCTGGGTTTGGTCTTGTTTCTGGGTTGGGTCTTGTTTCTGGGTTGGGTCTTGTTTTTGAGTTGGGTCTTGTTTTTGGGTTAGGTCTTGTTTCTGGGTTGGGTCTTGTTTCTGGGTTGAGTCCTGTTTTTGGGTTGGGTCTTGTTTCTGGGTTGATTTTTGTTTCTGAGGTGGTTCTTGTTTCTGAGTTGGGTCTTGTTTTTGGGTTGAGTCTTGTTTTTGAGCTGAGTCTTGTTTTTGGGTTGGGTCTTGTTTTTGGGTTGGATCTTGTTTTTGGGTTGGATCTTGTTTTTGGGTTGGGTTTTGTTTTTGGGTTGGGTCTTGTTTTTGGGTTGCGTCTTGTTTCTGGGTTGGTGCTTGTTTCTGAGTTGGGTCTTGTTTCTGTGTTGAGTCTTGTTTTTGAGTTGGGTCTTGTTTTTGGGTTGGATCTTGTTTTTGGGTTCGGTCTTGTTTCTGGGTTGGGTCTTGTTTCTGGGTTGGGTCTTGTTTATGCGTTGAGTCTTGTTTTTGGGTTGAGTCTTGTTTCTGGCTCGGTTCATGTTTCTGAGTTGGGTCTTGTTTCTGCGTTGAGTCTTGGTTTTGGGTTGAGTCTTGTTTTTGGGTTGGGTCTTGTTTTTGGGCTGGGTCTTGTTTTTGGGTTGGGTCTTGTTTTTGGGTTAGTTCTTGTTTCTTGGTTGGTTCATGTTTTTGAGTTGGGTCTTTTTTCTGCGTTGAGTCTTGTTTTTGGGTTGGGTCTTGTTTTTGGGTTGGATCTTGTTTTTGGGTTGGGTCTTGTTTTTGGGTTGGGTCTTGTTTCTGGGTTGGTTCTTGTTTCTGAGTTGGGTCTTGTTTCTGCGTTGAGTCCTGTTTTTGGGTTGGGTCTTGTTTCTGGGTTAGGTCTTGTTTCTGGGTTGATTCTTGTTTCTGGGTTGATTCTTGTTTCTGAGGTGGTTCTTGTTTCTGAGTTGGGTCTTGTTTTTGGGTTGGGTCTTGTTTTTGGGTTGGATCTTGTTTTTGGGTTGGGTCTTGTTTTTGGGTTGGATCTTGTTTTTGGGTTGGATCTTGTTTTTGGGTTGGGTCTTGTTTTTGGGTTGCGTCTTGTTTCTGGGTTGGTGCTTGTTTCTGAGTTGGGTCTTGTTTCTGTGTTGAGTCTTGTTTTTGGGTTGTGTCTTGTTTTTGGGTTGGATCTTGTTTTTGGGTTGGATCTTGTTTTTGGGTTGGGTCTTGTTTCTGGGTTGGGTCTTGTTTATGCGTTGAGTCTTGTTTTTGGGTTGGATCTTGTTTTTGGGTTAGGTCTTGATTTTTGGTTGGTTTCTGTTTCTGAGTTGGGTCTTGTTTCTGTGTTGAGTTTTGTTTTTGGGTTGAGTCTTGTTTCTGCGTTGAGTCTTGTTTTTGGGTTGGGTCTTGTGTCTTGGTGTGTTCTTGTTTTTGAGTTGGGTCTTGTTTCTCTTTTGAGTCTTGTTTTTGGGTTGAGACTTGTTTTTGGTTTGGGTCTTGTTTCTGGGTTGAGTCTAGTTTCTGGTTAGGGTCTTGTTTTTGAGTTGAGTTTTGTTTCTGGGTTGAGTCTCGTTTCTGGGTTGAGTCTTGTTTTTGGGTATGATCTTCTTTCTGGGTTGAATCTTGTTTTTGCTTTGAGTCTTGTTTTTGGGTTGGGTCTTGTTTTTTTGTTAAGTCTTGTTTTTGTTTTGAGTCCTGTTTCTGTGTTAAGTCGTGCTTCAGGTTTGGGTCTTGTTTTTGGGTTGGATCTTTTTTCTGGGTTGAATCTTGTTTCTGGGTTGGATCTTGTGTCTGGGTTGGCTCCTGTTTCTGAGTTGAGTCCTGTTTCTGGTTTAAGTCCATTTTCTGTGTAGAGTCATGTTTCTGGGTTGAGCCCATCTTATGTGTTGAGTCCTGTTTCTGTTTTGAGTCCTGAGACTGGGTTGAGTCCTGTTTCTGGCATGAATTTTGATTTTGGGTTGGATCTGGTACCTGGGTTGGAACTGTTTTTTGGGCTGAGTCTTGTTTCTGGGTTGGTTCTTGTTTCCGGGATGAATCTTGTTTCTGTGCTGGGTCTTGTTTCTGAGGTAGTTCTTGTTTCTGGGTTGAATCTTGCTTTGGGGTATGATCTTTTTTTATTAGTTCTTGTTTCTGGGTTGGATCTTGTTTTTGGTTTGGATCTTGTTTCTGGGTTGAATCTTTTTTCTGTATTTGGTTTTGTTTTAGAGTTGGTTCTTGTTTTTGGGTTAAGTCTTGTTTCTGGGTTGGTTCTTGTTTTGGGGTTTGATCTTGTTTTTGGATTGGGTCTTGTTTATTGGTTGGTTCTTGTTTTTGGGATGAGTCTTGTTCCTGGGTTGATTCTTGTTTTCGGGTTTGATCCTGTTTTTGGATCAAGTCTTCTTTCCCGCTTGGCTCATGTTTCTGAGTTGGTTCTTGTTTCTGGGTTGGATTTTGATTCCAGTTTGGATTTTGTTTCCAGGTTGAGTCTTGTTTCAGAGGTGTCTCTTGTTTTTTGGTTGGTTCTTGTTTTTGGGTTGTGTCATGCTTTTGTGATGGATCTCGTTTTAGGGTTGATTCTTGTTTCTGGATTTTATCTTGCTTTTGGGTCGTATCATTTTGCTGGGCTGGATCTTGTTTTTGGGTAGAGTCTGGTTTCTGGGGTAAGTCTTGTTTCTGGGTTGCATCTTGTTTCAGGGATAAGTCTTGTTTCTTTGTTGGATCTTGTTTTTTGGTCGAGTCATGTTTATGGGTTGAGTCTTGTTTCTGGGGTGGATCTTGTTTTTGAGTTGAGCAGTCTTGTTTCTGGGTTGAATCTTTTTTCTGGGTTGTATTTTGCTTTTCATTTAGGTCTTGTTTCTTGTTTGATTCTTGTTTTCTGGTTGGTTCCTGTTTTTGGGTTGAGTCTTGTTTCTGAGTTAGATCATGTTTCTGAGTTGGATCTTGATTTTGGGTTGATTCTAATTTCTGGGTTGAGTCTTGTTTCTGGTTTGGACCTTGTTTCTGTGTTGTGTCTTGTTTATGGGTTGAGTCTTGCTTTTTGGTTAGATCTTTTTTCTCAGTTGGATCTCCTTTTTGGTTTGGATCTTGCTTCTGGGTTAAGGGTTCTTGTTTCTGAGTTAAGGGGTCTGGATTCTGAGTTTCATCTTGTTTTTGGTTTGGATCTTCTTTTTGGACTGAGTCTTGTGTCTGGGTTATGTTTTGTTTCTGGGTTGATTCAGAAGTTTTTGATGATGTTGATGATTGCAGCAACAACCCTTTTTGGGCTGCACATATCCGACAACCTTTTTGGGGCCTCAGTGCTTCAAAATAAGCAACAGCAACTTTTGCTACAAGCTCCAGAAATTCTTTAAAGTCCACTTCACCGTCATTGTTTTGATCAAGGGCATGCAGTATTGCTTCAATTGTGTGTGGGTCTCCAGAATCCTAAAAAGACACAAATAATGACTAAATTATGGAAAACACCAGTAGAGAGTAACGTAAACTATGTACCACTGGATTGTTTTATTAACCCTAATGAGTGTATGTTACTTTTGGAAACATGCAGCAAGTTCATTAATTTACAAGGTGGATGTTGACTCCTCATATGGACACCATCATTAACTTGTGTACATTTTCATCTGGTAGATGAATATGTTGATATTTGGAGTCTCAGCTCCAAGTCTGACGTTCGCATTGATTCATGTAACCTACATAGAATATAACTTCATACTGCTTTGGCTGACATCCTGAGTTAACTATCATTTTTAGGCTGGGGCTACACTAAGAACAGCAGATCTCATGACTGTTTCAGACCTACAGTATGATATTGCAAATAAACTGCAGAAAGGTCAGGTAAATCAAAGACACATGCAACTTGCATTGTGGTTTATGACTGTAAAACCTTGTGTAACTAAAGTGGTGGATATTTTCACAAAAGTCATAGATTACATTGCACAATGTGACCCCACAGATAGAGAAAGTTTTTGTGTGACTGTCCCACTTCTATCATAATGACCCATGTTCCAGGTATGTATAAAAGGTTGAGCAGTTATACCCTAGGACAGCTACAAACAAGATCTGGGGACATCCAACCAGTCACAGAAAATGTAAATAATCTAATCGGAGGAGGAAACTCATGAGAAAGGGTAATCATTGATGCACTGTCTGGCAATGTGATAGGAGATGCTAATCACCAGCCCTGCTAATCATCATCACAATTGCTCCTCCACTGGTAGAGGAATGTGTAAGTAACTATACTCTTTCAGAACACATGCACTCTCTGCCAAGCTGAGTATGCATGTTAATGGGGGGAGGCATTGGGACAAGTGTCTGCCAGCTGATAAATGGATGAAGGTACAGGAAAGAAACCATGTGTATTATAACTGAGTGACCAATAAATAAACTTTTTTAGAAATATTAGGAAGAGCAGCTCTGGAGCACAAACTGCAGAAAGTAAAATACTAAAGTATTTGTGGACATTACATTATTAAGTAACTTGCATACATCAGGTAGGATCTCACCTCAATTACATCTGCAAACTGTGTCTCAATGAGGCTCTGAAATGCAGTGATGTCCAGCTTGTCACAGGGTGCTGTGCGGCTGCTGTAACAGTGAAAGGTGTCTATGATCCTGCGAATAGCCGTCAGGAGATTTGCCATGGCTGCTTGATGACACTAGAAGAAAAAAGTGAGAAAGCTGTTAGGACAAATAAGATTACAGCCAGGAATTACATCTCTTTAGAGTGTGCCGCACATCGTAAGGATGATTAGAGTTACAATGGACTGGATAGTCATCATCTGCCAACATCACTGTTCTACACTAATAGTCAATGTGATGGCTTTATAACCACCGTACTCTCCGTAAAACCACTGTGCTGTCCATATAACCACTGTGCTGTCCATATAACCACAATTCTTGTTAAGAAGGCTTCAGGGCGTCCAAGAAAATCCAGCAAGCGCCAGGATGGTCTCCTAAAGAGGATTCAGCTGCGGGATCGGAGTGCCACCAGTGCAGCGCTTGCTCAGGAATGGCAGCAGGCAGGTGTGAGCACATCTGCACGCACAGTGAGGTGAAGACTTTTGGAAGATGGCCTGGTGTCAAGAAGGGCAGCAAAGAAGCCACTTCTCTCCAAAAAAAACATCAGGGACAGATTGATCTTCTGCAGAAAGTCTGGTGAATGGACTGCTGAGGACTGGGGCAAAGTCATCTTCTCCGATGAAGCCTCTTTCCGATTGTTTGGGGCATCTGGAAAAAGGCTTGTCCGGAGAAGAAAAGGTGAGCGCTACCATCAGTCCTGTGTCATGCCAACAGTAAAGCATCCTGAGACCATTCATGTGTGGGGTTGCTTCTCATCCAAGGGAGTGGGCTCACTCACAATTTTGCCCAAAAACACAGCCATGAATAAAGAATGGCACCAAAACACCCTCCAACAGCAACTTCTTCCAACAATCCAACAACAGTTTGGTGAAGAACAATGCATTTTCCAGCACGATGGAGCGCCGCGCCATAAGGCAAAAGTGATAACTAAGTGGCTCGGGGACCAAAATGTTGACATTTTGGGTCCATGGCCTGGAAACTCCCCAGATCTTAATCCCATTGAGAACTTGTGGTCAATCCTCAAGAGGCGGGTGGACAAACAAAAACCCACTAATTCTGACAAACTCCAAGAAGTGATTATGAAAGAATGGGTTGTATCAGTCAGGAATTGGCCCAGAAGTTGATTGAGAGCATGCTCAGTCGGATTGCAGAGGTCCTGAAAAAGAAGGGCCAACACTGCAAATACTGACTCTTTGCATCAATGTCATGGAATTGTCGATAAAAGCCTTTGAAACGTATGAAGTGCGTGTAATTATATTTCACTACATCACAGAAACAACTGAAACAAAGATCTAAAAGCAGTTTAGCAGCAAACTTTGTGAAAACTAATATTTGTGTCATTCTCAAAACTTTTGGCCACAACTGTACACTGCTCTCTGTGGGGAGATTGGTCTGTCTGACCTAAAGACCGCTTGCTCTACCTGGGTCTGGGGGGTGACAGACCTCTTCTGCCTCCCTATCTCAAGCCGTATATACATGGGCCGCAAGACGGGAGTTTCTGGTGGACCCCTACCTCCTAAATTATTGGTGGATGTCATGAGTCAAACGGAAGACAAGGGGTTTGATAACCCGCCTGACCAAGAGGCGATCAATTTGAGTAAAATAATGTCAGCTATCACACAGTGTCAGTCCACTCTCACAGTTAAAATAGATCACCTACAGTCTGACCTCACCTGTCTTAGGCATGATATTGATAAAATCCGGGACAGAACCACTGAAGTGGAAAGGAGATTGGGTGAAGTGGATGATGTGGCCCACTTGGGAGAGAATCACGTCAGAGCCCTACAGCAGCAGGTGAAGGCCTTGCAAGCTAAAGTGGATGACGCTGAGAACCGTAATATGCGAAATAACATAAGTATTATGGGCCTACAGGAGAAGGCTGAGGGCCAGTCGCCGGAGATCTTTGCAGAGCAGCTCATCAAAAAATGTCTGGATCCCATAGATCTTTCCACCACTTTTGTAGTTGAGCGCACAGAATACCTACCAAGCCCTTGCCGCCGGGTGCTCCGGTGCGCCCCCTCATATTGAAAGTTCTAAATTATCGGGGCCGTGATACTATCCTGGCGGCAGCCCGTCAGATACAAGATATTAGATTTGAAAACTCCAGGATCTCGTTCTACCTGGACTTTTCCTCGGAGGTCCAAAAATTGCAACGCCAGTTTTCTGCGGCGAGAGCTCGTTTGAGGGAAAAGGGCCTCCGTTATGCTATGCTGTATCCGACTCACTTAAGGATCCAAGATGGTGACTCTGTTAAATTCTTCACTACTCCAGAGGAGGCCTCGGACTGGCTTGACGGGAGAGGCTGAGTTTCCAGGACTTCCTAGGCTTCAATACCATGGTGCACTTCACGGATGTCCAAATAATCTGTGGGAGCTGAAGATAGTCTGAACGTCTTCACTTACCGTCGATTTACACGTTCTCAGGTTAAATTGGGGACTGTTTAGTTTACGTTTACTGGGACTCTCCAATTTAGCAAAAAATTGCTAGCCTTAAGTTTGGGATGATAGGCTCAGATAGGTTGGGATGGTCTGGGCAGGGTGGGGGGTCATGCCTAACATTGCCACTGTTATGGGTTACTAAATGTTATGTGTGACAAACTCCCCTCTTTTGAGTTTGCCACGAGTACTTGGAGAGGACTACTTGCCAGCCTCTTACCATGTGATTACGGTCCCATGTTGAATGCACCGGTTTTATGCAATAGCTGCATAGTCATATAAGTTCATGTATTTTGCTGTCTTTTGCTACCATGTGGCTAATAGAGTCTTGCCTCTGTCCTCACTTCTCAATTGTCTCTAGGACAAAAGACTGTGTAGAACCGGTTTTGGACAGAAAAGCCATGAGTACAGCCAGGCCAAAGAAAGTTTTACTAACTTTTGAATTCCTGGTCTAATTTGTGCCATTTTGGGATGTGTTAAATATCTATGTGTACTGTAAAGGGGGGGCATTGTATTTTTGAGTAAGTGATGTCTGTCCTATTGTCTCCCCGTGTGTATTGGCGATTTCCCTTTGTCCTGAGAGATAATAGAATTACACCTTGGTTGTCTCCAGGACAGAGGACATTGTGTATTGTCCTGCCTGGGATAATTATGTTAACCATTGTGTACCATAATTATATCACAGGCAGAGGGGAGGATGTTATGTGGGTTGTAACCTTTGTGTTATGGGTTACTGTATGTTTATTGTGGGTGTCTCCCTTGCATGGGAGCAGGGGATAAAAGAAATTGTATGTTTGAGTGCCTGGTGCTTCCAGTAAACTTTTTCCAGCATTCAGCTTTGGCTCATGTATGGACTTATAGAGCGATACCGGCGATAATAGCGATTTATTGCTCTGTGGATTATTTGGCTGTGCTATTACATGGGAAGAAGGGAATACTAGACGGTGACACAGATGATACCGTCACATTATGTATGTTTGTCTTTTGTCTTGTGGAGTGTGTGGGTGAGTGAATGGCCTGGATGTCCTGGGAGTTTTGTGACTTATGTGGTTGGCCCTATTACATGATGGCGTGCTGTAACTTTATCTCCCGGAACGTCAGGGGACTTAATGACAAAGTGAAAAGATCTCTTGTTTTCAACTACTTGAAGAAATTTTCCCCAGATATGGTACTACTCCAGGAGACTCACTTGAGAGGTCAAAAGTTGTTAGCATTGAAGCGCCCATGGGTGGGTTCATCATTCCATGCTATATACAGTAATTACGCCAGGGAAGTCTCTATCCTGGTATCTAAATCAATACCTTTTAAACTCCACTCGGTGCAGACCGATCTGTCTGGGCGGTATGTTATTATACACGCTGCTATGCGGAGAAGAGACTACATAGTGGTGGGCCTATACATTCTCCCCCCTTTCAGAGAGGAGTACTAGATGATATTATGGGGAAGGTATCGACTTTGCCGACTGACCCTCTAATCATGATGGGTGACTAGAATGCGGTTCTGGATCCAATTGCAGATAGACTCCGCCCGCAGACCTCGCATAATGGTCACTTGCCAACTGGGCCGATGCACACGCTCTGTTGGAGGGATGGAGGTTTCTTCACCCAAATGATCGTCAATATTCTTGTCACTCGGCTTCTGTTGATACATTGTCCCGTATAGATTTGGTGTTTGTGAACAGGAAGTTATTGCCGTGGCTGTCTTAAGGTGGAATACCTTCCGCGGGGTATCTCTGACCATGCCCCGATGCTAGTGATTTTGGCCATGCCGCTGGCACCCCTGGACAGGCTGTGGCGACTCAATGCTAGATGGCTGGAGGTGTTACTGGTGGCCTGTGCAGCTCTTGAGGGAGCAACTGAATACTGGGCGTCAAATGAGGGGTCTACTAATCCTACTGTTGAATGGGAGGCCTTTAAGGCGGTGCAGCGCGGCACATTTATACATGCCATTGCCTCACATAGGAAAGAATTAGTGTGTACTAGGACCAAACTAGAAGAAGAGATAGCTAACAAAGAACATGAGTATACTCAGAGTCCTAGCCCAGAGACCAGAGGTGAGTGGGAAGAGGCTCAGAGGAGATATCATCTTCATCTGTTAGAATATACTCAGAAGAAGCTATTGTATTAGAAACAAGTGGTGTTCTCAGAAGGGGACAAAAATGGGAGGGCTTTGGCTTATTTAGCGAAAACAGAAAATCCCCAGATAGTGGTCTCCCTTATTTTTGCTAATGCGGAAGGAACCCAGTTTTCCCAACCAGGGGATATTTGTACTCAATTTGCCTGTTTTTATTCTGACTTAAATACCTCTAAAACGCCCTATGCAGTTAGTGATATTCAGGGGTTTTTGAAGAACGTCCAGCTTACGCCACTTTCCCACTCGGACAGATCTTTTCTGGATGCTCCCGTTGAGGTAGGGGAGGTTAGGGCAGCAATAGAAAGCATGATGGTGGGGAAATCTCCTGGTCCGGATGGTATAAGACGGATATAGACAAAGTGCGCGGTTGTTAAAACTCTTTAACTACGCCTTTGAGTGCAATAGATTGCCCCCAACATTCATGGAGGCAACTGTTGTGGAAAAATTATTGTTCGCCGTATGGTCGCCATCTATCCTATGGGGATGTGCAGATTCGTTCGCATTCACGTTCGCATCTGCGCAGAGACTTTTGCCTGTCATGTCCCTTTGCCCTTCATAGAGGTTCTAGACGTGGTGTCCCTTATCACCTATGTTATTTGCCCTAGTTATGGAACCCCTTACCCAATTAGTCAATAGATCGGGTTTGATTGAGGGATGGTCTATAGCTGGAATGCAGGAAAAGATTTTGCTTTATGCTGATGACCTACTGGTGTATCTAGCCGATGCAGGTCCCTCCCTGGAGGCTCTTTTGGATACCATAGACGGCTTTGGGACATACTCAGGCCTCAGAGTCAATTGGAGTAAATCTAGTCTCTGTTTAATAGATGAGATGGATCCCGCAGATATAACGCCCCTGTCACGTTTATAGTTGAATGTTTTGTCTATTTGGGGATCAAGGTACACAGAGATCCCAAACAGTTCTATCGGCTCAATGTAGTCCCCACTATGGAGTATATTACTCGTAAACTGGAGGCTTTGGAAAATTTGCCACTGACATTGATAGGTAGAAAAAATATGATAAAAATGGTTTTGTTGCCGAAACTTTTATATTTATACAGAGCAGCTCCTACAAAGATCCCCCGTACCCATTTCGATTCCCTGGTTAGGTTTTTGTCCCCTTTTCTGTGGAAACACCAGTCCCCTGGCATTGCTAGGAAATCTTTGAAAGCCTTCTATAATCAGGGAGGTTTAAGACTACCAGACATGTGTTGGTACTATACAGTATGGCTGCCCAGTTAGTGTATGCCTCTTGGTGGATCAGGTCGGATGCTAATAATCCTGCAGTGGTATTAGAGGCGGCTCTGGTGGGCTCTTATGAGGCATATCAGGGGGGAGTGACCTCAGCCTTGAAGCGATGGCGGCAGTGGTGATGATGGCTTGGAAGCAGTTTGTGGCGACGCACATGGAGAGTGAGGGGACTGATGCTTGGTCCCCGTATATACCATTGTGGCGCAATAAGCAATTGCAGGAACTGTGTCACTTACCGGACTATGAATTTGGGCCCCAAAGGGGTGTGAAGTACCTCACATAATTGTTATCTTGGTGGGGAGTGGGGGAAACCCCCCACCATGTGGTGTCAAAGGGTAAAAGGGGATCAGCCTGGCCAAAAGGAGTAATAAGGGAGCAGGTCACCTCCTACAGCGTCCCTAATCCTCTCCCTGACTCCTCACCGTATGAGCGGACCCCGATGGTAGGACGGCTCATTCTCAGGATTCCTAGAGACCCTAAGTCGCCCTGGTAATCACTCACCAAGGAGTCGGGAAGAGACGACCTGTTCATCCCAGTAATGGAGGAACAGGAGTCTCTATCTGAGGCCAGGCTGCAAGGAGAGGGGAAAACATACAGCATAAGGAGATGGCAGGTAAGTGAGACCAGTGACACACTTACCTGCCACAGACACACTGACTGGAACCCGTGCACAAAACAACAACTAGGCGAACAACCACCCCAGAACATATACCCACACCAAACATAACCACAGGTAAGGTAGGGGAAATGCAGGAGACATCGATGTCCCACTAGGTGGCCCTCACACTGGAAGATGGAACAACCAGACAAGGAGCTTAACTCCAGCACACACCACGGCTGGAGCACAACTGACTCCTGGCCAAAGGCCACAGGTATAAGAAGCACCTAGTGACCGCGCCCAATCAGGGGGTTAACCCTTACAGCACCAGACAGGGAAAGGCTACAACTTAAAGGGGAAGTGCACACCCTAGCCACCACGTTGCCACCGGCAACAGCATGCGTGGCAACCATGTCACGGCGCACACAGCCAAAGCCAAGACACTGCCACCACATGCCATAACAGCAACACGTTGCCACCGGCAACCGCAAGCATGGCACAAGTGTCACGGCGCACACAGCAAAGGCCGTGACAATTGTATGTAGATGGGTCTTCTGCTCATTTGAGAGTCTTCGCAGAGAATACAATTTACCCCGTACATGTTTCTATCGGTACCTCCAGCTCTTGTACCAGGTGTGGAGAGCCGAGAGGTTATTTGTATCATACGATATGGACTTGTCTTCTCATGCGGGGGTACTAGAGTGAAATTTGTGATTTTATCTCCTCAAAGCTGGGGCTCCCGGGGATACTCTCTCCTACGGTCTGTTTGTTGGGTTCCTACCAAATATGGAAGGAAGTTGCTCCGTCTACTTATGTTCTATGGGAGGAAAACAATCCTTTTGAATTGGAAACCACCAAAGAGCCCCCACACTTGGTTCCTGGATCCAGCTAATAAACGCTGACCTGCAGTTGTACAAACTCACTTATGCAGCGAGAGGGACTCCTGATAGGTTCCATCAGATTTGGGGCTTGTGGTTAAGTGCGCAGGGTACTATCTGATTATAGGTGCAGGGCTCTGGGACTCCAGGATGCATGTGTGTGTGTGAATGGGTGTCTCGCCCTGGACTCGTAAATATGCCATGATGTAACACGGGACTGCCTACTTGTCTAGCAATTAGGGTTGAGCGAACCCGAACTGTAAAATTCGGGTTCGTACCGAACTTTAGGTTTTTTGGACCCCGGACCTGAACATTTCTGTAAAAGTTCGGGTTCGGTGTTCGGCGCTTTCTTGGTGCATTTTTAAAGTCTGCACAGCAGCCAATCAACAAGCGTAATACTACTTGCCCCAAGAGGCCATCACAGCCATGCCTACTAATGGCATGGCTGTGATTGGCCAGAGCAGCATGTGACCCAGGCCCTATATAAGCTTGGGTCACGTAGCGCTGCCCGTCACTCTGCTCTGATTAGTGTAGGGAGAGGTTGCGGCTGGTGATTTCAGGGAGAGAATAGGAGAGAATCTAACTCAGCGATCTACTGACAAACAGTTGTGTGGGTGCAGGGCACAATCAAAAAAAAAATATAACTTTTATAATTCTGTTAGTTAGGTGGGCAGCGGCGGCGGCAGCCATTTTATGCAAGCTCAGTGCACATTGCAAATCACCATTTTTTTGGGCAAACTACAACATCTGAATTAGTCAGTGTGCAATTTAAGGTAGAAATACACCCATCATTTTCTGGGGTTTGAAAAACACATTTTTTGACAAAAAAAACACTATTTTCAGGCCTTGCAGCATCAGCACGTGTGAAATTCCAGGCTTATATACTGCTGTCAAATTCAGTTGTTAAACAAACACTCGTTTGGGCACAAAAAATTTAGTTGCAGCCTTTGATGCAGATGTCATTGTGAGATACACCCTTAATACATTTGGGTTATATTCAGAGATTTTAAATACCACGATTTGGTGAACCAATATTAAATTCAGGCCTACAGTGGTTCAGACCGTGTGAGATACACCCTCTACATACAGGGGTTTGATTCAGGCATTAGAAATACAGCCATTTTGTGCAAAGATATATTTATTTCAGGCCTACAGTGGTACAGACCGTGTGAGATACCCCCTCTACATACAGGGGTTTGATTCAGGGATTTGAAATACAGCCATTTTGGGCAAAGATATATATACTTCAGGCCTACAGTGGTACAGACCGTGTGAGATACTCCTCTACATACAGGGGTTTGAATCAGGCATTTGAAATACAGCCATTTTGGGCAAAGATATATTTACTTCAGGCCTACAGTGGTTCAGACCGTGTGAGATACTCCCTCTACATACAGGGGTTTGATTCAGGGATTTGAAATACAGCCATTTTGGGCAAAGATATATTTACTTCAGGCCTACACTGGTTCAGGCCCTGTGAGATACCCCCTGTAACGGACTGTTCAGCACACAAGAGGTTAAAAACCGTTTAGGCGATATTCCCCTTTCCAATGCACAGGCAGCTACTGCAAGCACCAGTCTGCCGAACTGCAAACTACACGAACACTGGAAACCGCGGAACAGGAAAAGCCTACAATCGGCTGACACTCCTGGCAATCAGCACACAATCCAATCCCCCCAATAACGAGACGGCACTTCACTTGAGGGTCAAGCAGAACTGGCTGTCCTGGGGCATACCGCCTCTTTTATTCACAATCCACAAACATAGTACTGCCCCCAGGGGTTTGAAATACAACCAATCAATCAGTACAATACACACAGACACTCCCACACAAAATCCTCCTCTCTGCCTGTGATAAGATTACTGAACACAATGGCGAATATAATTATCACAGGCAGAGAAATACAGTTTTATAAAACATATCACAGGAACCCCAAAACATGCAATAACCCCATAACCAGTATATCCTCGGAACCGGGGGATCTGGGTGAACCACATATCCAAAATTCACCCAGATCCGTTCAGTAGTTTGGAAGATACAGTTTAATGCAGATTCCGCAGAACATATACAGGCTATATAAAAAATAATTACTGTATAATGTGTCCCCTGTTGTACAGTTTAAAAATGCTGCCCGATGTCTTTGTGCACCAAATACCGGCGAGATGGCACCGTGTAGAAAAGTCCAAACACTGTCTGTGAGTTAAAATGGCCGCCATCCATTGTTCTCACCATGTGCCTCTGATACATGAACTGGTGGCCATCCAGTAACTCCACAGTATGTCCCCAGATGGTTCTTAAAGGGCCGTAATCCAGAGGCAGAAGGCGGGCAAGCAGTCCTCTACAGGCACAAGTGGCGGAGCTGGTTCCGCCACATTTCTCCCCTTAACCAATCAGACTAACAGGGTATCGGACCTCCTGTCGGTCACTGCCCTGGTTAGTCCAGCAACCCACCCACAGAACACAATCAGCAGTACAGCCCACCCACAATAAAGAGTTACTACATCTGGAGTAGTGGGTCGCTTGTCCATGTCCAGGAGCTCCACCTCGGCTCTGGGGGTTACTGGCACTCCGGATAGGTGGGTTGCTGAGTGGGTAGAGACCAGCGGTACTCTGCCCTGCTGCCAGTGCTACCATGGGAGTAGCCTGGTTGGAGCCCAGTTGAGGGAATGGCGTAGTAGGCTCCTCACTCTGGACCCGGTACTGCTGCTGGAGGGTACGACAGGCTGTTTCCCCTTTGGATGAACAACCCTGCTGCCGGGGAACAGGACCAACCGTCCCCAGCCCCTGTGAGGCATGTGCAGAGACCACGGTCCTATCTGCACGGGTGTGGGGCTTATCATCTCCCCTTGGTGGGCTAGGCTGCCGCTGGGAAGAGGGGGTAACAAGTTCATCTCCCTTACCCACTTTATGTCACTGGGGAGAGGGGATGACAAGCTCCTCTCCCTGAATCTCTCTCTGCTGGTGGAGGGGGGGACCGACTGTGCGAGACAGACTGTCTCTGCTCCTGGCAGGACACTCTGCCGCTGGGGAGGGAGGATGGCACCTTCCGCTCCCTGTAACTCACTCGGCCGCTGGGGAGGAGGACGACACCTTCAGCTCCCTGTAACACACACTGCCGCTGGGGAGAGAGACCGGTTGTCTCTGCTCCCAATACAATACTTGGCTGTTGGGGAGGAAGGACAACACCTTCAGCTCCCTGTAACATACACTGCTGCTGGGGAGAGAGACCGGTTGTCTCTGCTCCCAATACAATACTTGGCTGTTGGGGAGGAAGGACGGCACCTTCATTTCCCCGGAACTTGCTCGGCCGCTGGGGTATCTCCCCCCTGTCTACCGCTGCCATGGCCTGCAGGTACTCTCTGATCCTCCACTTCACGATCTGTATGAGGTTTTCTGCGGGGTTGGGTCCCAAGAGAGACAGCACCCCATTCACCTCTCTATCAAACTCCTCCTGAGTGTAGCAGGGCTCCATGCTTGCTCTGCTAATTTTGGTTCCTTTGTAGATAGGGGCGCTGTACAGGTACAAGCGTTGCCCTCAGTTTGTAATCCAGGAACTGGTGTTGACTTGTAGCTGTCCTTCTGGGCCGTGAGAATGATCCCACCGCTGCCACCAATTGTAACGGACCGTTCAGCACACAGCTCCGTTCGGACGATATTCCCCCTTTCCAATGCACAGGCCATATAACCACTGTACTGTCCATATAACCACCGTACTGTCCATATAACCACTGTACTGTCCATATAACCACTATGCTGTCCATATAACCACTGTGCTGTCCATATAACCACCGTACTGTCCATATAACCACTGTGCTGTCCATATAACCTCTCTGCTGTCCATAAAACCACCGTACTGTCCATATAACCTCTCTGCTGTCCATATAACCACTGTGCTGTCCATATAACCACTGTGCTGTCCATATAACCACTGTACTGTCCATATAACCACTATACTGTCCATATAATCACTGTGCTGTCTATATAACCACCGTACTGTCCATATAACCACTATACTGTCCATATAATCACTGTGCTGTCCATATAACCACTGTGCTGTCCATATAACCACTGTGCTGTCCATATAACCACTGTGCTGTCTATATAACCACCGTGCTGTCCATATAACCACTGTACTGTCCATATAACCACTGTACTGTTCATATAACCACTGTGCTGTCCATATAACCACTGTACTGTCCATATAACCACCGTACTTGTCCATATAACCTCTCTGCTGTCCATATAACCACTGTACTGTCCATATAACCACTGTACTGTCCATATAACCACTGTACTGTCCATATAACCACTGTGCTGTCTATATAACCACCGTGCTGTCCATATAACCACTGTACTGTCCATATAACCACTGTACTGTTCATATAACCACTGTGCTGTCCATATAACCACTGTACTGTCCATATAACCACTGTACTGTCCATATAACCTCTCTGCTGTCCATATAACCACTGTACTGTCCATATAACCACTGTACTGTCCATATAACCACCGTACTGTCCATATAACCACTGTACTGTCCATATAACCTCTCTGCTGTCCATATAATCACTGTACTGTCCATATAACCTCTGTACTGTCCATATAACCACTGTGCTGTCCATATAACCACTGTAATGTCCATATAACCACTGTACTGTCCATATAACCACTGTGCTGTCCATATAACCACTGTACTGTCCATATAACCTCTGTACTGTCCATATAACCACTGTGCTATCCATATAACCTCTCTGCTGTCCATATAACCACTGTACTGTCCATATAATCACCGTGCTGTCCATATAACCACTGTGCTGTCCATATAACCTCTGTACTGTCCATATAACCACTGTATTGTCCATATAACCACTGTACTGTCCATATAACCACTGTACTGTCCATATAACCTCTGTACTGTCCATATAACCTCTGTACTGTCCATATAACCACCGTACTGTCCATATAACCTCTGTACTGTCCATATAACCACTGTACTGTCCATATAACCACCGTACTGTCCATATATCCACTGTAATGTCCATATAACCACCGTACTGTCCATATAACCACTGTACTGTCCATATAACCACTGTACTGTCCATATATCCACTGTGCTGTCCATATAACCACTGTGCTGTCCACATATCCACTGTGCTGTCCATATAACCACTGTACTGTCCATATAACCACTGTGCTGTCCATATAACCACTGTACTGTCCATATAACCCCTGTACTGTCCATATAACCTCTGTACTGTCCATATAACCTCTGTACTGTCCATATAACCACTGTGCTGTCCATATAACCACTGTGCTGTCCATATAACCACTGTACTGTCCATATAACCTCTCTGCTGTCCATATAACCACTGTACTGTCCATATAACCTCTCTGCTGTCCATATAACCACTGTACTGTCCATATAACCACTGTACTGTCCATATAACCTCTCTGCTGTCCATATAACCACCGTACTTGTCCATATAACCACTGTACTGTCCATATAACCACTGTACTGTCCATATAACCTCTCTGCTGTCCATATAACCTCTGTACTGTCCATATAACCACTGTGCTGTCCATATAACCACCGTACTGTCCATATAACCACCGTACTGTCCATATAACCACTGTACTGTCCATATAACCACCGTACTGTCCATATAACCACTGTGCTGTCCATATAACCACTGTACTGTCCATATAACCACTGTACTGTCCATATAACCTCTGTACTGTCCATATAACCACTGTACTGTCCATATAACCCCTGTACTGTCCATATAACCACTGTACTGTCCATATAACCACTGTGCTGTCCATATAACCACTGTGCTGTCCATATAACCACTGTACTGTCCATATAACCACTGTACTGTCCATATAACCTCTGTACTGTCCATATAACCACTGTACTGTCCATATAACCCCTGTACTGTCCATATAACCACTGTACTGTCCATATAACCACTGTACTGTCCATATAACCACTGTACTGTCCATATAACCACCGTACTGTCCATATAACCACTGTGCTGTCCATATAACCACTGTACTGTCCATATAACCACTGTACTGTCCATATAACCTCTGTACTGTCCATATAACCACTGTACTGTCCATATAACCCCTGTACTGTCCATATAACCACTGTATTGTCCATATAACCACTGTACTGTCCATATAACCACTGTACTGTCCATATAACCTCTGTACTGTCCATATAACCTCTGTACTGTCCATATAACCACCGTACTGTCCATATAACCTCTGTACTGTCCATATAACCACTGTACTGTCCATATAACCACCGTACTGTCCATATATCCACTGTAATGTCCATATAACCACCGTACTGTCCATATAACCACTGTACTGTCCATATAACCACTGTACTGTCCATATATCCACTGTGCTGTCCATATAACCACTGTGCTGTCCACATATCCACTGTGCTGTCCATATAACCACTGTACTGTCCATATAACCACTGTGCTGTCCATATAACCACTGTACTGTCCATATAACCCCTGTACTGTCCATATAACCTCTGTACTGTCCATATAACCTCTGTACTGTCCATATAACCACTGTGCTGTCCATATAACCACTGTGCTGTCCATATAACCACTGTACTGTCCATATAACCTCTCTGCTGTCCATATAACCACCGTACTGTCCATATAACCTCTGTACTGTCCATATAACCACTGTACTGTCCATATAACCTCTCTGCTGTCCATATAACCACCGTACTTGTCCATATAACCACTGTACTGTCCATATAACCACTGTACTGTCCATATAACCTCTCTGCTGTCCATATAACCTCTGTACTGTCCATATAACCACTGTGCTGTCCATATAACCACCGTACTGTCCATATAACCACCGTACTGTCCATATAACCACTGTACTGTCCATATAACCACCGTACTGTCCATATAACCACTGTGCTGTCCATATAACCACTGTACTGTCCATATAACCACTGTACTGTCCATATAACCTCTGTACTGTCCATATAACCACTGTACTGTCCATATAACCCCTGTACTGTCCATATAACCACTGTACTGTCCATATAACCACTGTGCTGTCCATATAACCACTGTGCTGTCCATATAACCACTGTACTGTCCATATAACCACTGTACTGTCCATATAACCTCTGTACTGTCCATATAACCACTGTACTGTCCATATAACCCCTGTACTGTCCATATAACCACTGTACTGTCCATATAACCACTGTACTGTCCATATAACCACTGTACTGTTCATATAACCACTGTGCTGTCCATATAACCACTGTACTGTCCATATAACCACCGTACTGTCCATATAACCACCGTACTGTCCATATAACCACTGTACTGTCCATATAACCTCTCTGCTGTCCATATAACCACTGTACTGTCCATATAACCACCGTACTGTCCATATAACCACTGTACTGTCCATATAATCACCGTACTGTCCATATAACCACTGTGCTGTCCATATAACCACTGTACTGTCCAAATAACCTCTGTACTGTCCATATAACCACCGTACTGTCCATATAACCACCGTACTGTCCATATAACCACTGTACTGTCCATATAACCTCTCTGCTGTCCATATAACCACTGTACTGTCCATATAACCACCGTACTGTCCATATAACCACTGTACTGTCCATATAATCACCGTACTGTCCATATAACCACTGTGCTGTCCATATAACCACTGTACTGTCCATATAACCACTGTACTGTCTATATAACCACCGTGCTGTCCATATAACCACCGTACTGTCCATATAACCACTGTACTGTCCATATAACCACTGTACTGTCCAAATAACCTCTCTGCTGTCCATATAACCACTGTGCTGTCCATATAACCACTGTGCTGTCTATATAACCACCGTGCTGTCTATATAACCACTGTACTGTCCATATAACCACTGTGCTGTCCATATAACCACTGTACTGTCCATATAACCACTGTACTGTCCATATAACCACTGTACTGTCCATATAACCTCTGTACTGTCCATATAACCACCGTACTGTCCATATAACCACAGTACTGTCCATATAATCACTGTACTGTCCATATAACCACTGTGCTGTCCATATAACCACCGTACTGTCCATATAACCTCTGTACTGTCCATATAACCACTGTACTGCCCATATAACCTCTGTACTGTCCATATAACCTCTGTACTGTCCATATAATCACCGTACTGTCCATATAACCACTGTACTGTCCATATAACCACTGTACTGTCCATATAACCACTGTACTGTCCATATATACACCGTACTGTCCATATAACCACTGTACTGTCCATATAACCTCTGTACTGTCCATATAACCACCGTACTGTCCATATAACCACAGTACTGTCCATATAATCACTGTACTGTCCATATAACCACTGTGCTGTTCATATAACCACCGTACTGTCCATATAACCTCTGTACTGTCCATATAACCACTGTACTGCCCATATAACCTCTGTACTGTCCATATAACCTCTGTACTGTCCATATAATCACCGTACTGTCCATATAACCACTGTACTGTCCATATAATCACCGTACTGTCCATATAACCACTGTACTGTCCATATAACCACTGTACTGTCCATATAACCTCTGTACTGTCCATATAATCACCGTACTGTCCATATAACCACTGTACTGTCCATATAACCACTGTACTGTCCATATAACCACTGTTCTGTCTATATAACCACTGTACTGTCCATATAACCACTGTGCTGTCCATATAACCACTGTACTGTCCATATAACCACTGTACTGTCCATATAACCACTGTACTGTCCATATAACCACTGTACTGTCCATATAACCACTGTGCTGTCCATATAACCCCTGTACTGTCCATATAACCACTGTACTGTCCATATAACCACTGTACTGTCCATATAACCTCTGTACTGTCCATATAATCACCGTACTGTCCATATAACCACTGTGCTGTCCATATAACCACTGTACTGTCCATATAACCACTGTACTGTCCATATAACCACTGTACTGTCCATATAACCTCTGTGCTGTCCATATAACCACTGTACTGTCCATATAACCACTGTACTGTCTATATAACCACCGTACTGTCCATATAACCACTGTACTGTCCATATAACCTCTGTACTGTCCATATAACCACTGTGCTGTCCATATAACCACTGTGCTGTCCATATAACCACTGTACTGTCCATATAACCTCTCTGCTGTCCATATAACCACCGTACTGTCCATATAACCTCTGTACTGTCCATATAACCACTGTACTGTCCATATAACCTCTCTGCTGTCCATATAACCACCGTACTTGTCCATATAACCACTGTACTGTCCATATAACCACTGTACTGTCCATATAACCTCTCTGCTGTCCATATAACCTCTGTACTGTCCATATAACCACTGTGCTGTCCATATAACCACCGTACTGTCCATATAACCACCGTACTGTCCATATAACCACTGTACTGTCCATATAACCACCGTACTGTCCATATAACCACTGTGCTGTCCATATAACCACTGTACTGTCCATATAACCACTGTACTGTCCATATAACCTCTGTACTGTCCATATAACCACTGTACTGTCCATATAACCCCTGTACTGTCCATATAACCACTGTACTGTCCATATAACCACTGTGCTGTCCATATAACCACTGTGCTGTCCATATAACCACTGTACTGTCCATATAACCACTGTACTGTCCATATAACCTCTGTACTGTCCATATAACCACTGTACTGTCCATATAACCCCTGTACTGTCCATATAACCACTGTACTGTCCATATAACCACTGTACTGTCCATATAACCACTGTACTGTTCATATAACCACTGTGCTGTCCATATAACCACTGTACTGTCCATATAACCACCGTACTGTCCATATAACCACCGTACTGTCCATATAACCACTGTACTGTCCATATAACCTCTCTGCTGTCCATATAACCACTGTACTGTCCATATAACCACCGTACTGTCCATATAACCACTGTACTGTCCATATAATCACCGTACTGTCCATATAACCACTGTGCTGTCCATATAACCACTGTACTGTCCAAATAACCTCTGTACTGTCCATATAACCACCGTACTGTCCATATAACCACCGTACTGTCCATATAACCACTGTACTGTCCATATAACCTCTCTGCTGTCCATATAACCACTGTACTGTCCATATAACCACCGTACTGTCCATATAACCACTGTACTGTCCATATAATCACCGTACTGTCCATATAACCACTGTGCTGTCCATATAACCACTGTACTGTCCATATAACCACTGTACTGTCTATATAACCACCGTGCTGTCCATATAACCACCGTACTGTCCATATAACCACTGTACTGTCCATATAACCACTGTACTGTCCAAATAACCTCTCTGCTGTCCATATAACCACTGTGCTGTCCATATAACCACTGTGCTGTCTATATAACCACCGTGCTGTCTATATAACCACTGTACTGTCCATATAACCACTGTGCTGTCCATATAACCACTGTACTGTCCATATAACCACTGTACTGTCCATATAACCACTGTACTGTCCATATAACCTCTGTACTGTCCATATAACCACCGTACTGTCCATATAACCACAGTACTGTCCATATAATCACTGTACTGTCCATATAACCACTGTGCTGTCCATATAACCACCGTACTGTCCATATAACCTCTGTACTGTCCATATAACCACTGTACTGCCCATATAACCTCTGTACTGTCCATATAACCTCTGTACTGTCCATATAATCACCGTACTGTCCATATAACCACTGTACTGTCCATATAACAACTGTACTGTCCATATAACCACTGTACTGTCCATATATACACCGTACTGTCCATATAACCACTGTACTGTCCATATAACCTCTGTACTGTCCATATAACCACCGTACTGTCCATATAACCACAGTACTGTCCATATAATCACTGTACTGTCCATATAACCACTGTGCTGTCCATATAACCACCGTACTGTCCATATAACCTCTGTACTGTCCATATAACCACTGTACTGCCCATATAACCTCTGTACTGTCCATATAACCTCTGTACTGTCCATATAATCACCGTACTGTCCATATAACCACTGTACTGTCCATATAATCACCGTACTGTCCATATAACCACTGTACTGTCCATATAACCACTGTACTGTCCATATAACCTCTGTACTGTCCATATAATCACCGTACTGTCCATATAACCACTGTACTGTCCATATAACCACTGTACTGTCCATATAACCTCTGTACTGTCCATATAATCACCGTACTGTCCATATAACCACTGTACTGTCCATATAACCACTGTACTGTCCATATAACCACTGTGCTGTCCATATAACCACTGTACTGTCCATATAACCACTGTACTGTCCATATAACCACTGTACTGTCCATATAACCACTGTACTGTCCATATAACCACTGTGCTGTCCATATAACCCCTGTACTGTCCATATAACCACTGTACTGTCCATATAACCACTGTACTGTCCATATAACCTCTGTACTGTCCATATAACCTCTGTACTGTCCATATAACCACTGTGCTGTCCATATAACCACTGTACTGTCCATATAACCACTGTACTGTCCATATAACCACTGTACTGTCCATATAACCACTGTGCTGTCCATATAACCACTGTACTGTCCATATAACCACTGTACTGTCCATATAACCACTGTACTGTCCATATAACCACTGTACTGTCCATATAACCACCGTACTGTCCATATAACCACTGTACTGTCCATATAACCTCTGTGCTGTCCATATAACCCCTGTACTGTCCATATAACCACTGTACTGTCCATATAACCACTGTACTGTCCATATAACCTCTGTACTGTCCATATAATCACCGTACTGTCCATATAACCACTGTGCTGTCCATATAACCACTGTACTGTCCATATAACCACTGTACTGTCCATATAACCACTGTGCTGTCCATATAACCACCCGTAATGCTGCCCGCAAACAGTGGGAACTGGCCGTGTGCACACCGTATCATGGATGTGGACCCCTTCAAGTCACTTGAATGGGTCCGCAATCCGGACGGAGTGGTGTGGAAGGGAGGCACAGAACCCCACAGAAGTCCTGCCGAGCGCTGCCCTGGTGTTTCTGCCTCCGCAACACAACAAAATAGAACATGTCCTGTTTTTTTTGCGGTGCAGTCGGATCACAGACCCATTAAACGGGTCTGGATCTGTGTGCGGCAGCTGCACAGGTGGCGTCCGTGTACATTGCAGTCCTTAATGTACGAGGCGGCGGGCACGCGTGTGCATCAGGCCTTATGGGGTTTTTCTCAGACCAGCTCTGGCAGTGCATGGGTATAAAGTGCTCTGCTGAAAGGGTTAACGCTGTCATGGGTGTAGGGTCATTATTGAATGGCAAATCATTGATCTGACATCTAGTGGAATGATGGATTGCAAGCTCTTCAGGTCATAGCGTGCTTTTCTCGTCTATCCTGCCACCTGGGGCGTAACGCACCATCCACCTATTCATCAAGGGCGTAACAGGCCTCCGCCAGGCGGTAAATTACAGTGCAGGCCCTTCTTTAGCTGCGGGGGCCACTTGTGTAATGGCAGAGGATGATGACTACTCCCAGCTGTAAACCACAGCCACTGCTCCCACACAAGTGATAGTCCTGTGAGCTGCAGTACCAGACACAGCCATGGACTAGGGTGGCGCTGTTTCTGGATGTAAAGGAGAGCATGGGACGAGGCCAGATTCTGATGAGTGACATGTCACATGTGTGCGGCGTGACCTCCCGTCCTGGGCCCTGCTTTTCTATCGCTCGTCGGAAATTGGCCTTGCACCACCCACAGAATACAAAGGAATGAGACCCAACAAGACAGAAGACATGACAGGGCCAGCCACAGGCACAGCATGTACAGAATGCAACAGCAGTATACACTGACACGCAGCCCAGCACTACATTCACAGCAGCCATGACACAGGGTGGGCCACTTATAGGACACTTATGGTAGATCCTGGAGGTGACTTACCTGTCCAGAGGAGCTGCAGATCTCTGTGCGGAGAGGCAGGGATGACAGAGAGCAGAGCGGGCAGGGTGGATTTATATTCTAGGTATTGGAGGACATTGGTGACACCCTGATTTCCACACCCGAGGCCCCATCTATCCCTCCCCGTCAGGGTGCTGGCGTCACACCCTCCCTTGATAATCAGGATCAGTGACTACAGAGATCTGCTGCTCTCTGACAATGGAGAACTCCGTCACCTGCCGCAGAGTAATCCCCTGAATCATGAGGAGTCACCGGCGGCCTGTACCGGGAACGCACCCTGTGGCCCCTGACATAGGGCCCGACTGCAACAGCTGGGAATCCACAGGGAATCCGTGTGCGTCCGCCTACATGAGCCTGATATAACATGTAACCGTCATATAACACATCCGCCTACATGTGACCCTGATATAACACGTAACCGTCATATAACACATCCGCCTACATGTGAGCCTGATATAACACGTAACCGTCATATAACACATCCGCCTACATGTGACCCTGATATAACATGTAACCGTCATATAACACATCCGCCTACATGTGACCCTGATATAACATGTAACCGTCATATAACACATCCGCCTACATGTGACCCTGATATAACATGTAACCGTCATATAACACATCCGCCTACATGTGACCCTGATGTAACACGTAACCGTCATATAACACATCCGCCTACATGTGAGCCTGATATAACACGTAACCGTCATATAACACATCCGCCTACATGTGACCCTGATATAACACGTAACCGTCATATAACACATCCGCCTACATGTGAGCCTGATATAACACGTAACCGTCATATAACACATCCGCCTACATGTGAGCCTGATATAACACGTAACCGTCATATAACACATCCGCCTACATGTGAGCCTGATATAACACGTAACCGTCATATAACACATCCGCCTACATGTGACCCTGATATAACACGTAACCGTCATATAACACATCCGCCTACATGTGACCCTGATATAACACGTAACCGTCATATAACACATCTGCCTACATGTGAGCCTGATATAACACGTAACCGTCATATAACACATCCGCCTACATGTGAGCCTGATATAACACGTAACCGTAATATAACACATCTGCCTACATGTGAGCCTGATATAACACGTAACCGTCATATAACACATCCGCCTACATGTGACCCTGATGTAACACGTAACCGTCATATAACACATCCGCCTACATGTGACCCTGATATAACACGTAACCGTCATATAACACATCCCCGTACATGTGACCCTGATATAACACGTAACCGTCATATAACACATCCGCCTACATGTGACCCTGATATAACACGTAACCGTCATATAACACATCCGCCTACATGTGAGCCTGATATAACACGTAACCGTCATATAACACATCCGCCTACATGTGACCCTGATGTAACACGTAACCGTCATATAACACATCCGCCTACATGTGAGCCTGATATAACACGTAACCGTCATATAACACATCCGCCTACATGTGACCCTGATATAACACGTAACCGTCATATAACACATCCGCCTACATGTGAGCCTGATATAACACGTAACCGTAATATAACACATCCGCCTACATGTGACCCTGATATAACATGTAACCGTCATATAACACATCCGCCTACATGTGACCCTGATGTAACACGTAACCGTCATATAACACATCCGCCTACATGTGACCCTGATGTAACACGTAACCGTAATATAACACATCCGCCTACATGTGACCCTGATATAACATGTAACCGTCATATAACACATCCGCCTACATGTGACCCTGATATAACACGTAACCGTCATATAACACATCCGCCTACATGTGACCCTGATATAACATGTAACCGTCATATAACGCATCCGCCTACATGTGACCCTGATATAACACGTAACCGTAATATAACACATCCGCCTACATGTGACCCTGATGTAACACGTAACCGTCATATAACACATCCGCCTACATGTGACCCTGATATAACACGTAACCGTCATATAACACATCCGCCTACATGTGACCCTGATGTAACACGAAACCGTCATATAACACATCCGCCTACATGTGAGCCTGATATAACACGTAACCGTCATATAACACATCCGCCTACATGTGACCCTGATATAACACGTAACCGTCATATAACACATCCGCCTACATGTGACCCTGATATAACACGTAACCGTAATATAACACATCTGCCTACATGTGAGCCTGATATAACACGTAACCGTCATATAACACATCCGCCTACATGTGACCCTGATATAACACGTAACCGTCATATAACACATCCGCCTACATGTGACCCTGATATAACATGTAACCGTCATATAACACATCCGCCTACATGTGACCCTGATGTAACACGTAACCGTCATATAACACATCCGCCTACATGTGAGCCTGATATAACACGTAACCGTCATATAACACATCCGCCTACATGTGAGCCTGATATAACACGTAACCGTCATATAACACATCCGCCTACATGTGACCCTGATATAACACATAACCGTAATATAACACATCCGCCTACATGTGAGCCTGATATAACATGTAACCGTCATATAACACATCCGCCTACATGTGACCCTGATGTAACACGTAACCGTCATATAACACATCCGCCTACATGTGACCCTGATATAACACGTAACCGTCATATAACACATCCGCCTACATGTGAGCCTGATATAACATGTAACCGTCATATAACACATCCGCCTACATGTGACCCTGATATAACACGTAACCGTCATATAACACATCCGCCTACATGTGACCCTGATATAACACGTAACCGTCATATAACACATCCGCCTACATGTGACCCTGATGTAACACGTAACCGTCATATAACACATCCGCCTACATGTGACCCTGATGTAACACGTAACCGTCATATAACACATCCGCCTACATGTGAGCCTGATATAACACGTAACCGTCATATAACACATCCGCCTACATGTGACCCTGATGTAACACGTAACCGTCATATAACACATCCGCCTACATGTGAGCCTGATATAACACGTAACCGTCATATAACACATCCGCCTACATGTGACCCTGATGTAACACGTAACCGTCATATAACACATCCGCCTACATGTGACCCTGATATAACACGTAACCGTCATATAACACATCCGCCTACATGTGAGCCTGATATAACACGTAACCGTCATATAACACATCCGCCTACATGTGACCCTGATATAACACGTAACCGTCATATAACACATCCGCCTACATGTGAGCCTGATGTAACATGTAACCGTCATATAACACATCCGCCTACATGTGACCCTGATATAACACGTAACCGTCATATAACACATCCCCGTACATGTGACCCTGATATAACACGTAACCGTAATATAACACATCCGCCTACATGTGACCCTGATATAACACGTAACCGTAATATAACACATCCGCCTACATGTGAGCCTGATGTAACACGTAACCGTCATATAACACATCCGCCTACATGTGACCCTGATATAACATGTAACCGTCATATAACACATCCGCCTACATGTGACCCTGATATAACACGTAACCGTCATATAACACATCCGCCTACATGTGACCCTGATATAACACGTAACCGTAATATAACACATCCGCCTACATGTGACCCTGATGTAACACGTAACCGTCATATAACACATCCGCCTACATGTGACCCTGATATAACACGTAACCGTCATATAACGCATCCGCCTACATGTGACCCTGATATAACACGTAACCGTAATATAACACATCCGCCTACATGTGACCCTGATGTAACACGTAACCGTCATATAACACATCCGCCTACATGTGACCCTGATATAACACGTAACCGTCATATAACACATCCGCCTACATGTGACCCTGATGTAACACGAAACCGTCATATAACACATCCGCCTACATGTGAGCCTGATATAACACGTAACCGTCATATAACACATCCGCCTACATGTGACCCTGATATAACACGTAACCGTCATATAACACATCCGCCTACATGTGACCCTGATATAACACGTAACCGTAATATAACACATCTGCCTACATGTGAGCCTGATATAACACGTAACCGTCATATAACACATCCGCCTACATGTGACCCTGATATAACACGTAACCGTCATATAACACATCCGCCTACATGTGACCCTGATATAACATGTAACCGTCATATAACACATCCGCCTACATGTGACCCTGATGTAACACGTAACCGTCATATAACACATCCGCCTACATGTGACCCTGATATAACATGTAACCGTCATATAACACATCCGCCTACATGTGAGCCTGATATAACACGTAACCGTCATATAACACATCCGCCTACATGTGAGCCTGATATAACACGTAACCGTCATATAACACATCCGCCTACATGTGACCCTGATATAACACGTAACCGTCATATAACACATCCGCCTACATGTGACCCTGATATAACACGTAACCGTCATATAACACATCCGCCTACATGTGAGCCTGATGTAACATGTAACCGTCATATAACACATCCGCCTACATGTGACCCTGATGTAACACGTAACCGTCATATAACACATCCGCCTACATGTGACCCTGATATAACACGTAACCGTAATATAACACATCCGCCTACATGTGACCCTGATATAACATGTAACCGTCATATAACACATCCGCCTACATGTGACCCTGATGTAACACGTAACCGTCATATAACACATCCGCCTACATGTGAGCCTGATATAACACGTAACCGTCATATAACACATCCGCCTACATGTGACCCTGATATAACACATAACCGTCATATAACACATCCGCCTACATGTGACCCTGATATAACACGTAACCGTAATATAACACATCCGCGTACATGTGAGCCTGATATAACACGTAACCGTCATATAACACATCCGCCTACATGTGACCCTGATGTAACACGTAACCGTCATATAACACATCCGCCTACATGTGACCCTGATATAACACGTAACCGTCATATAACACATCCGCCTACATGAGCCTGATATAACATGTAACCGTCATATAACACATCCGCCTACATGTGAGCCTGATATTACACGTAACCGTCATATAACACATCCGCCTACATGTGACCCTGATATAACACGTAACCGTCATATAACACATCCGCCTACATGTGACCCTGATATAACATGTAACCGTCATATAACACATCCGCCTACATGTGACCCTGATGTAACACGTAACCGTCATATAACACATCCGCCTACATGTGAGCCTGATATAACACGTAACCGTCATATAACACATCCGCCTACATGTGAGCCTGATATAACACGTAACCGTCATATAACACATCCGCCTACATGTGACCCTGATATAACACGTAACCGTAATATAACACATCTGCCTACATGTGAGCCTGATATAACACGTAACCGTCATATAACACATCCGCCTACATGTGACCCTGATATAACACGTAACCGTAATATAACACATCCGCCTACATGTGAGCCTGATATAACATGTAACCGTCATATAACACATCCGCCTACATGTGACCCTGATGTAACACGTAACCGTCATATAACACATCCGCCTACATGTGACCCTGATATAACACGTAACCGTCATATAACACATCCGCCTACATGTGACCCTGATATAACACGTAACCGTAATATAACACATCTGCCTACATGTGAGCCTGATATAACACGTAACCGTCATATAACACATCCGCCTACATGTGAGCCTGATATAACATGTAACCGTCATATAACACATCCGCCTACATGTGACCCTGATGTAACACGTAACCGTCATATAACACATCCGCCTACATGTGACCCTGATATAACACGTAACCGTCATATAACACATCCGCCTACATGTGAGCCTGATATAACACGTAACCGTCATATAACACATCCGCCTACATGTGAGCCTGATATAACACGTAACCGTCATATAACACATCCGCCTACATGTGACCCTGATATAACATGTAACCGTCATATAACACATCCGCCTACATGTGACCCTGATATAACACGTAACCGTCATATAACACATCCGCCTACATGTGACCCTGATATAACATGTAACCGTCATATAACACATCCGCCTACATGTGACCCTGATATAACACGTAACCGTCATATAACACATCCGCCTACATGTGACCCTGATGTAACACGTAACCGTCATATAACACATCCGCCTACATGTGAGCCTGATATAACACGTAACCGTCATATAACACATCCGCCTACATGTGACCCTGATATAACACGTAACCGTCATATAACACATCCGCCTACATGTGACCCTGATATAACACGTAACCGTCATATAACACATCCGCCTACATGTGACCCTGATATAACACGTAACCGTCATATAACACATCCGCCTACATGTGAGCCTGATATAACACGTAACCGTCATATAACACATCCGCCTACATGTGACCCTGATGTAACACGTAACCGTCATATAACACATCCGCCTACATGTGAGCCTGATATAACACGTAACCGTCATATAACACATCCCCGTACATGTGACCCTGATATAACACGTAACCGTCATATAACACATCCGCCTACATGTGACCCTGATGTAACACGTAACCGTCATATAACACATCCGCCTACATGTGAGCCTGATATAACACGTAACCGTCATATAACACATCCCCGTACATGTGACCCTGATATAACACGTAACCGTCATATAACACATCCCTGTACATGTGACCCTGAAATAACACGTAACCGTCATATAACACATCCGCCTACATGTGACCCTGATAAAACACGTAACCGTCATCTAACACATCCGCCTACATGTGAGCCTGATATAACACGTAACCGTCATATAACACATCCCCGTACATGTGACCCTGATATAACACGTAACCGTAATATAACACATCCGCCTACATGTGAGCCTGATATAACACGTAACCGTCATATAACACATCCGCCTACATGTGACCCTGATATAACACGTAACTGTAATATAACACATCCGCCTACATGTGACCTTGATATAACACGTAACCGTCATATAACACATCCGCCTACATGTGAGCCTGATATAACACGTAACCGTAATATAACACATCCGCCTACATGTGACCCTGATATAACACGTAACCGTCATATAACACATCCGCCTACATGTGACCCTGATATAACACGTAACCGTAATATACCAAATCCCCGTACACGTGACCCTGATATAACACGTAACCGTAATATAACAAATCCCCGTACACGTGACCCTGATATAACACATAACCGTCATATAACACGTGACCCTGATATAACACATAACCGTCATATAACACGTGACCCTGATATAACACGTAACCGTCATATAACACATCCGCCTACATGTGAGCCTGATATAACACGTAACCGTCATATAACACATCCGCCTACATGTGAGCCTGATATAACATGTAACCGTCATATAACACATCCGCCTACATGTAAACCTGATATAACATGTAACCGTCATATAACACATCCGCCTACATGTGACCCTGATGTAACACGTAACCGTCATATAACACATCCGCCTACATGTGAGCCTGATATAACACGTAACCGTAATATAACACATCCGCCTACATGTGAGCCTGATATAACACGTAACCGTCATATAACACATCCCCGTACATGTGACCCTGATATAACACGTAACCGTAATATAACACATCCGCCTACATGTGACCCTGATATAACACGTAACCGTAATATACCAAATCCCCGTACACGTGACCCTGATATAACACGTAACCGTAATATAACAAATCCCCGTACACGTGACCCTGATATAACACGTGACCCTGATATAACACGTGACCCTGATATAACACGTGACCCTGATATAACACGTGACCCTGATATAACACGTGGCCCTGATATAACACGTGGCCCTGATATAACACGTGACCCTGATATAACACGTGACCCTGATATAACACGTGGCCCTGATATAACACGTGACCCTGATATAACACGTGACCCTGATATAACACGTGACCCTGATATAACACGTGACCCTGATATAACACGTGACCCTGATATAACACGTGACCCTGATATAACACGTGACACTGATATAACACGTGGCCCTGATATAACACGTGGCCCTGATATAACACGTGGCCCTGATATAACACGTGGCCCTGATATAACACGTGGCCCTGATATAACACGTGGCCCTGATATAACACGTGACCCTGATATAACACTTGACCCTGATATAACACTTGACCCTGATATAACACGTGACCATGATATAACACGTGACCCTGATATAACACGTGACCCTGATATAACACGTGACCGTGATATAACACGTGACCGTGATATAACACGTGACCCTGATATAACACGTGACCCTGATATAACACGTGGCCCTGATATAACACGTGACCCTGATATAACACGTGACCCTGATATAACACGTGACCCTGATATAACACGTGGCCCTGATATAACACGTGGCCCTGATATAACACGTGGCCCTGATATAACACGTGGCCCTGATATAACACGTGGCCCTGATATTACACGTGGCCCTGATATAACACGTGACCCTGATATAACACGTGACCCTGATATAACACGTGGCCCTGATATAACACGTGGCCCTGATATAACACGTGGCCCTGATATAACACGTGACCCTGATATAACACGTGACCCTGATATAACACGTGACCCTGATATAACACTTGACCCTGATATAACACTTGACCCTGATATAACACGTGGCCCTGATATAACACGTGACCCTGATATAACACGTGACCCTGATATAACACGTGGCCCTGATATAACACGTGACCCTGATTTAACACGTGGCCCTGATATAACACGTGGCCCTGATATAACACGTGACCCTGATATAACACGTGGCCCTGATATAACACGTGACCCTGATATAACACGTGACCCTGATATAACACGTGACCCTGATATAACACGTGGCCCTGATATAACACGTGACCCTGATATAACACGTGGCCCTGATATAACACGTGACCCTGATATAACACGTGACCCTGATATAACACGTGGCCCTGATATAACACGTGGCTCTGATATAACACGTGACCCTGATATAACACGTGACCCTGATATAACACGTGGCCCTGATATAACACGTGACCCTGATATAACACGTGGCCCTGATATAACACGTGACCCTGATATAACACGTGGCCCTGATATAACACGTGACCCTGATATAACACGTGACCCTGATATAACACGTGACCCTGATATAACACGTGACCCTACTCTCGTGGTGTGTGTAGTGTATTTTTGCTGTGTGTTTTCTGTATAATTGTCAGGTAGACATACTGCACTTAGTATTAACCAATAGACCGGACAGAACAACAGACGTGCCGGTCGGGGGCCCCCGGGGAATAGTGACCATGAAGTAATCACCTTCCAATTATCATTTAATAGAGCGTTTCTACAGGGAGGAACAAAAATACCAAACTTTAAAAAAACTTAAATTTAGCTAAGAGAGGCCATAGGCCTAACTAACTGGGACAAAGTCCTCAAAAATAGAAATACAGCCACAAAATGGGATATTTTTAAAAGCATCCTAAAATCTCATTGTGAGAGGTACAGACCGTATGGGAATAAAGGGTTAAGGAACAAGAAGAAACCAATGTGGATAAACAGAACTGTAAAGAAAGCAATAACTGACAAATCTGTCACAGGGCGCCGGCAACGTGCTTCGCCTGTCCTGCGCCGCCGGCGCCCTGATCGGACATGGAGGCAGGCACGCACTCCGCGTCCTGCTATGGCGCAGAGCGGGGAGCCGCTCGGCGTCCTCGTTGCTGGGGTAACAGGGGGCGGAGTGCGCTCCCTCTGTGTGCGGCCGGCGTCCCCCGTCCCCATGGTGATGGGCAGGGGGCTGAGCGCCAAGCTGGGCACTCGGCTGCAGTCTTGGTGGGAGGTCATGTGGCGCTGGCCACGTCACATGACCTCTGTCATTCAGTATATAAACAGGCAACCTGCTGGCCACAGGTTGCCTGTGATTAAGTGTCTGTAGGCTATTGCTATTGATTTCCCTGCGCTAATTTGGACAGTATAATGTATATATACTACAGAGGACAGTATACTGTATATATACTACAGAGGACAGTATACTGTATATATACTACAGAGGACAGTATACTGTATATATACTACAGAGGACAGTATGCTGTATATACACTACAGAGGACAGTATACTGTATATACACTACAGAGGACATTATACTGTATATATACTACAGAGGACAGTATACTGTATATATACTACAGAGGACAGTATACTGTATATATACTACAGAGGACAGTATACTGTATATACACTACAGAGGACAGTATACTGTATATATACTACAGAGGACAGTATACTGTATATACACTACAGAGGACAGTATACTGTATATATACTACAGAGGACAGTATACTGTATATATATACTACAGAGGACAGTATACTGTATATATACTACAGAGGACAGTATACTGTATATACACTACAGAGGACAGTATACTGTATATACACTACAGAGGACAGTATACTGTATATATATACTACAGAGGACAGTATAATGTATATATATATACTACAGAGGACAGTATAATGTATATATATATACTACAGAGGACAGTATACTGTATATATACTACAGAGGACAGTATACTGTATATATATATATATATATACTACAGAGGACAGTATACTGTATATATATGTACTACAGAGGACAGTATACTGTATATATACTACAGAGGACAGTATACTGTATATACACTACAGAGGACAGTATACTGTATATACACTACAGAGGACAGTATACTGTATATATACTACAGAGGACAGTATACTGTATATATACTACAGAGGACAGTATACTGTATATATACTACAGAGGACAGTATACTGTATATATACTACAGAGGACAGTATACTGTATATATACTACAGAGGACAGTATACTGTGTATATATATACTACAGAGGACAGTATACTGTGTATATACTACAGAGGACAGTATACTGTATATACACTACAGAGGACAGTATACTGTATATATACTACAGAGGACAGTATACTGTATATACACTACAGAGGACAGTATACTGTATATATACTACAGAGGACATTATACTGTATATATACTACAGAGGACAGTATACTGTATATATACTACAGAGGACAGTATACTGTATATATACTACAGAGGACAGTATACTGTATATACACTACAGAGGACAGTATACTGTATATATACTACAGAGGACAGTATACTGTATATACACTACAGAGGACAGTATACTGTATATACACTACAGAGGACAGTATACTGTATATATATACTACAGAGGACAGTATACTGTATATATACTACAGAGGACAGTATACTGTATATACACTACAGAGGACAGTATACTGTATATACACTACAGAGGACAGTATACTGTATATATATACTACAGAGGACAGTATAATGTATATATATATATACTACAGAGGACAGTATAATGTATATATATATACTACAGAGGACAGTATACTGTATATATACTACAGAGGACAGTATACTGTATATATACTACAGAGGACAGTATACTGTATATATACTACAGAGGACAGTATACTGTATATACACTACAGAGGACAGTATACTGTATATACACTACAGAGGACAGTATACTGTATATATATACTACAGAGGACAGTATAATGTATATATATATACTACAGAGGACAGTATAATGTATATATATATACTACAGAGGACAGTATACTGTATATATACTACAGAGGACAGTATACTGTATATATATATATATATATACTACAGAGGACAGTATACTGTATATATATGTACTACAGAGGACAGTATACTGTATATATACTACAGAGGACAGTATACTGTATATATACTACAGAGGACAGTATACTGTATATACACTACAGAGGACAGTATACTGTATATACACTACAGAGGACAGTATACTGTATATATACTACAGAGGACAGTATACTGTATATATACTACAGAGGACAGTATACTGTATATATACTACAGAGGACAGTATACTGTATATATACTACAGAGGACAGTATACTGTATATATACTACAGAGGACAGTATACTGTGTATATATATACTACAGAGGACAGTATACTGTGTATATACTACAGAGGACAGTATACTGTATATACACTAAAGAGGACAGTATACTGTATATATATACTACAGAGGACATTATACTGTATATATACTACAGAGGACAGTATACTGTATATATACTACAGAGGACAGTATACTGTATATATACTACAGAGGACAGTATGCTGTATATACACTACAGAGGACAGTATACTGTATATATACTACAGAGGACATTATACTGTATATATACTACAGAGGACAGTATACTGTATATATACTACAGAGGACAGTATACTGTATATATACTACAGAGGACAGTATACTGTATATACACTACAGAGGACAGTATACTGTATATATACTACAGAGGACAGTATACTGTATATACACTACAGAGGACAGTATACTGTATATATACTACAGAGGACAGTATACTGTATATATATACTACAGAGGACAGTATACTGTATATATACTACAGAGGACAGTATACTGTATATACACTACAGAGGACAGTATACTGTATATACACTACAGAGGACAGTATACTGTATATATATACTACAGAGGACAGTATAATGTATATATATATACTACAGAGGACAGTATAATGTATATATATATACTACAGAGGACAGTATACTGTATATATACTACAGAGGACAGTATACTGTATATATATATATATATATACTACAGAGGACAGTATACTGTATATATATGTACTACAGAGGACAGTATACTGTATATATACTACAGAGGACAGTATACTGTATATATACTACAGAGGACAGTATACTGTATATACACTACAGAGGACAGTATACTGTATATACACTACAGAGGACAGTATACTGTATATATACTACAGAGGACAGTATACTGTATATATACTACAGAGGACAGTATACTGTATATATACTACAGAGGACAGTATACTGTATATATACTACAGAGGACAGTATACTGTATATATACTACAGAGGACAGTATACTGTGTATATATATACTACAGAGGACAGTATACTGTGTATATACTACAGAGGACAGTATACTGTATATACACTACAGAGGACAGTATACTGTATATATATACTACAGAGGACATTATACTGTATATATACTACAGAGGACAGTATACTGTATATATACTACAGAGGACAGTATACTGTATATATACTACAGAGGACAGTATGCTGTATATACACTACAGAGGACAGTATACTGTATATATACTACAGAGGACATTATACTGTATATATACTACAGAGGACAGTATACTGTATATATACTACAGAGGACAGTATACTGTATATATACTACAGAGGACAGTATACTGTATATACACTACAGAGGACAGTATACTGTATATATACTACAGAGGACAGTATACTGTATATACACTACAGAGGACAGTATACTGTATATATACTACAGAGGACAGTATACTGTATATATATACTACAGAGGACAGTATACTGTATATATACTACAGAGGACAGTATACTGTATATACACTACAGAGGACAGTATACTGTATATACACTACAGAGGACAGTATACTGTATATATATACTACAGAGGACAGTATAATGTATATATATATACTACAGAGGACAGTATAATGTATATATATATACTACAGAGGACAGTATACTGTATATATACTACAGAGGACAGTATACTGTATATATACTACAGAGGACAGTATACTGTATATATATATATATATATACTACAGAGGACAGTATACTGTATATATATGTACTACAGAGGACAGTATACTGTATATATACTACAGAGGACAGTATACTGTATATATACTACAGAGGACAGTATACTGTATATACACTACAGAGGACAGTATACTGTATATACACTACAGAGGACAGTATACTGTATATATACTACAGAGGACAGTATACTGTATATATACTACAGAGGACAGTATACTGTATATATACTACAGAGGACAGTATACTGTATATATACTACAGAGGACAGTATACTGTATATATACTACAGAGGACAGTATACTGTGTATATATATACTACAGAGGACAGTATACTGTGTATATACTACAGAGGACAGTATACTGTATATACACTACAGAGGACAGTATACTGTATATATATACTACAGAGGACAGTATACTGTATATACACTACAGAGGACAGTATACTGTATATATACTACAGAGGACAGTATACTGTATATACACTACAGAGGACAGTATACTGTATATATACTACAGAGGACAGTATACTGTATATACACTACAGAGGACAGTATACTGTATATATACTACAGAGGACAGTGTACTGTATATATATACTACAGAGGACAGTATACTGTATATATATACTACAGAGGACAGTATACTGTATATATATATATATATACTACAGAGGACAGTATGCTGTATATATACTACAGAGGACAGTATACTGTATATATACTACAGAGGACAGTGTACTGTATATATATACTACAGAGGACAGTATACTGTATATATATACTACAGAGGACAGTATACTGTATATATATATATATATATACTACAGAGGACAGTATACTGTATATATATACTACAGAGGACAGTATACTGTATATACACTACAGAGGACAGTATACTGTATATATACACTACAGAGGACAGTATACTGTATATATACCACAGAGGACAGTATACTGTATATATATACTACAGAGGACAGTATAATGTATATATACTACAGAGGACAGTATACTGTATATATACTACAGAGGACAGTATACTGTATATATACTACAGAGGACAGTATACTGTGTATATACTACAGAGGACAGTATACTGTATATATACTACAGAGGACAGTATACTGTATATATTCTACAGAGGACAGTATACTGTATATACACTACAGAGGACAGTATACTGTGTATACACTACAGAGGACAGTATACTGTATATACACTACAGAGGACAGTATACTGTATATATACTACAGAGGACAGTATACTGTATATATACTACAGAGGACAGTATACTGTATATACACTACAGAGGACAGTATACTGTATATACACTACAGAGGACAGTATACTGTATATATACTACAGAGGACAGTATACTGTATATACACTACAGAGGACAGTATACTGTGTATACACTACAGAGGACAGTATACTGTATATACACTACAGAGGACAGTATACTGTATATATACTACAGAGGACAGTATACTGTATATATACTACAGAGGACAGTATACTGTATATACACTAGAGAGGACAGTGTACTGTATATACACTACAGAGGACAGTATACTGTATATATACTACAGAGGACAGTATACTGTATATATACACTACAGAGGACAGTATACTGTATATATATACTACAGAGGACAGTATACTGTATATATACTACAGAGGACAGTATACTGTATATATACTACAGAGGACAGTATACTGTATATACACTACAGAGGACAGTATACTGTATATATACACTACAGAGGACAGTATACTGTATATATACACTACAGAGGACAGTATACTGTATATATACACTACAGAGGACAGTATACTGTACATATATACTACAGAGGACAGTATACTGTATATATACTACAGAGAACAGTATACTGTATATACACTACAGAGGACAGTATACTGTATATATATACTACAGAGGACAGTATACTGTATATATATATATATATATATATACTACAGAGGACAGTATACTGTAAATATACTACAGAGGACGGTATAATGTATATATACTACATAGGACAGTATATTACTACAGAGGACAGTATACTGTATATATATACTACAGAGGACAGTATACTGTATATATACTACAGAGGATAGTATACTGTATATATACTACAGAGGACAGTATACTGTATATATATACTACAGAGGACAGTATACTGTATATATACTACAGAGGACAGTATACTGTATATATATACTACAGAGGACAGTATACTGTATATATACTACAGAGGACAGTATACTGTATATATACTACAGAGGACAGTGTACTGTATATACACTACAGAGGACAGTATAATGTATATATACTACAGAGGACAGTATACTGTATATATACTACAGGGGACAGTATACTGTATATATATATACTACAGAGGACAGTATACTGTATATACACTACAGAGGACAGTATACTGTATATATACACTACAGAGGACAGTATACTGTATATATACACTACAGAGGACAGTATACTGTATATATATATATATATATATACTACAGAGGACAGTATACTGTATATATACTACAGAGGACATTATACTGCGTATATACTACAGAGGACAGTATACTGTATATACACTACATAGGACAGTATACTGTATATATACACTACAGAGGACAGTATACTGTATATATATACTACAGAGGACAGTATACTGTATATATATATATATATATACTACAGAGGACAGTATACTGTATATATACTACAGAGGACAGTATACTGTATATATACACTACAGAGGACAGTATACTGTATATACACTACAGAGGACAGTATACTGTATATATACACTACAGAGGACAGTATACTGTATATATATACTACAGAGGACAGTATACTGTATATATATATATATACTACAGAGGACAGTATACTGTATATATACTACAGAGGACGGTATAATGTATATATACTACATAGGACAGTATATTACTACAGAGGACAGTATACTGTATATATATACTACAGAGGACAGTATACTGTATATATACTACAGAGGACAGTATACTGTATATACACTACAGAGGACAGTATAATGTATATATACTACAGAGGACAGTATACTGTATATATACTACAGGGGACAGTATACTGTATATATATATATACTACAGAGGACAGTATACTGTATATATACTACAGAGGACAGTATAATGTATATATACTACAGAGGACAGTATACTGTATATATACTACAGGGGACAGTATACTGTATATATATATATATATATATATATATATACTACAGAGGACAGTATACTGTATATATACTACAGAGGACAGTATACTGTATATACACTACAGAGGACAGTATACTGTATATATACTACAGAGGACAGTATACTGTATATATATACTACAGAGGACAGTATACTGTATATATACTACAGAGGACAGTATACTGTATATATACTACAGAGGACAGTATACTGTATATATACTACAGAGGACAGTATACTGTATATATACTACAGAGAACAGTATACTGTATATATATACAGTCATGTGAAAAAATTAGGACACCCTTTGAAAGCATGTGGTTTTTTGTAACATTTTTAATAAATGGTTATTTCATCTCCGTTTCAACAATACAGAGAGATTAAAGTAATCCAACTAAACAAAGAAAACTGAAGAAAAGTCTTTTCAAGATCTTCTGTAAATGTCATTCTACAAAAATGCCTATTCTAACTGAGGAAAAAGATAGGACACCCTTGCCCCTAATAGCGAGTGTTACCTCCTTTGGCTGAAATAACTGCAGTGAGACGGTTCTTGTAGCCATCTACCAGTCTTCGAAATCGGTCTGAGGAAATTTTACCCCACTCCTCAATGCAGAACTTTTTCAGCTGTGAGATGTTTGAGGGGTTTCTTGCACGTACAGCCCTTTTCAAGTCACCCCACAGCATCTCAATGGGATTCAAATCTGGACTTTGACTTGGCCATTCCAGGACTCTCCATTTCTTCTTTTTCAGCCAATCTTTGGTTGATTTACTAGTATGTTTTGGGTCATTGTCATGTTGCATGGTCCAGTTCCGCTTCAGCTTTAATTTTCTAACTGATGGTCTCACATGTTCTTCAAGCACCTTCTGATACACAGTAGAATTCATCGTGGATTCTATGATGGTGAGCTGACCAGGTCCTGCTGCAGCAAAGCAGCCCCAAACCATGACACTTCCACCTCCATGCTTCACAGTTGGTATGAGGTTCTTTTCTTGGAATGCTGTGTTTGGTTTACGCCAAACATGTCCTCTGCTGTTGTGTCCAAATAATTCAATTTTGGACTCATCTGTCCAAAGAACATTATTCCAGAAGTCCTGGTCTTTGTCAACTTTATCGCTGGCAAATGTCAGTCTGGCCTCGATGTTTCTCTTGGAAAGCAAAGGTTTCCTCCTTGCACACCTCCCATGCAAGTTAAACTTGTACAGTCTCTTTCTGATTGTAGAGGCATGTACTTCTACATCAACAGTAGCCAGAGCCTGCTGTAGTTCTCGAGATGACACTTTAGGGTTTTTGGATACCTCTTTTAGCATCTTGCGGTCTGCTCTTGGGGTGAACTTGCTGGGGCGACCAGTCCTGGGCATGTTGGCAGTTGTTTTGAAAGCCCTCCACTTGTAGACTATCTTCCGGACAGTGGAATGGCTGATTTCAAAATCTTTTGAGATCTTTTTAAATCCCTTCCCAGACTCATAGGCTGCTACAATCTTTTTTCTGAAGTCCTCTGACAGCTCTTTTGCTCTCACCATGGTGCTCACTCTCACTTCAACAGTCAGGAGCACACCAAACTAAATGTCTGAGGTTTAAATAGGGCAAGCCTCATTCAACATGCAGAGTAACGATCTACTAATTATGTGCACCTGGTGTGATATACCTGTGTGAGATCTGAGCCAATTTAAGAGGGAATACATGTGAGGGTGTCCTATCTTTTTCCTCAGTTAGAATAGGCATTTTTGTAGAATGACATTTACAGAAGATCTTGAAAAGACTTTTCTTCAGTTTTCTTTGTTTAGTTGGATTACTTTAATCTCTCTGTATTGTTGAAACGGAGATGAAATAACCATTTATTAAAAATGTTACAAAAAACCACATGCTTTCAAAGGGTGTCCTAATTTTTTCACATGACTGTATATACTACAGAGGACAGTATACTGTATATATACTACATAGGACAGTATATTACTACAGAGGACAGTATACTGTATATATACTACAGAGGACAGTATACTGTATATATACTACAGAGGACAGTATACTGTATATATACTACAGAGGACAGTATACTGTATATATACTACAGAGGACAGTATACTGTATATATACACTACAGAGGACAGTATACTGTATATATACTGCAGAGGACAGTATACTGTATATATATACTACAGAGGACAGTATACTGTATATATACTACAGATGACAGTATACTGTATATATATACTACAGAGGACAGTATACTGTATATATATACTACAGAGGACAGTATAATGTATATATACTACAGAGGACAGTATACTGTATATATATATATATACTACAGAGGACAGTATACTGTATATACACTGAAGAGGACAGTATACTGTATATATATACTACAGAGGACAGTATACTGTATATATACCACAGAGGACAGTATACTGTATATATATACTACAGAGGACAGTATAATGTATATATACTACAGAGGACAGTATACTGTATATATACACTACAGAGGACAGTATACTGTATATATAGTACAGAGGACAGTATGCTGTATATATACTACAGAGGACAGTATACTGTATATATACTACAGAGGACAGTATACTGTATATATACTACAGAGGACAGTATACTGTATATATACAACAGAGGACAGTATACTGTATATATACACTACAGAGGACAGTATACTGTATATATAGTACAGAGGACAGTATGCTGTATATATACTACAGAGGACAGTATACTGTATATATACTACAGAGGACAGTATACTGTATATATACTACAGAGGACAGTATACTGTATATACACTACAGGGGACAGTATACTACTACAGAGGGATCTGGATAGATTGGAGGCTTGGGCAGAGAAGTGGCAGATGAGGTTTTACACTGACAAATGTAAGGTTATGCACACGGGAAGGAATAATGCAAATCACCCGTACATACTAAATGGTAAAACACTGGGTAACACTGACATGAAAAAGGACCTAGGAATTTTAATAAATAGCAAACTGAGCTGTAAAAACCAGTGTCAGGCAGCTGCTGCCAAGGCCAATAAGATAATGGGTTGCATTGCACTGCTCCTGAGACATGACTGCACTGCCCCTGAGACATGACTGCACTGCTCCTGAGACATGACTGCACTGCTCCTGAGACATGACTGCACTGCCCCTGAGACATGACTGCACTGCCCCTGAGACATGACTGCACTGCTCCTGAGACATGACTGCACTGCTCCTGAGACAAGACTGTGCTGCTCCTGAGATATGATTGCACTGCCCCTGAGACATGACTGCACTGCCCCTGAGACATGACTGCACTGCTCCTGAGACATGACTGCACTGCTCCTGAGACATGACGGCGCTGCTCCTGAGACAAGACTGTGCTGCTCCTGAGATATGACTGCACTGTCCCTGAGACATGACTGCACTGCCCCTGAGACATGACTGCACTGCCCCTGAGACATGACTGCACTGCTCCTGAGACATGACTGCACTGCCCCTGAGGCATGACTGCACTGCTCCTGAGACAAGACTGCACTGCTCCTGAGATATGACTGCACTGCCCCTGAGACATGACTGCACTGCCCCTGAGACATGACTGCACTGCCCCTGAGACATGACTGCACTGCTCCTGAGACATGACTGCACTGCCCCTGAGACATGACTGCACTGCCCCTAAGACATGACTGCACTGCTTCTGAGACATGACTGCGCTGCTCCTGAGACAAGACTGTGCTGCTCCTGAGATATGACTGCTCTGCTCCTGAGATATCACATAACTGTGCTGCTTCTGAGATGTCACATGACTGCGCTGCTCCTTAGATATGTCTGTACTGCTCTTGAGATATCACATGAATGCACTGCTATTGAAATGGCACATGACTGCTCTGTTCCTGAGTGGTATACAGACATGCAAACATTGCTCAACCCAAAAGTTAGGACTCACCGCCAAGGAGATGAGCTGGTGCAGAGGGTTGCCTCACACTTGCTGTTGCACTCTCATTTTCTGGGAGATTCTGTATCTGGAGGCAGTTCCCAGGTCTGTGTGTGAGTCAAAACCAACAGTATAGCAATTAAATATAACAAAAATCTAATGACAGCAGCAGCACAGCATAGCATCCTCATCACATATAGTAGTAATAATCTATGAAAACATAATAAACATTATGTCTCACCAGCAGGATAGAAGAGCCCACCACCAGGATATGAGGCCACCACTTGAAAATAGGAGCCCACCACCAGGAAAAAAAGAGACCACCATCTGTTTTAGAAGAGCCCACCACCAGGATACAGGAGCCCACCGCCAGAAAATAAGGTTCCAGCACCAGGAAATAAAGAGCCGGGATATAATTTGTAACCACCAAGAGAGGAAAAGCCACCACCAGTATAGAAGAGCCCACCACCAGGAACTAAGAGACTACCACCGGAATCGAAGAGCCCACCACCAGGATATATAACCCCACCACCAAAATAGAAGGGCCCACCACCAAGACATAGGAGCCTACCACCAGGAAATAAGAAACTAACAATAGAATTGATAAGCCTACCACCAGGATAGAACAGCTCCCCACCATGCTATAGAAGCCAACCACCAGAATATAGGAGCCCACTACCAGAAATAAGAGTCAACCACCAGGATAGATCAGCCCACCATAACATCCTCTTCTAGGTGCTGAGGACGTTTGTCTTGCGGTTTTGGCGGTTGGGGTGAGATCACGTTATTACTCAGAGTATTATACGATTGCATTCCTGTTATTATCGGCTTCTATTCACACAGGACAATGGCTGCTGTCATATGGTAATCTCCTCCATGATGACACCTATAGATCAGAACTTTCTCGCAGATCTGATATAATCAGGGGCTGGTACTATGGCTTTATGTGGAGCCCCACCAAAAAGTCATAAATTGCAAGGACGAGCTGAGAAATCTTCCGGGCTCGCTCTGTACAGTCCACCTGAAATACCACCAAAATCCACAGTTCTGCTCCACTATGGAATATGTTAGTGCCATATGATAATATGTGAAATATTACAGGTGAAGACATGAGGTGAATGGATGAAGATATATGTGTGACCTGTGGAGAGATCCCAGATCACACCACAGGACACCTCAGAGGTCTTAAGGAGCCCATGAACGGTCAGAAAGGAGGGCTACATAATACCCGCCATATGTTATGGCTGATTGGTGTATATTCCAGTGAACAAACCTTCCATAATGGAGCCCCTGCTGCCACCTGGTGGTTGTGACAAGATATGCCCCCAAGTGCTAGTATGCAATCGTGACAATCTCTGGGCATGCTTCTGATGAGATGGTAGATAGAGTCCTGGGGGGTGTCTTACAGACCTGGATCGGGGCATCAGTGAGCTCCTGGACAGTCGGGGACTCTACTAGGTGGCATTGGATGCACTGATACATAATGTCCTAGAGGTTCTCAATTGGATTTAGGTCTCGAGAAGGGCCAGTTAATGGCATCAATGTTTTCATCATCCAGAAACTGGCTACGCTCTCTGGCATCATAAGGCCAAAAGGCTGGAGGCCTATGGTCTGTAGCTCAGTAGTCAGGGTGGCATCTTAGTCACAGGGCTGGTGACCCATGGTCTATGGCTCAGCGTCCCCATCTCAGCATCTTCTTCCGGTCACTCATGCAGACTGGTAGAATCTTCCCCTCCAAGCACTGGTCCCTAACTGCAGAATACTAGGGGCTCTGACTGCTCTCCTTATATACAGATTTTGGCTGAACTAGAACCTTCTAGTGGGAAGGGTGTAGTGAAGAAACTCAGCACAAACAGATACAATGTTACACTTACCGTCTGTCATAGACTTACATTAGAGCTTCAATGATACTCAATGGCAATGACACAGCAGTTTTTCCAGACAAAAGCAAGTTTCCAGACATAATAACAGAGCTAAAACCAGACATTCAGAAGGTCAGTCTGTCTGGGTTTTAGTGGTAAACAAGTCTGGGTTATGCCTTCTTTAAACTCTATGGTAGCTGTGGAAAATTACCAGTTTCTTGTTTAAAGTCCCAAACGTCTTTCAGCATTCATACATATAAGATGCAGTAACACAGTATTAAACAGTGCAAGTTAACCCTTTCAAAAGAAATAAAGTGAGAAGTTTATAACTTTGCATGGGGGAAACAGGAAAAAATGTCCACAAATGTCCAGACTTCAGAGTGTGCCTGCCCCAGGGCACTACGCAGGGTATCCCACAAAGGGGGTGTGGGGGAGGATCTATAGAATGAACATGACCATCGAGGTGGTCCCACAGCTGCTGGAGGATCCATAGAGCGAACATGACCATCGAGGTGGTCCCACAGCTGCTGGAGGATCCATAGAGCGAACATGACCATCGAGGTGGTCCCACAGCTGCTGGAGGATCCATAGAGCGAACATGACCATCGAGGTTGTCCCACAGACGCTGGAGGGGGGCGTGGGGGATTCCATAGAGTGAACACAATCATAAAGGTGGTCCCACAGCTGATGGAGGGGGTCAAGAGGATCCATAGAGTGAACACGACCATCGAGGTGGGACCACAGATGCTCAATTGGGTTTAAGTCTGGGGAATTGGGGGACAGGATAGGACTTGGAAGTCTGGGCCATGTTCTTCCAACCAATATCGGACATTTCTAGACGGATGACATGTCACATTATCTCCCTGGAAGATCCCATCTACCCAGGGGAGACAACCAGCATTTAGGGTGTACATGATCTGCCAGGATGGAGTCAGACCGAAATCGGTGGAGAGCCTTCCCCATGGATGAGTGGCCCAGAGAATGCCACAAATACCTCCCCAGACCATGACGCTGCCACCACCAGCTTGTGTTCTTCCAGGAATGGTTGCAGGATGTTCCCTCTCTGATGTTTCGCTCCTGACACCCCAACGTCCATCCGATCCATGAAGCAGAAAATGGGATTCATCAGAGAAGACAACTCTTTACCGATCAGTCCACTTCCGATACTGCCGCGAACATTGAAGTCGTTTCTGCCAATGCAGATTCACTATTTGAGGTGCGGTGACCGTCCAACTTCTCCGGAGCCCCATACACAGTAGGGTTAGCTGAACTGTGGTGATAGACCCACGTCTGGTTCCCCCTGGATTATTGTGGGGGTGATCTGCTCCACTGTGTCCTACGCACCTTCAAAGCTGCCGTTCACCTCTCACATCAGTGGCACATGGTCTCAGCAGTCTCCACGTCTCTTATTCACAATAGCTCAATTTGTCCTCTCACCATACACTTTCACCACAGCAGCAGAGAACAGTTCACACTGCGCAGGTTCATAAATACCGCCACCTGGGGCCCGAAAGACAAGAAACATCTGATAAGTTGTAAGCCTTTGATTCAAAACCTGTTAGACTTTATTGATGATAAGGGGGTTGTCCTCATGAATAGGTTTCTCTTTTGACCCCACATTAATGGCTCTCCACTGAGCTTCCGTCAGAAGGTTGATAGCCTTTATAGATTTGAGCCTGGAAAAACCGCCCTATTAGTAGGTTTCAAAAACAATGGAAGGCCTGGAAAACGTACAGGAAATGCTAATTTGTTATGGATTTAGGCTATCCTTGTTAGGTGCTCTCCCTATTCCTTTGCTGGATCCCCATTGAGAGTTGTATTAGTTTTTTGCACTTTGTAATGTACCTACTCATTGTACTATAACCAATAACACATTGTAATGCAATACTGTGCACATCAGGATGTACCTGGCCTTGTTCCACTCAGTTTAGGTTCAGTGTCTGTTCTTACTTTTCTTTCATTAAAGCTTTTTAAAAAATAAATAAATAAAAGAATAGGTTTCTCTTGAGGACCCAATAAACCCCAGTCCGAAACCTGTGCACCTGTGAAGAGAATGGGCTCCAATGGTGGACCTCCAGTTGTAATGTTCTCTTGTGTATGCCAATCTGCATGGTGCAGGGCTGTGAGCGCGGGTACACTACTAGATGTTGGGCCCTCGTGACACCCTAATGGAGTCTGCTCCTGGCAGGTTGGTCAGAACCATGCAGACCAGTAGACATCTGGAGATAAAAAAAATTAACAGAGGGGGGGGGGGGGGGTGTGGGGGGTTAGGTTGTCACATACTGATCAGCAAGTCACTTTCTATAATTTGGAGGCAGAAATCACTCTCATACTGGAGTGTAATTGTGAGGATCCTTCAGCAGAGGGCACTGTAGACCTCGGGTTATAGGACGATGGGAAGCGATGTTTAGTGCTCTCATTAAGAAAGACAAAATAAGAGTATTTCAGGTTTGATATCTTTTAATGGCTAACAAAAATAGAAGTAATGATGATATCGAGCTTTCGAGACATCATCAGGCATACTACAAGGATGTATGAAGAAACAGCAATATATATACAATAAGAGCAGAGACCTGGGGGAATGAATGGACATTTGAAAAACAACAGAATATCAAAGATCTTGAGAATGAGTCCTTAATTATCTGACAGATAAGGGGTGTGAAAGTTTTATGGTCTCTAAATTGATGTTCTCTCAGACACCTGGTGCCCCGACTATGTCTATAGAAGACTCTTTAGATCTTGTAGTGTCATAAATCCCGGGGACAAATTCAGTCCAGTATTCAAAGTGTCGAGCAGTGTTATAGATTTGTATTCCCAAATTCTTCTAGCTCTTTGGGATTTGAAGTTACCTTTTAATATGAGAACTTTCATGTGTTCTTCATCTTGTCCTGGGCTACAGAAATGCTTAGCCACAGGAAAGTGCAGCTTCTTCTTCTTCTTGTGCGGCGGTGGGACCTCATCCTTGCATTGAGTTTCTGTCCTGTTTCTCCAACAGAGAATCAGATAAATCACATTAGATGTAGAACATGTGAATGTCCCAGGGATCTTATAGTCCTGCTGTGTGTTGGGGATCCGGATCTTGTCTGTTGTCTTTATATGGGAACAGGTTTTGCATCTTCTGATATTACAGGGGATGGGGTCCTTTATGGCCTTGAACTTGATCTGATCAGAATGTTCCTTAGATTTGGAGGTTGTCAGTAAGCTAGTAAGAGGGGGATCTGGGAAGATTGTTTTTAGTCAATCATCCTTACGTAGGACATAATTGATGTAATTTTTTGGCAGTTTTCCTCAATACCTCTAGTTGTGGGTTGTAGGTCACACCCAGAGGTACGCGCTGGTTCTGTTTCTTTTCATTGTATTGGAGAATGGGAAGTGATAGCATGCAGTGCAGGGGCCGAGGAGCTCCATATCTACTGCCATGTAGCACGTTAAGTCCCTGTCTGCTCGTGATCACTCAGATCTTATATTCCTCAGGTCCTGATAACCGGAGGATCTCCTGGAAGATGGTCTACCTAGATCCCTTTATTGGTAGTGCCTAGCCTCAATGTTGTAGGTGGAAATTTATTTTGCTTACTTTTTTCCCCAGGGAGCATTGCCTGGCTTATAATGGCCATCTTGCTGTTCTCAACAAAGAGAAACATTACTTCTCTGGCCTGAATGTTGGAGATAAACGCTCATTATAGATCTTGTCCACACTGGGGCTAACAATCTACATTCTATATTAGGATAGACAGGAGATGGTGGCCGGAGAGCAGGAGCACCTTCAACTCACGAGCTACCACAACACCCCAGAGTGGTGTTACCACTTCTGCACCTTGCTACCGTCTTTATTGGTCTAACCTAATGTCATCTTATGCATTTATTCCAGGTCCTCCACACTTCTAATGTTATGTAACTGTTCATGTAATGTGCCTGGTTCACCAGCAGGTGGCAGCAAACACAGCAGGGCTATACTTACAGAGAAGGAACTTTTCATTTGATTCTAACCCCCCTCTGGAGAGACGTGGGCTTGTCCTACTTCCTGCAGGAAGGGTAGGGACCAGTTCAGTGTACCCCCTACTAAGGGAAGGTGTGCAGGGGCACGTCTCTGCTGAACGTGCCCACACCAGCCAGAGCACCATAAACTCTACTGGCCATGGACGCCAAAGCTTGACACCTCAGGAGCCAAAAGGAAAGTTCCCTGGCAGAACCTAGAGTCAGACTACTGAGCCATCAGTGACCATGACCAGCTTCCTGAGCCATCAGTGACCATGACCAGCTTCCTGAGCCATCAGTGACCATGACCAGCTTCCTGAGCCATCAGTGACCATGACCAGCTTCCTGAGCCATCAGTGACCATGACCAGCTTCCTGAGCCATCAGTGACCATGACCAGCTTCCTGAGCCATCAGTGACCATGACCAGCTTCCTGAGCCATCAGTGACCATGACCAGCTTCCTGAGCCATCAGTGACCATGACCAGCTTCCTGAGCCATCAGTGACCATGACCAGCTTCCTGAGCCATCAGTGACCATGACCAGCTTCCTGAGCCATCAGTGACCATGACCAGCTTCCTGAGCCATCAGTGACCATGACCAGCTTCCTGAGCCATCAGTGACCATGACCAGCTTCCTGAGCCATCACCAACCTCTGAGCCGCTGTTCTCCTCTGTAATACATATGAGCCGTGTTAATGCTGGTTGTGGGACTACCTTGCATCTACATTTGACCTTTGTAGACTGGGTAGGTGACCCCTCCCCCTGAATGTCCCTATATAAAACAGAATGAATCAGCCGATAACGAGTCTAAACATTTTATTGACAGATATTACAATGATAACACATCATCTCTCCTGCTCGTTGCCCTCCGCATTTAGAGGCTTTCTTTTAAGGCCATGGTCACACAGGCCATAAAGATGGAGAATTCCTTGAAATCGACCTTGCCGTCACCGTCCATGTCCATTTGTCCAAAAATTCCTTTGAGAATTTCATCCTTCTTTTGACTTTCCTGTGGTAAGACAGGTAGAGTGTTACTCAGTGTCACAGTATCCATTACTATACACACTGTAATATCACTATGTGGAGTAGCCAGTGTGGGGGCTGGGCCCTGACAACTTCTCCAGTGACATACATGGTGGCCGGGTACTTACACACAGAGCTGGGAACTCTTTTTGGACCATGTTGATGAGCTCGCTCTTGCTCAGGGTGCTGCTGTCTCCATCGCCCTTTGCATAACTATCAAAAGTTTTCATCATGGTGATCATCACAGCTTGGAGAGCCATTGTTATCTAAGGAAAAAGCACAGACACATGGTCAATGGCGCCAGCACAACCAGCGCCTTGTGCCATGCAGCAGGGGGCGGTATAACGGTCCTCTTCCATGCCGAGTCTCTCTTTACTATAATAGGATGCATTTATCAAGAACGAAGGAACCGGGCATCAACATGGCACTGCTTTAATTGGAAGGGGGGGGGTGGCAAGGTATGTACCAGTTGCTGAGTGCCAGGGGCGCCAACAAGCACCTCTCCTTTGGCTAGGGTGTTTAGTTACAGGACCAGGCCAGCAAATGGAATCTTGCCCCAAGTGATGAGAGGCCGAGCTGATGGTATACAAGCAGCGCCCGGACTAGGTCTACAGAGAAATCATATAGGGGACGAGTATCTGCAAAATGCAGAGCGCACCCCGCCTGTACCACGGCCACCGCAGGTATGTGCGCCCCCATAAAACCCTTCAACCAAATGAGTCTTACATGTTACCGGAAGAAGAGACAAACCCCAAGGGAAGAGCAAGAAGCATTAACATCATACATAATGGGGCACGTGGCGGAGCAGAGAGAGAGAGTACAGCCGGTATACAGGAGCAGAGCAGAGAGTACAGCCGGTATACAGGAGCAGAGCAGAGAGTACAGACGGTATACAGGAGCAGAGAGAGAGAGTACAGACAGTATACAGGAGCAGAGCAGAGAGTACAGCCGGTATACAGGAGCAGAGCAGAGAGTACAGCCGGTATACAGGAGCAGAGCAGAGAGAGAGAGTACAGCCGGTATACAGGAGCGGAGCAGAGAGAGAGCGTACAGCCGGTATACAGGAGCGGAGCAGAGAGAGAGCGTACAGCCGGTATACAGGAGCGGAGCAGAGAGAGAGCGTACAGCCGGTATACAGGAGCGGAGCAGAGAGAGAGCGTACAGCCGGTATACAGGAGCGGAGCAGAGAGTACAGCCGGTATACAGGAGCGGAGCAGAGAGTACAGACAGTATACAGGAGCGGAGCAGAGAGTACAGCCGGTATACAGGAGCGGAGCAGAGAGAGAGCGTACAGCCGGTATACAGGAGCGGAGCAGAGAGTACAGACAGTATACAGGAGCGGAGCAGAGAGTACAGCCGGTATACAGGAGCGGAGCAGAGAGAGAGCGTACAGCCGGTATACAGGAGCGGAGCAGAGAGAGAGAGTACAGCCGGTATACAGGAGCGGAGCAGAGAGTACAGACAGTATACAGGAGCAGAGAGTACAGACAGTATACAGGAGCAGAGAGTACAGACAGTATACAGGAGCAGAGAGTACAGACAGTATACAGGAGCAGAGAGTACAGACAGTATACAGGAGCAGAGAGTACAGACAGTATACAGGAGCAGAGAGTACAGACAGTATACAGGAGCAGAGAGTACAGACAGTATACAGGAGCAGAGAGTACAGACAGTATACAGGAGCAGAGAGTACAGACAGTATACAGGAGGAGAGAGTACAGACAGTATACAGGACCGGAGCAGAGAGTACAGACAGTATACAGGAGCAGAGAGTACAGACAGTATACAGGAGAGGAGCAGAGAGTACAGACAGTATACAGGAGCGGAGCAGAGAGTACAGACAGTATACAGGAGCGGAGCAGAGAGTACAGACAGTATACAGGAGAGGAGCAGAGAGTATAGACAGTATACAGGAGCAGAGAGTACAGACAGTATACAGGAGCGGAGCAGAGAGTACAGACAGTATACAGGACCGGAGCAGAGAGTACAGACAGTATACAGGAGCAGAGAGTACAGACAGTATACAGGAGAGGAGCAGAGAGTACAGACAGTATACAGGAGCAGAGAGTACAGACAGTATACAGGAGAGGAGCAGAGAGTACAGACAGTATACAGGAGAGGAGCAGAGAGTACAGACAGTATACAGGAGCGGAGCAGAGAGTACAGACAGTATACAGGAGCAGAGAGTACAGACAGTATACAGGAGAGGAGCAGAGAGTACAGACAGTATACAGGAGCAGAGAGTACAGACAGTATACAGGAGCAGAGAGTACAGACAGTATACAGGAGCAGAGAGTACAGACAGTATACAGGAGAGGAGCAGAGAGTACAGACAGTATACAGGAGCAGAGAGTACAGACAGTATACAGGAGAGGAGCAGAGAGTACAGACAGTATACAGGAGCAGAGAGTACAGCCAGTATACAGGAGAGGAGCAGAGAGTACAGACAGTATACAGGAGCAGAGAGTACAGACAGTATACAGGAGAGGAGCAGAGAGTACAGACAGTATACAGGACCGGAGCAGAGATTGCGGACCGTACAGATCTGGAGAGAAGGGAGACATGAGGCACCTACCAGCTAATGAGGCAGAGCAGTGTTCAGACTCGGGAGCTGCGGAGAGATGCGTCAGAGCAGTGTCATCGCTCTTATATAGACAGGCGGCTCCTGCCGGGGCATCCCCTAAACCAGAGGGGGCGCCCTTCCCCCCCACACACTCCTCATTGGCCATGATTGTTGTGGGATGTCCTATCACAGACTGTCCAAATCTGCGAGGGACCACTGCCTACTTAACCCCTTTCTGACTGAGAGACCTGTGGGATGCCGCACCCTGAACCAGCGCTATGTAAACTGCCCGAGGACAGATCCACAGAGACAACGCCCAAAGTGTAAGGCTGCTTTCACACAGCCAGTGCTTGATCAGTGATATAAGATCCCACCACCAGGACATAAGAACCCACCACCAGGACATAAGAGCCCACCACCAGGACACAAGAGCCCACCACCAGGACACAAGAGCCCACCACCAGGACACAAGAGCCCACAGCCAGGACACAAGAGCCCACAGCCAGGACACAAGAGCCCACCGCCAGGACACAAGAGCCCACCGCCAGAAGATAAGAGCCATTCACCAGGACATAAGAGCCCACCACCAGGACACAAGAGCCCACAGCCAGGACACAAGAGCCCACAGCCAGGACATAAGAGCCCACCACCAGGACATAAGAGCCCACCACCAGGACACAAGAGCCCACCACCAGGACATAAGAGCCCACCACTAGGACATAAGAGCCCACCACTAGGACATAAGAGCCCACCACCAGAAGATAGCCCACAGCCAGGATATAAAAGCCCACCACCAGGATATTAGAGCCCACCACCAGAAGATAAGAGCCATTTACCAGGAGATAAGAGCCCACCAGCAGAACATAAGAGGTCACAACCAGGACATAAGAGCCCACCACCAGGACATAAGACCCCACCGCCAGGACATAAGAGCCCACCACTAGGACATAAGATCCCACAACCAGGATATGAGAGCCCACCACCAGAAAATAAGAGCCATAAACCAGAAAATAAGAGCCCACCACCAGGACATAAGATCCCACCGCCAGGACACAAGAGCCCACCGCCAGGACACAAGAGCCCACCGCCAGGACACAAGAGCCCACCGCCAGGACACAAGAGGCCACAACCAGGATATAAGATCCCACCACCAGGACATAAGAGCCCACCACCAGGACATTAAGAGCCCACCACCAGGACATAAGAGCCCACCACCAGAAGATAGCCCACCACCAGGACATAAAGAGCCCACAGCCAGGATATAAGATCCCACCACCAGGATATAAGATCCCACCACCAGGATATTAGAGCCTGCCACCAGGACATAAGAGCCCACTATCAGGACATAAGAGCCCACCGCCAGGACATAAGATCCCACCACCAGGACATAAGAGCCCACCATCAGGACATAAGAGCCCACCGCCAGGACATAAGAGCCCACCGCCAGGACATAAGAGCCCACCGCCAGGACATAAGAGCCCACCGCCAGGACATAAGAGCCCACTGCCAGGACATAAGAGCCCACCGCCAGGACATAAGAGCCCACCGCCAGGACATAAGAGCCCACCGCCAGGACATAAGAGCCCACCGCCAGGACATAAGAGCCCACCGCCAGGACATAAGAGCCCACCGCCAGAAGATAGCCCACCACCAGGACATAAAGAGCCCACAGCCAGGATATAAGAGCCCACCACCAGGATATAAGATCCCACCACCAGGACATTAGAGCCCACCACCAGGACATAAGAGCCCACCATCAGGACATAAGAGCCCACCATCAGGACATAAGAGCCCACCGCCAGGACATAAGAGCCCACCGCCAGGACATAAGAGCCCACCACCAGAAGATAGCCCACCACCAGGACATAAAGAGCCCACCACCAGGACATAAAGAGCCCACAGCCAGGATATAAGAGCCCACCACCAGGATATAAGATCCCACCACCAGGATATTAGAGCCTACCACCAGGACATAAGAGCCCACCATCAGGACATAAGAGCCCACCGCCAGGACATAAGAGCCCACCGCCAGGACATAAGAGCCCACCGCCAGGACATAAGAGCCCACCGCCAGGACATAAGAGCCCACCGCCAGGACATAAGAGCCCACCGCCAGGACATAAGAGCCCACCGCCAGGACATAAAGTACCCACCGCCAGGACATAAGATCCCACCGCCAGGACATAAGATCCCACAACCAGGACATAAAGAGCCCACCGCCAGGACATAAGAGCCCACCGCCAGGACATAAGAGCCCACCGCCAGGACATAAGAGCCCACTGCCAGGACATAAGAGCCCACCGCCAGGACATAAGAGCCCACCGCCAGGACATAAAGAGCCCACCACCAGGACATAAGAGCCCACCGCCAGGACATAAGATCCCACCACCAGGACATAAGAGCCCACCACCAGAAAATAAGAGTCATAAACCAGAAAATAAGAGGTCACCTCCTGGAAATAAGCGCCCACTAATACAACATAAGAGCCTACCAGCAGGATAGAAGAGCCATTTTCCCAGAAATAAGAGCCCAGCACAAGTATCTCACATCACGGGCTCAGATACATAACATCCTCTTCTAGGTGTTGTGGACATTTGTCCTGCGGTTTCAGCAGTCGGATGAGTTCACATTATTACTACGCATATTATACGTATATTATACACGTCCTGTGTTCCGGCTTCTATTCACACAGGACAATGGCTGTGATCACAAGTAATCTCCTCCATGATGACACAGATCTCATATAATCAGAGGCTGGTACTACAGCTTTACGCGGAGCTCTACCATGGAGTCATGAAAGTGCAAGGACGAGCTGAGAAATCTTCTGGCTCTGTAGAGTCCACCAGAAATACCAACAAACTCTACAGTTCTGCTCCACTATGCAATATGTTAGTGCCATTTTGTCACACATGGGGGCCGCCCTGTCGCGTGATCCGGGTGTGATTCTCAAGGACTGATCTATTTCACATGCTCAATCTTGCACGCCCCTCCATGCAGGCCATAGATTGGACATAAATCATAGCCTCCCACGGTCTCTCAACACGTTGCCATATTTAAATTCATCTACAAATTAATTAGAGGCTCAGAGAAAACCCCACAGACGGGAACATCTTATTTTTTAATTTTATGCACTTTTATAGCGCTGACATATTCCACAGCGCGTTACAGACATTAGCATCGCGCTGTCCCCAATGGGGTTCACAATCTAAGGTCCCTATCAGTATGTCTTTGAAGCGTGGGAGGAAACCCGGAGACCCGGAGGAAATCCACGCAAACATGGGAAGTGCATATACATAAGTGGTTATGTCCAGACTGTCCTGCGGGATCCAGGACGGTTGGGAGGTATGCTGCCAGTGGGGGAGGGGTTGTCAGAGGGCAATATATGCAGTGTAGAAATATGTATATATATATATATGAGATATGAGTAAAAACAGGGAATGGGGGCGAATGTAGATAAAAAGGAAGACTGCCTCTTACCACTCCATTCTTGTCTCAATGGAAAGCTTATTGAACAGTTCTTCTCCATGCAGTTGGGGTTTGAAGGACCAGTAATGATGTCATCACAGGTCCTGGCAGATGCACCTGTCTAACCTGGGAACAACATAGTTCTCTGTGCAGTTCCTTTACTAGATTTTTTAGGACCTTTCTCCACTGAGAGGAATTCTAGACTGGAGCTGGAGCCTGTATTGAATGTAATCAGGGGCCTTTGGTTCACTGCGGGCCCCTCTTCCCCATGGGCCCCATAGCAGCTGCATTGTATGCCTCTGTTGGAGGTACGCAACTGCGCCGACCGCCTGCATTGTGACCGAATGTTGCCTCCATGTGTCATGTGCTCCCCTATAAAACCTTCCAATGAAATGAGAATCTTACATGTGTTACCGGAATATTCACACAGGACAATGGCCACTGTCACCTGGTAATCATCTTCATGATGACACCTATAGATCAGAACTTTCTCACAAATCTGATATAATCAGGGGCTGGTACTACAGCTTTAGGCGGAGCACTACCATAAAGTCGTGAACGAGCTGAGAAATCTTCCGGGCTGTGTACAGTCCACCTGAAATACCAACAACATCCACAGTTCTGCTCACTATGGAAAATGTTAGTGCCGTATGATAACACATGAACTATTACTGGTGAAGACATGAGGTGACTGGGTGAAGGTGTGACCTGTGGCGAGAATGAACAAACCTGTGGAGCAACTGATGGCACCTGGTGGTTGTAACATGAAGTGCCCCCATGTGCCACGAAAGTGGCTCATGATCACCAAAGACTATAGGAATTGGCCCAGTGAAGTATTTTATTCCCCTCAGATGGACAGTTTAAATATACAGTAGCTGAGATTCTAAGGACGGGTCGTTCCCTGCAGTCTCAGGTTACTGTCCTCAACTACTGGCAAGAAGATGCAGATAATGCTAAAGGTACTCCAATTTATAAAAGTGTAGAAATCTCAGACCTAGAAGAGCGCTTTAATCGGTGTGAGGAGGCATACATGCTCCTCTGGGAAGGAAGGGGCACCGTCCTGTGAGCCATGATCGATTGCTGCCTGTCTCCTGATAATGCTGCAACAGACGTCTCCAACATCATTTCCAGTCAGCAGGTAATTTACCCATTACTCCTACAGTTCTGGCCCTGAAGTCCATGAAGCTTCCAGCCGGTTGTCCATTTACCTGTATCAGGACTACGTGATTCTTCCTCTTTTTAGCATCCATGCTCTGTTCTTCATTAGACATCCCGCTGGCATTCTCTGCTACTGAACACATCCTCAACCAGCTGCACATCTCTTCCTGACTGATTGCAGCAATGGGGTGTGCCACGTGAACTCTTGTGATAGGTGGCACTGGGGTGGCCTCTTGGCGAGGTGCTTACAGAAACCCTAGAGAATCACATTTATAGCTGTTTGATGAGTCAGCAGGGTCCATTGCTGGTCATGGTGTGGTCGTTTACCTTGGCTGGAGTTCTAGCGGTGTGTGCTGAGCTTCTCAGAGTTGCCTCCTCCAATGTTTGGGGTTCCTGATCAATCATCTACTCCTTATCTCCTACTGGACACCTTTGAAAGATCTGATCTTTCAGAAATAGCTAGCGGTAGTCCTGAAAAGTCTCAGAGCAATGAGTTCACTGATCCAGGGCATTTGTCCAAATAGGTGTCATGGGTCCTTTTTTGTAGGTTGTTGAAACACTGTTGTTAATATTCTGGTGTGATGGCACAACATACTAACAATGCCCCCTTAACCTCAGCATAGTCCAGCCGCTGTTCCTATGAAAGGGTGCAAAAGGTGGAATTCGCCTTTCCAGTAAGTTTCTGCAATAAGGTGTGACTTACACATGATCTCAAATGTTTCCAAATATGCATCATCGTCTTCCTGGTCCTCTAGACATGTATCAGGCCATCAGTGAGCGCCTTGACAGTCGGTGACACTACTGAGTGGCATTGGATGCACCGATGCAGAGTGTCTCATAGGTTCTCACTGTACTCAGGTCTTGAGAATACGAGGGCCAGTCAAAGGTGGCAATGTCTTCATCATCCAGGAACTGGCTACATTCTGGCACCATGAGGCCAGGCATTGTCCTGCACCAGGAGGAACCCAGGGCCCACTACCCCAATGTAAGGTCTGCCAATAGCTCTGGGGATTTCATGATGTGGAGGTTTGCAACCCTCCAAGGATATGCCAGACCATCACTGACCCATCGCGATACTGGCCATGCTGGATGATTTTGCAGTCAGTATAGCCTTCAGGATGGCTTCTCCAGACTCTTTCATGTTGATGTGCTCAGTGTCAACCCGCAAAGAAAACAGGCTTCAACAGCGATGTTTAGTGCTCTCATTAAGAAAGACAAAATAAGAGTATTGCAGGTTTGATATCTTTTAATGGCTAACAAAAATAGAAGTAATGATGATATCGAGCTTTCGAGACATCATCAGGCGTACTACAAGGATGTATGAAGAAACAGCAATATATATACAATAAGAGCTGAGACCTGGGGGAATGAATGGACATTTGAAAAACAACAGAATATCAAAGATCCTGAGAATGAGTCCTTAATTATCTGACAGATAAGGGGTGTGAAAGTTTTATGGCTCTCTAAATTGATGTTCTCTCAGAGACCTGGTGCCCCGACTATGTCTATAGAAGACTCTTTAGATCTTGTAGTGTCATAAATCCCGGGGACAAATTCAGTCCAGTATTCAAAGTCGAGCAGTGTTATAGATTTGTATTCCCAAATTCTTCTAGCTCTTTGGGATTTGAAGTTACCTTTTAATATGAGAACTTTCATGTGTTCTTCATCTTGTCCTGGGCTACAGAAATGCTTAGCCACAGGAAAGTGCAGCTTCTTCTTCTTCTTCTTGTGCGGCGGTGGGACCTCATCCTTGCATTGAGTTTCTGTCCTGTTTCTCCAACAGAGAATCAGATAAATCACATTAGATGTAGAACATGTGAATGTCCCAGGGATCTTATAGTCCTGCTGTGTGTTGGGGATCCGGATCTTGTCTGTTGTCTTTATATGGGAACAGGTTTTGCATCTTCTGATATTACAGGGATGGGTTCCTTTATGGCCTTGAACTTGATCTGATCAGAATGTTCCTTAGATTTGGAGGTTGTCAGTAAGCTAGTAAGGGGGGGGGGGGGGGGGGGGGAGATCTGGGAAGATTGTTTTTAGTCAATCATCCTTAAGTAGGACATGATTGATGTAATTTTTTGGCAGTTTTCCTCAATACCTCTAGTTGTGGGTTGTAGGTCACAACCAGAGGTACGCGCTGGTTCTGTTTCTTTTCATTGTATTGGAGAATGGGAAGTGATAGCATGCAGTGCAGGGGCCGAGGAGCTCCATATCTACTGCCATGTAGCACGATAAGTCCCTGTCTGCTCGGGATCACTCAGATCTTATATTCCTCAGGTCCTGATAACCGGAGGATCTCCTGGAAGATTGTCTACCTAGATCCCTTTATTGGTAGTGCCTAGCCTCAATGTTGTAGGTGGCACTACAAAATAGTCTTCTTCATGGAAATTTATTTTGCTTACTTTTTTCCCCAGGGAGCATTGCCTGGGTTATAATGGCCATCTTGCTGTTCTCAACAAGGAGAAACATTACTTCTCTGGCCTGAATGTTGGAGATCAACGCTCACCATAGATCTTGTCCACACTGGGGCTAACAATCTACAGTCGTGGCCAAAAGTTTTGAGAATTACATAAATATTGGAAATTGGAAAAGTTGCTGCTTAAGTTTTTATAATAGCAATTTGCATCTACTCCAGAATGTTATGAAGAGTGATCAGATGAATTGCATAGTCCTTCTTTGCCATGAAAATTAACTTAATCCCAAAAAAACCTTTCCACTGCATTTCATTGCTGTCATTAAAGGACCTGCTGAGATCATTTCAGTAATCGTCTTGTTAACTCAGGTGAGAATGTTGACGAGCACAAGGCTGGAGATCATTATGTCAGGCTGATTGGGTTAAAATGGCAGACTTGACATTGAGGGTGATGCTTGAAATCATTGTTCTTCCGTTGTTAACCACGGTGACCTGCAAAGAAACGCGTGCAGCCATCATTGCGTTGCATAAAAATGGCTTCACAGGCAAGGATATTGTGGCTACTAAGATTGCACCTCAATCAACAATTTATAGGATCATCAAGAACTTCAAGGAAAGAGGTTCAATTCTTGTTAAGAAGGCTTTAGGGCGTCCAAGAAAGTCCAGCAAGCGCCAGGATTGTCTCCTAAAGAGGATTCTGCTGCGGGATCGGAGTGCCACCAGTGCAGAGCTTGCGCAGGAATGGCAGCAGGCAGGTGTGAGCGCATCTGCACGCACAGTGAGGCGAAGACTTTTGGAAGATGGCCTGGTGTCAAGAAGGGCAGCAAAGAAGCCACTTCTCTCCAAAAAAACCCATCAGGGACAGATTGATCTTCTGTAGAAAGTATGGTGAATGGACTGCTGAGGACTGGGGCAAAGTCATATTCTCTGATGAAGCCTCTTTCCGATTGTTTGGGGCATCTGAAAAAAGGCTTGTCCGGAGAAGAAAAGGTGAGCGCTACCATCAGTCCTGTGTCATGCCAACAGTAAAGCATCCTGAGACCATTCATGTGTGGGGTTGCTTCTCATCCAAGGGAGTGGGCTCACTCACAATTTTTCCCAAAAACACAGCCATGAATAAAGAATGGTCCCAAAACACCCTCCAACAGCAACTTCTTCCAACAATCCAACAACAGTTTGGTGAAGAACAATGCATTTTCCAGCACGATGGAGCACCGTGCCATAAGGCAAAAGTGATAACTAAGTGGCTCGGGGACCAAAACGTTGACATTTTGGGTCCATGGCCTGGAAACTCCCCAGATCTTAATCCCATTGAGAACTTGTGGTCAATCCTCAAGAGGCGGGTGGACAAACAAAAACTTACTAATTCTGACAAACTCCAAGAAGTGATTATGAAAGAATTATGAAAGAATGGGTTGCTATCAGTCAGGAATTGGCCCAGAAGTTGATTGAGAGCATGTGCAGTCGGATTGCAGAGGTCCTGAAAAAGAAGGGCCAACACTGCAAATACTGACTCTTTGCAGAAATGTCATGTAATTGTCGATAAAAGCCTTTGAAACGTATAAAGTGCGTGTAATTATATTTCACTACATCACAGAAACACCTGAAACAAAGATCTAAAAGCAGTTTAGCAGCAAACGTTGTGAAAACTAATATTTGTGTCAAAACTTTTGGCCACGACTGTACATTCAATATTAGGATAGACAGGAGAAGGTGGCCGGAGAGCAGGAGCACCTTCAACTCCCAAGCCACTACAACACCCCAGAGTGGTGTTACCACTTCTGCACCTTGCTACTGTCTTTATTGGTCTAACCTCATGTCATCTTATGCGTTTATTCCAGGTCCTCCACACTCTGCATTTCTAATGTTATGTAACTGTTCATGTAATGTGCCTGGTTCACCAGCAGGTGGCAGCAAACACGGCAGGGCTATACTTACAGAGAATGGAACTTTTCATTCGATTCTAACCCCCCTCTGGAGAGATGTGGGCTTGTCCTACTTCCTGCAGGAAGGGTGGGGACCAGTTCAGTGTACCCCCTACTAAGGGAAGGTGTGCAGGGGCACGTCTCTGCTGAACGTGCCCACACCAGCCAGAGCACCATAATCTCTGCTGGCCATGGATGCCAAAGCTTGACACCTCAGGAGCCAAAAGGAAAGTTCCCTGGCAGAACCTAGAGTCAGACTACAAAGTGAAGTGCAGCATACAGAAGAGTTATACAGCCAGCCAGTACAGCAAAGTCAGAGAGAAACAGATATAGCAGAGTGGAGTTTGCCTGCCAGTTCCATGCTAAAGCCTGCTGGAACCAAGACAAAGCCTGTAAAACCGTTTGAGAACGTTTATGCAAAGTAAAGCTGCAATTGAAATTCATCTCAAGGTCTGGACTCCAGTTATTCTTTTATCCCTCAATTATTCCCCCTATTTATTGCTTCGGATCCAAAGTTTGGGGTCCAGCCGTATCCAGCACGGCTCCAGATGGCGACCAAAATGGTCGCCAATGCGACTTAGAATTTACAAATGGCGACAAGACTTTTTAGTGCGCCCTCCCCCCCCCCAACACCTCAGTATAATAAACATTGGCGCAGTGGGCAGTGCCAATGAGGGTTAAAAAAAAATAATTATTAACTCACCTCCTCCAATTGATCGCGTAGCTGCCGGTCTCCTGTTCTTTCTTCAGGACCTGTGGTGACGTCACTGAGTTTATCACATGGTCAATTACCATGGTGATGTACCATGTGATGAGCACAGTGATGTCACCACAGGTCCTTTGACAGGTCCTGAAGAAAAAACAGGAGACCGGCTGCTACGCGATCAATTGGAGGAGGTGAGTTATTTTTTAATTTTTTTAACCCACATTGGCACTGCCCACTGCGCCACCAATGTTTATTATACTGGGGTGTTGGGATGGGGGGGGGGGGTGCACTGCGCCACCAATGTTTATTATACTGGGGTGTATATAATATATATTATATTGACCTTCTACTTAGCATTCTGTATTAAAGAATGCTATTATTTTCCCTTATAACCATGTGATAAGGGAAAATAACACAGTGAATAGACTGTCATCCTAGCAACCATGCGTGAAAATCGCTCCGCATCCACACTTGCTTGCGGATGCTTGCGATTTTCACGCAGCCCCATTAACTTCTATGGGGCCTGCGTGCGTGAAAAACGCACAACATAGAGCATGCTGCGATTTTCACGCAATGCACAAGTGATGCGTGAAAATCACTGCTCATGTGCACAGCCCCATAGAAGTGAATGGGTCCGGATTCAGTGCGGGTGCAATGCGTTCAACTCACGCATTGCACCCGCGCAGAAATCTCGCCCGTGTGAAAGGGGCCTAAGCGTGAATAGGACAAGGGTTTCAGCCCCTAAGGGGGCTAATAAGTAAAAAAAAAAAAAAAATATTAAGTTTAATTCCCCCTTTCCCAATTTTACATATAAAATATATAAACAATAAATAAATAAACATATTACATAGCGCTGCGTCCGAAAAGTCCAAACTATTAAATTATTAAAAAATATCTCCTATGCGGTGAGCATTCGCCATTTTTTAGTCACCTTGTAACTCCAAAAAATAGGATAGGACTGTTCTAATATGGGCCGAACGTTTCATAAAATGCGAAATGCACGTGGCTTTTTTTTTTGCGCGGTATGGAGTATCGCAATACTTTTTTATGGTGACTAAAGCGAATCAAAATTTTGGTATTGAAACAACTCTACGCCGATCTGATCAGCGTAGCATTGTCACGATATCAGAATTTTGATTCGGTTTCGATTTGGAGACTAAAAATTTTATTTGGCTCCTAAACTTTTCAGTTCAGGAGCCAATGGCAACTAGGTATTTTATTTTAGTCTGGAGCACTGTATCCAGGTAAGAGCACTGACACAAAGAAATTTTAGGCCGCAGTATACCACTCGGCAATTCCTACACCTGAGATGCGCCACACAGAGGGCCCGAGGGGGAGGCGCCTGTTCCACCACCATTAATTCCCCAAGCCACCACCAACAGTCCGAGTCACAACTAGCCATCATTCATCCCCCAAGCCACCACCTATGCCCTGAGCCATCAGTAACCATGACCAGCTTCCTGAGCCATCAGTAACCATGACCAGCTTCCTGAGCCATCAGTAACCATGACCAGTTTCCGGAGCCATCAGTGACCATGACCAGCTTCCTGAGCCATCAGTAACCATGACCAGCTTCCTGAGCCATCAGTAACCATGACCAGCTTCCTGAGCCATCAGTAACCATGACCAGCTTCCTGAGCCATCAGTAACCATGACCAGCTTCCTGAGCCATCAGTAACCATGACCAGTTTCCGGAGCAATCAGTGACCATGACCAGCTTCCTGAGCCATCAGTAACCATGACCAGCTTCCTGAGCCATCAGTAACCATGACCAGCTTCCTGAGCCATCAGTAACCATGACCAGCTTTCGGAGCCATCACTAACCATGACCAGTTTCCTGAGCCATCACCAACCATGACCAGCTTCCTGAGCCATCACCAACCATGACCAGCTTCCTGAGCCATCAGTAACCATGACCAGCTTCCTGAGCCATCAGTAACCATGACCATATGAGCCGTGTTAATGCTGGTTGTGGGACTACCTTGCATCTACATTTGACCTTTGTAGACTGGGTAGGTGACCCCTCCCCCCTGAATAGGTAACCTTTGTAGACTGGGTAGGTGACCCCTCCCCCCTGAAAAGGTGATCTTTGTAGACTGGGTAGGTGACCCTTTCCCCCTGAATAGGTGACCTTTGTAGACTGGGTAGGTGACCCCTCCCTATATAAAACAGAACGAATCAGCCGATAACGAGTCTAAACATTTTATTGACAGATATTACAATGATAACACATCATCTCTCCCGCTCGTTGCCCTCCGCATTTAGAGGCTTTTCTTTAAGCATATGGTTACACAGGCCAGAAACGTGACGTATTCCTTGAAATCGACCTTGCCGTCACCGTCCATGTCCATCTGTCCAAAAATTCCTTTGAGAATTTCATCCTTCTTTTGACTTTCCTGTGGTAAGACAGGTAGAGTGTTACTCAGTGTCACAGTATCCATTACTATACACACTATAATATCACTATGTGGAGTAGCCAGTGTGGGGGCTGGGCCCTGACAACTTCTCCAGTGACATACATGGTGGCCGGGTACTTACACACAGAGCTGGGAACTCTTTTTGGACCAGGTTGATGAGCTCACTCTTGCTCAGGGTGCTGCTGTCTCCATCGCCCTTTGCATAACTATCAAAAGTTTTCATCATGGTGATCATCACACCTTGGAGAGCCATTGTTATCTAAGGAAAAAGCACAGACACACGGTCAATGGCGCCAGCACAACCAGCGCCTTGTGCCATGCAGCAGGGGGCGGTATAACGGTCCTCTTCCATGCCGAGTCTCTCTTTACTATAATAGGATGCATTTATCAAGAACGAAGGAACCGGGTATCAACATGGCACTGCTTTAATTGGAAGGGGGGGGGGGTGGGAGGGGGTGGCAAGGTATGTACCAGTTGCTGAGTGCCAGGGGCAAAACAAGCACCTCTCCTTTGGCTAGGGTGTTTAGTTACAGGACCAGGCCAGCAAATGGAATCTTGCCCCAAGTGATGAGAGGCCGAGCTGATGTACAGACACTCCGTGAAGGAGGGTTTAATGACGGCATACAAGCAGCGCCCGGACTAAGTCTACAGAGAAATCATATAGGGGACGAGTATCTGCAAAATGCAGAGCGCACCCCGCCTGTACCACGGCCACCGCAGGTATGTGCGCCCCCATAAAACCTTCCAACCAAATGAGTCTTACATGTTACCGGAAGAAGAGACAAACCCCAAGGGAAGAGCAAGAAGCATTAACATCATACATAATGGGGCACGTGGCGGAGCAGAGAGAGAGAGTACAGCCGGTATACAGGAGCAGAGCAGAGAGTACAGCCGGTATACAGGAGCGGAGCGTACAGCCGGTATACAGGAGCGGAGCAGAGAGAGAGTACAGCCAGTATACAGGAGCAGAGCAGAGAGAGAGTACAGCCGGTATACAGGAGCGGAGCAGAGAGAGAGTACAGCCGGTATACAGGAGCGGAGCAGAGAGAGAGTACAGCCGGTATACAGGAGCGGAGCAGAGAGAGTACAGGAGCGGAGCAGAGAGAGTACAGTTGGTATACAGGACCGGAGCAGAGAGAGTACAATTGGTATACAGGAGCGGAGGAGAAGAGGTAAGCCGGTATACAGGAGCGGAGGAGAAGAGTACAGCCGGTATACAGGACCGGAGCAGAGAGTACAGACAGTATACAGGACCGGAGCAGAGAGTACAGACAGTATACAGGAGCGGAGCAGAGAGTACAGACAGTATACAGGAGTGGAGCAGAGAGTACAGACAGTGTACAGGACCGGAGCAGAGAGTACAGACAGTATACAGGAGAGGAGCAGAGAGTACAGACAGTATACAGGAGCGGAGCAGAGAGTACAGACAGTATACAGGAGCAGAGAGTACAGACAGTATACAGGAGAGGAGCAGAGAGTACAGACAGTATACAGGACCGGAGCAGAGATTGCGGACCGTACAGATCTGGAGAGAAGGGAGACATGAGGCACCTACCAGCTAATGAGGCAGAGCAGTGTTCAGACTCGGGAGCTGCGGAGAGATGCGTCAGAGCAGTGTCATCGCTCTTATATAGACAGGCGGCTCCTGCCGGGGCATCCCCTAAACCAGAGGGGGCGCCCTTCCCCCACACACACTCCTCATTGGCCATGATTGTTGTGGGATGTCCTATCACAGACTGTCCAAATCTGCGAGGGACCACTGCCTACTTAACCCCTTTCTGACTGAGAGACCTGTGGGGTGCCACACCCTGAACCAGCTCCATGTAAACTGCCCGAGGACAGATCCACAGAGACAACGCCCAAAGTGTAAGGCTGCTTTCACACAGCCAGTGCTTGATCAGTGATATAAGATCCCACCACCAGGACATAAGAACCCACCACCAGGACATAAGAGCCCACCACCAGGACACAAGAGCCCACCACCAGGACACAAGAGCCCACAGCCAGGACATAAGAGCCCACCACCAGGACATAAGAGCCCACCTGTAACGGGGTTCCGAAGGTGCACTCGGTCCCCCATTACCCGCAGACCTGTTGCTTAGCTTTGGGAATGAGGATCTGTGTTTGACCTCATTCCCAGGGCGGCGTTACTAGCTGGGTGGCTCCCTGCTCCTAAGTCTGCCTTGAGCGCCGAGCTGATCACTCGGTGCTCGACTAGTTGGTCTGTCGGTCATGTGACGCTGGCCACGTCACATGACCCTCACTCCCCACTATAAATACAGGCAGCCTGCTGGACACAGGTTGCCTGTTAATTTAGGTTCCACCTGTGATTTGGTCTTTCCTGGCGTTCTTACCTCCTGCTGAATTCCTGACCATCCTCTGCCTGCTCCTTGTGTACTTTGCTGCTCTCCTGGTATTTATGACCCCGGCTTCCCCTGACAATTCTCTGCTTGCTCCCTTTGTACTTTGTAGCTTTCCTGGTATTGACTCGGTCCGTTCACGTCCTGTTGTTTGTCTGTCTGTCATCCCTGCACTTATTCCAAGTTAGGGATTGCCGTCCAGTTGTCCCCTGTCATTAGGACTCGCGAGGCAAGTAGGCAGGGCCAGGGGTAAGGGTGGAGCGCAGTGGTCACTTCCCTTCCCCCTGTGTGTGTGTGTACGCGACCGTTACACCACCACCAGGACACAAGAGCCCACAGCCAGGACACAAGAGCCCACAGCCAGGACACAAGAGCCCACCACTAGGACACAAGAGCCCACCGCCAGGACACAAGAGATCACAGCCAGGACATAAGAGTTCACCGCCAGCACATAAGAGCCCACCGCCAGGACACAAGAGCCCACAGCCAGGACACAAGAGCCAACAGCCAGGACATAAGACCCACCACCAGGACATAAGAGCCCACCACCAGAAGATAGCCCACCACCAGGACATAAAGAGCCCACAGCCAGGATATAAGAGCCCACCACCAGGATATTAGAGCCTACCACCAGGACACAAGAGTCCACAGCCAGGACACAAGAGCTCACCGCCAGGAAATAAGAGCCCACAGCCAGGACACAAGAGCCCACAGCCAGGACACAAGAGCCCACCGCCAGGACACAAGAGCCCACCACCAGGACACAAGAGCCCACCGCCAGGACACAAGAGTTCACCGCCAGGACACAAGAGCCCACTGCCAGAAGATAAGAGCCATTCACCAGGACATAGGAGCCCACCAGCAGAACATAAGAGGCCACAACCAGGATATAATAACCCACCACCAGGACATAAGAGCCCACCACCAGGACATAAGAGCCCACCAGCAGAACATAAGAGGCCACAACCAGGATATAAGAACCGACCACCAGGACATAAGAGCCCACCACCAGGACATAAGAGCCCACCACCAGAAGATAAGAGCCATTCACCAGGACAGAAGAGCCCACCACCAGGACACAAGAGCCCACCGCCAGAAGATAAGAGTTCACCGCCAGGACACAAGAGCCCACAGCCAGGACACAAGAGCCCACAGCCAGGACACAAGAGCCCACCGCCAGAAGATAAGAGCCATTCACCAGGACATAAGATCCCACCAGCAGAACATAAGAGGCCACAACCAGGATATAAGAACCCACCACCAGGACATAGGAGCCCACCACCAGGACATAAGAGCCCACCAGCAGAACATAAGAGGCCACAACCAGGATATAAGAACCGACCACCAGGACATAAGAGCCCACCACCAGGACATAAGAGCCCACCACCAGAAGATAAGAGCCATTCACCAGGACAGAAGAGCCCACCACCAGGACACAAGAGCCCACTGCCAGGACACAAGAGCCCACCGCCAGAAGATAAGAGCCATTCACCAGGACATAAGAGCCCACCAGCAGAACATAAGAGGCCACAACCAGGATATAAGAACCCACCACCAGGACATAAGAGCCCACCACCAGGACATAAGAGCCCACCACCAGAAGATAAGAGCCATTCACCAGGACATAAGAGCCCACCACCAGGACATAAGAGCCCATCACTAGGATATAAGATCCCACAACCAGGATATAAGAGCCCACCACCAGAAAATAAGAGCCATAAACCAGAAAATAAGAGGCCACCTCCTGGAAATAAGCGCCCACTAATGCAACATAAGAGCCTACCAGCAGGATAGAAGAGCCATTTACCCAGAAATAAGAGCCCAGCACAAGTATCTCACATCACGGGCTCAGATACATAACATCCTCTTCTAGGTGTTGTGGACATTTGTCCTGCGGTTTCAGCAGTCGGATGAGTTCACATTATTACTACGCATATTATACGTGCCGGGCAGCCTGTATTTGTGGGAGGGGCAGAGGCCACGCCCCCTCTGCCTTTATAACCTCGGCGGGGGTTACAGACGGGACGTGCAGCCAGGTACCTGGTACTTCCGGTTTGCGTCTGGTTCCTGCACGTCCCGCTCTTTTTCGTCACGGTCTGGGTGAGTATCTGTTGGCGTTCGGCTCGTCTCGGGTGTCGTTCAGGTAAGCAGGGGGAATCTGATGCCGGCACGGCGGGTCCGGTCCTCACCCCGGCGGGGGGGCAGCGCGCGGCTGGTCACGATACTTACCGCGGTACTGGGGCGGTGCAAGCATGTTGCGGGGTATACCGTGGCCCGGCAGGCTTCCATGAGGCAGGCCGGGCGGCGCAGGCTTCATGCGGGCGGGCGTTCCGGGAGCAGCCGCGTGTGCCGGTTGCTAGGCACGCTCTGCGGCTCCGCCCCTGGTAACGCTCGCACCGTGTTTAGGAACCCCCGCCAAATATATAGGAATAAGGATACTGTGCAGTATGTTTGCTTCATGTCTTCATACCACTATACAAATATACAACATTTGACTATTAGAAGCACGTCTGTAGGCGGCGAGAAATAGAATACAGAGGGTCACTGTAGAAAAACAGCATACAGGCCCCTCGCTCTCCATAGATCACCCCACTCCCTTATGTGTCTATCACTCTAGTAGTACTTGTGAGTTATGGAAGCATTATATTAATGCGGTACATGTAATCTATTAACTGTAGGAGGTTGCTTCACAAGTGATAATGTCAAGTACCGGCTTCCTCCATGGCTGGAGCATTTCATATATACCGTCGGTAGATGGGAGTTGACACTATCCTGGACATACTATCTCGTGATCTATATCCTTGCTACACGTGTGATAGTTGTCAGCCACCAGCTGTTTTCACCATGGCTGGGGTCACTCACATATACGGACGGTATATGTGTTGTGATTGTTTCATTTCATCTATGGTATTTACATATAGGTCGTTTCATAGTTCCTTGTTATGTGTGCCCACTGGTTCCATCAGGCACGTGGCTGATCACCATTGGGTCACATTGACAGAGGCGCATGCACGTCAGCACATGCGCTTGGTCAAGCACGTGGCTGGTTTCATGGGAACTGTTTCCATTCACCTATTTGTTTTCTGTCCTTAAGTGCCATATTGAATATCTTACGGTTCTAGAGTCTTTTGCTTTTCCTGCTCTAGAAGCGGCTTGTTGGCTCTGCATACGGGAACAGCAGTGCCGGTGTTCTGTTCAAAAAAAAAACAAACTTATCTTTTTGTCTTGCGTCATCATATTGCAGTATCTGCTTCTGGTCGGCTATTTGACGCTCCACTCCGGTTCAAGGATTCTTGACTTGCAGTAGGTGGTACGTCCTGTCTTCTATACGGGTATGGTATGTGTCACAGGGGTTTGGCCGCAGGCACTTTCACACGTTCCATATGTAATGTCCGCCGCACCCATGGCATGTGGTTCCTCGTGGCACGTCCAGGTTGTCATACCTCTCTCTCTCTCTCCCTCTTTGCTCGTCTGCTGGAAACGTTCGGGCGCTATTCTGTCAGCCACCCCGGTGGCTCATAATTCTGCCTAAAACTTCCAGGTTGTCACTTTGTCTATTGTGGTACGTCTGCTTGAAACGTTCAGGCATTGTTGCGTCCGCCGCTCCGGTGGCATGTGGTCCGGCCTTGAATCCCAGGTTGTCGTTTTTGTTTATTGTGGTGCGTCTGCTTGAAGCATTCAGGCAAAGTCTCGTCCGCCACTTCGTGGCACGGTGTCCTGGATTCCAGGGTGTCTCGTCATCTCATGTGGTACATCCGCTTGAAGCGTTCAAGCAGTATTATGTTGTTCACTCCTGGAACGTCCAGGTTGCCATGCTCGTCTACTGTTGCACGTCTGCTTGAAACGTTCAGGCAAAGTATGTCTGCCACGCTGGTGGCTTGTGGTCCTGCCTGGAACGTCCAGGTTGTCATATTTATCTCCTGTTGTACGTCTGCTTGAAACGTTCGGGCAAATATGACGTCCGTCACCCCGGTGACACGTGGTCCTGCCTGGTACGTCCAGGTTGTCTTACTTGTATCTTGTTACACGTTTGTCTGAAGCGTTCAGGCAATGTCGCGTCAGCCGCCCCGGCGGCATGGTGTCCTGTCTAAGTACGTCCAAGGGGTCTTTCTTTCACCAAATTTAGCTCACCTCCGCCCATAGCAGCATGCTTGACCCTGCAGCACGCCCGGGGGGCACGTCATCCTGGTTATTGGCTCTTCTGTCCTCATCATTGTTGCCTAGAAACGTTTAGGCCATGTTTCTCGTTTACCCTTAGGGGCAGGTTGTACGGCCTGACGCGACCAAGTGGGTTATTCCCAGTGCATTTAGATGTTCATTCTTGTTCTTGTTTATACGGCAGCACGTTGGGGTCTCGGTGCCTTCGGTTTCCCATAAACAAGGCCTCCACCTCGGTTGGTGGTACGGGGCCTCCAGTACGGTATCGTTATCATTTTCATCAAATTCCATTACCAGGTGAGTATCAATTCAGGTCAGTCAGGTCGGCCATAATCTAGGGGCGGTCTTTCTGGTGGAGGCCAAAAGGGGGAGGGGCCATCGGGATGTCCAAGACGCGCCTGGTGTCGGCACTAGTAACAAAGGTTTTGTCCTCAGGTGATATCCAGGGCGTAGAGTATTGCAGAGTGGTCAACATATCCCAGGCCTCAGACATCGACGATGCCTCGTCCATCTCCGGGTCCGTGGTTTCCGGTCTGGCTGGTCATGGATCCCTGAGGAACTGGACAATTCCAAAATTGGTGGCCGAATTGAATAAAAGGGGCATCAGTCACCCGGCTTCGGCCAGGAAAGCCGAACTTTATAGGCTGCTGGTATCCAGCCCGGGCCCACCCAGCGAGCAGCTGGCAGTACCTACTGTCCAGGCATCGCTGGCTCAGTTGAATGCCACTATGGGGAGTCTGGCTGCCTCAGTTGCAGACATCCAGCACAGGGTCATGGAGCTGGAGTCCAGGGCCTCCACCTCGTCGCAGTCGGTGTCGCCCGTGAAGGGGGTGTCAGGGCCAGTGGCGGTTTCCCCAGATATGTCGGCTACTCCGCCGGCCATTGTCCCAGCTCATTTTGTGGCGGAAAATATCAGGAGGGATATACTGGCAGGCAAAGAGGTCAACCTGGCATCTATCCTCATAGCATCCCATGATGCAAGCGAGCACAGAACCATCGATTGCGGGGAGGTGTCAGTAGTGATGAAGTCCAAAGATGCCCGACTGAATCGCAAACTGTCCATACCCGAGTTTGTGCTCGCTTTCAGTTTGTTCAGGGACGTCATCTGCTCGGCACAGCCTAATAGGAGGGAGTAGCTGGACGCCTATCTATATCAGGTCACCGATTTGGGCCACAAGTATGGGGGCTCGGCGTTTTATGATTACCATCGGTCCTTCGCGGCTAAAGCCGCAGCCTCCCTAGCACAGTTACAATTCATGACCAATTGGGCTGTGCTAGACATGGAGCTTTTCTGCAGGCATTTTGCAGGGCTCCGAGCCCCCACTTGTGGTTCGTGCCAGTCCATTTTCCATGACACAGTATGGTGCCCCAACGAGGCATCTGCCCGTCCATATAGAGCCCTTCCAGGTACATCAGGAGTCACCAGGGGTCCGGCCCTCATGGACAAGTTTGGTAGGCCGATTGTGTATCTGGGCAAAAGCCAGATATGTAATAATTTTAACTTCGGTCACTGCATGTTCAGTGGGTGCAGGGCCCTCCACGTGTGCACAGTCTGCTTTCGTGCACATCCAAGGTCCACCTGTCCCAAAAAGTCATCTAAACAGGCATGACTGACCGACATCAACATCGATCTCCTGGGGGCACTCCTAGTAGGGCATGGTGATCAACAGTTTGTGATGCATCTGCTTACGGGTCTGTCACAAGGGTTCCATACGGGGTTGGTGGCCCTTCCGCATGCCAACTGGGAGTGTGAGAATCTTCTCTCTGCCAGACAGGATCCAGAGGCTGTGCAAGCGGCGATTTCCTTGGAGCTGGAAAAAGGGTTCCTCATCGGTCCGTTTGATTCTATTCCCTTTGAAGTATGGAGGGTTAACCCCATTGGAGTGGTGGCTAAGAAGGACTCAAATAAAAAAAGACTTATATATGATCTCTCGGCTCCTCATTCCTCTCACATACCCAGTATCAACTCCCTCATACCGTCGGAAGAGTTTAGTATGAAGTACTCCTCTATCGATGAGGCGATTCAGTTTATTCTCAAGGCAGGCAGGGGGGCCTGGTTGTCCAAGACAGATATTGCGGACGCCTTCAAACTGCTCCCGATCCATCCGCAACTGTGGCAATACTACGGCATCAAGTGGGCAGGCAGGTACTACTTTGCCAATCGCCTAACGTTTGGCTCTAAAAGCCGCCCATGGCTGTTTGACCGTCTGGCCCAGGCCCTGCATTGGATCCTGGTCGAACATGGGCAGGCGCCCATGTGCATACATTACCTGGACGACTTCCTGCTGGTGGAACACCCTGCCCAGCAGCCCTCCAGCTTATCCTCTCTGCTGGAATTATTCTCGGCACTCCAGGTTCCTGTCGCCTCGGGGAAGACGGTAGGTCCTTCCAAGACGATCACCTTCCTGGGGGTCATCCTGGACTCAGTGAGGTTGGAAGCAAGGCTCCCCGAGGAGAAGTTGCAGCAGATACGGTTAGCCATCCTGGAGGCGTCCAAGGCATGCGTACTGACCAAGACGAACCTCCAATCGTTGCTGGGCCGCCTGAACTTCGCCATGAGGGTCATGCCCCAGGGACATACCTTTGTTTCCCGGCTCCTGCTGCTCCTGCCATCAGCCCCAGAGCAAGACAGTATTATTCGGTTGGACCAACAGGCCATGGCGGACCTGTCCATGTGGAATACATTTATGTCTTCATGGAATGGGGTAAGGTTGTTCATTCCCCCGCGGAACCCATCCTCTCCCACGGTTTATTCAGATGCAGCCGCATCCAAGGGCTTTGCAGCCATATTCGGCAATCACTGGCTGGCCGGTGCCTGGCCGTCCCAGATCACGGTGGACAGGGAGGCTCTTTGGTCATCCCCCCTGTTGGAATTATATCCTTTAGTAGCAGCAGCCCAGGTATGGGGCCACGACTGGTCAGACTCGAGGGTGTTGTTTATCACTGATAGTCAGGACTTGGTTGACATCATCCGTAGTGGCAGAGCTAAATCCCCTAAGATCATGACCCTCATGCGCAGGTTGGTGTGGCTGTCCATGGTGCATAATTTTTGCTTTGAGTGCTCCCACATTCAGGGTTCCATGAATACGGCTGCGGATGCGCTGTCCCGGTTTAACGTTAATGTCTTTTTTCAGATTATGCCGCATGCAGACGCAGCCGGGGCGGGCATTCCAGCTTACAGCGACCTGGTGTGGGATTAACGGCTTTGATCAGGACAGCTAAAGATCTCTTGCACCAGAGCCTTTCTGAAAACGCGGTCAGAAATTATCGCACGGGCTGGAACCTTTATAAGGAGTTTGCAAAGAGTCATCCACAAGGCAACGTGGATGACGTGTCATTCGTGATGGCATTTATCTCGCATTGTCATGCCAACCTCGGTCTCGCGCACAACACCATCCGCCTTTACTTGGCAGGAATTCAACATCAATTCACATTGAACAACCCTGCCCGAGTATCTTTTTTCACATCACAAGCCATCAAGGCCACGCTCCGGGGCATTGAGAAAGCCGGTACAAGTAGGCCAGTGGTCCGTCAACCCATGTCCGGCTCCTTGTTTAGGCAGTTGTCCTTGGCTCTGGATGGTAATCCTTTTGGGCCTTTGGTTAGCACCGTCATTAAAGCCGCCCTATACCTGGGGTTTTACGGGTTCCTCCGGCCGGGGGAATTCACTACTGCCGTCCAGAACAGCCATCATCTGCAGAAGCAGCACTTGACCTGGCATCACGACCATTTTATACTGAGCATCCGGTCTACCAAGACCGCTCAAACAGGACCTCCAACTCTGGTGAGGTTTTACCCCTCGCACAACGACTGGTGCCCGGTCAATGCGCTGCAGCAATTGTCGTCAGGGCTGCAGGCGGCAGCCCCAGATAGTCCTCTACTTCCCTTAAAGGGGGGTCCATTGTCCACATCTCAGTTCATGTCCCATGTCCGCTCCTTGGTTGCAGGGTTGGGTCAGGATCCCAAGGCCATCTCGGGCCACTCCTTTCGCATTGGGGCGGCCTCAGCCGCTTCTAGGCACAAAATACCGCCACATGTCATCAGGAGTATGGGGCGGTGGAGATCGTCTTGTTTCTCCAGATATGTACCAAATCCTCAATCCGAGATTCGTGATGCGTTCTGTTCACTTGCCCTGTAATGCTACAATAAAGTGTTTAACAGTATGGTTATGTCTCCATTTTTGGCCCCTTTTAGGCCTACCCTCGCTCCGGGCTCCCGGCATTAACCAGCCTTCGGTAAGCTCCGATTAGTACGTTCAAGGGCCGTCGCCCTGACCACAAGTATATTATACACGTACTGTGTTCCTGTTATTATCGGCTTCTATTCACACAGGACAATGGCTGTGATTACAAGTAATCTCCTCCATGATGACACAGATCTCATATAATCAGAGGCTGGTACTACAGCTTTACGCGGAGCTCTACCATGGAGTCATGAAAGTACAAGGACGAGCTGAGAAATCTTCTGGCTCTGTAGAGACCACCAGAAATACCAACAAACTCTACAGTTCTGCTCCACTATGCAATATGTTAGTGCCATATGATAACACATGAACTATTACTGGTGAAGACATGAGGTGACTAAGTGAAGGTGTGACCTGTGGCGAGAATGAACAAACCTGTGGAGCAACTGATGGCACCTGGTGGTTGTAACATGAAGTGCCCCCATGTGACACGAAAGTGGCTCATGATCACCAAAGATAGGCACCGAACAATAGGAATTGGCCCCAGTGAAGTATTTTATTCCCCTCAGATGGACAGTTTAAATATACAGTAGCTGAGATTCTAAGGACGGGTCGTTCCCTGCAGTCTCAGGTTACTGTCCTCAACTACTGGCAAGAAGATGCAGATAATGCTAAAGATACTCCAATTTGTAAAAGTGTAGAAATCTCAGACCTAGAAGAGCGCTTTAATCGGTGTGAGGAGGCATACATGCTCCTCTGGGAAGAAAGGGGCACCGTCCTGTGAGCCATGCTCGATTGCTGCCTGTCTCCTGATAATGCTGCAACAGACGTCTCCAACATCATTTCCAGTCAGCAGGTAATTTACCCATTACTCCTACAGTTCTGGCTCTGAAGTCCATGAAGCTTCCAGCCGGTTGTCCATTTACCTGTATCAGGACTACGTGATTCTTCCTCTTTTTAGCATCCATGCTCTGTTCTTCATTAGACATCCCGCTGGCATTCTCTGCTACTGAACACATCCTCAACCAGCTGCACATCTCTTCCTGACTGATTGCAGGAATGGGGTGTGCCACGTGAACTCTTGTGATAGGTGGCACTGGGGTGGCCTCTTGGCGAGGTGCTTACAGAAACCATAGAGAATCACATTTATAGCTGTTTGATGAGTCAGCAGGGTCCATTGCTGGTCATGGTGTGGTCGTTTACCATGGCTGGAGTTCTAGCGGTGTGTGCTGAGCTTCTCAGAGTTGCCTCCTCCAATGTTTGGGGTTCCTGATCCATCACCCCCTAAAGATGGTTTTACAGGAAGCCTGTAGAAGTTGCCTGGGTGGTACGGTCCTTTACCATCGCTGGTGTTATAGCAGTGTGTGCTGATCTTCTTCAAGTTGCAGATCAACTTTTCATATATCAATCTGCAATGCAGGCTGCCTCCTCCAATGTTTGGGGTTCCTGATCAATCATCTACTCCTTATCTCCTACTGGACACCTTTGAAAGATCTGATCTTTCAGAAATAGCTAGCGGTAGTCCTGAAAAGTCTCACAGCCATGAGTTCACTGATCCAGGGCATTTGTCCAAATAGGTGTCATGGGTCCTTTTTTGTAGGTTGTTGAAACACTGTTGTTAATATTCTGGTGTGATGGCACAACATACTAACAATGCCCCCTTAACCTCAGCATAGTCCAGCCGCTGTTCCTATGAAAGGGTGCAAAAGGTGGAATTCGCCTTTCCAGTAAGTTTCCGCAATAAGGTGTGACTTACACATGATCTCAAATGTTTCCAAATATGCATCATCGTCTTCTTGGTCCCCTAGACATGTATCAGGGCATCAGTGAGCGCCTTGACAGTCGGTGACACTACTGAGTGGCATTGGATGCACCGATGCAGAGTGTTTCATAGGTTCTCACTGTACTCAGGTCTTGAGAATACGAGGGCCAGTCAAAGGTGGCAATGTCTTCATCATCCAGGAACTGGCTACATTCTGGCACCATGAGGCCAGGCATTGTCCTGCACCAGGAGGAACCCAGGGCCCACTACACCAATGTTAGGTCTGCCAATAGCTCTGGGGATTTCATGATGTGGAGGTTTGCAACCCTCCAAGGATATGCCAGACCATCACTGACCCATCGCGATACTGGCCATGCTGGATGATTTTGCAGTCAGTATAGCCTTCAGGATGGCTTCTCCAGACTCTTTCATGTTGATGTGCTCAATGTCCACCCGCAAAGAAAACAGGCTTCAACAGCGATGTTTAGTGCTCTCATTAAGAAAGACAAAATAAGAGTATTGCAGGTTTGATATCTTTTAATGGCTAACAAAAATAGAAGTAATGATGATATCGAGCTTTCGAGACATCATCAGGCGTACTACAAGGATGTATGAAGAAACAGCAATATATATACAATAAGAGCAGAGACCTGGGGGAATGAATGGACTTTTGAAAAACAACAGAATATCAAAGATCTTGAGAATGAGTCCTTAATTATCTGACAGATAAGTGGTGTGAGAGTTTTATGGCTCTCTAAATTGATGTTCTCTCAGAGACCTGGTGCCCCAACTATGTCTATAGAAGACTCTTTAGATCTTGTAGTGTCATAAATCCCGGGGACAAATTCAGTCCAGTATTCAAAGTGTCGAGCAGTGTTATAGATTTGTATTCCCAAATTCTTCTAGCTCTTTGGGATTTGAAGTTACCTTTTAATATGAGAACTTTCATGTGTTCTTCATTGTGTCCTGGGCTACAGAAATGCTTAGCCACAGGAAAGTGCAGCTTCTTCTTCTTCTTCTTGTGCGGCGGTGGGACCTCATCCTTGCATTGAGTTTCTGTCCTGTTTCTCCAACAGAGAATCAGATAAATCACATTAGATGTAGAACATGTGAATGTCCCAGGGATCTTATAGTCCTGCTGTGTGTTGGGGATCCGGATCTTGTCTGTTGTCTTTATATGGGAACAGGTTTTGCATCTTCTGATATTACAGGGATGGGTTCCTTTATGGCCTTGAACTTGATCTGACAAGAATGTTCCTTAGATTTGGAGGTTGTCAGTAAGCTAGTAAAGGGGGTGTAACGGAACGCCTAGTACCCCGACCGGGTACCTCCGTCGATAGATGCTCCTAGTGCTTCCATAGGACTCCAAGCACTCCACTCGACACCGTCAGCGCTGCAGACCCCGCGAACCGCCAAAGCTTGGTGGAGGTCTCGCCGTCTCCTACCCACCCTGGACCTACGACAAGGCTCCAGTGGGTGAACCTCTCCTAAATCCAGAGACAGGAACCAGGAGCAAGCTCTTACAAGAGCTTATACTCAGGGTAGTATTATGATATAGCAATCCCCAAGAGTGTAGTTATTCCATCCCCCAAACATGAGCCAAGACTTCATGAAGGTATAAAACAGGAACTCCCTTTATTTTAACACACAAGCATTTTATACACATCTTCCAACAAAGTTACCACCCCAGGGTTTTGTAAAAACAGCCAATAACCACGTACAATACACTCAGACACTCCAACACAAAATCCTCCCCTCTGTCCGTGATAGAATTACCTCACACTGGGTTGATGCAATCATCACAGACAGACGAATACACAATATCCTCTGTCCTGGAGACAACCGAGAAGTAATTCAATTATCTCTCAGGACAAAGGACATCGCCAATTCACACAGAGAGACAATGGAACAGACATCACTTACTCAAACATACAATGTCCCACCCTTTACATTACACATAGACATTTAACACATTCCCAGACAGCTCAAGTCTGAGTGCATATTATTAGGTGAATGGCACTCAGACAACATGAATACAATAACATGAGCTAACTGGGTGCCCTCACATAACATACAATACAATTACACAGACAGATGGTTCTGTCACACATCTCAAAACCCCACATGTCCCCATATGGCTTGGATCTGAGCGCTCAGATGCCACAAACATAGTCAAATCGCCATGGGGTTTAAGTTTTGCATGGGCTGATGAGAGGGCCCTCAATCCTGGGGCAAGAGGCTAGTACCCAGTCCCCTCCAAAACCCAGTGGCGAGGTTGGTTTCGCCACAGGGGGGATCTGGGGAGATTGTTTTTAGTCAATCATCCTTACGTAGGACATGATGTAATTTTTTGGCAGTTTTCCTCAATACCTCTAGTTGGGGGTTGTAGGTCACAACCAGAGGTACGCGCTGGTTCTGTTTCTTTTCATTGTATTGGAGAATGGGAAGTGATAGCATGCAGTGCAGGGGCCGAGGAGCTCCATATCTACTGCCATGTAGCACGATAAGTCCCTGTCTGCTCAGGATCACTCAGATCTTATATTCCTCAGGTCCTGATGACCGGAGGATCTCCTGGAAGATTTTCTACCTAGATCCCTTTATTGGTAGTGCCTAGCCTCAATGTTGTAGGTGGCACTACAAAATAGTCTCATGCTAAAGCCTGCTGGAACCAAGACAAAGCCTGTAAAACCGTTTGAGAACGTTTATGCAAAGTAAAGCTGCAATTGAAATTCATCTCAAGGTCTGGACTCCAGTTATTCTTTTATCCCTCAATTATTCCCCCTATTTATTGCTTCGGATCCAAAGTTTGGGGTCCAGCCGTATCCAGCACGGCTCCAGATGGCGACCAAAATGGTCGCCAATGCGACTTAGAATTTACAAATGGAGTCAAGACTTTTTAGTCTTGTCGCCATTTGCGACTAGACCGGCCACCGCGGCTCTGCAGTTGAATGCAGCGGCGGGGCACAGGAGATAGTTCTCTGCCCCGCCGCCGATGTTCTTCTCAGCAGCGAAGAGGAGGAGTCTCTCCCTCCTCCCTGTGCTGCTGCTGCCGGCGCCGCTGCCAGTAAGAAGAGAGACGGGAGGAGGGGAGGGGCTGTGGCCGGCACCCGACCTCTATGACAGGAAGCTGCGATCAGTGGCAGTTAACCCTTCATGTGCGGTTCCTGAGGGGCTGAGGGGTTAACTGCTAGCGGATCACAGCTCCCCGTCATAGGTCGGGTGCCGGCTATTTGATTTCGGCACCCGCCTCCTGTATTTGTATTAACAGCTCAGTTATCTTCATTGGTGGCGCAGCCCCCCCCCCCCCCCCATTATAATAAACATTGGAGGCACAGTGCGCCCCCCCCCCACCCCCAAACCCCCAGTATAATAAACATTGGCGCAGTGGGCAGTGCCAATGAGGGTTAAAAAAATAATAATAATTAACTCACCTCTTCCAATTGATCGCGTAGCTGCCGGTCTCCTGTTCTTTCTTCAGGACCTGTGGTGACGTCACTGAGCTTATCACATGGTCAATTACCATGGTGATGGATCATGTGATGTACCATGTGATGAGCACAGTGATGTCACCACCGGTCCTTTGACAGGTCCTGAAGAAAGAACAGGAGACCGGCAGCTACGCGATCAATTGGAGGAGGCGAGTTAATATTTTTTTTTTTAACCCTCATTGGCACTGCCCACTGTGCCACCAATGTTTATTATACTGGGGTGTTGGGGGTGGGGGGCGCACTGCGCCACCAATGTCTATTGTACTGGGGTGTTGGGGGGGGGGGGGCGCACTGCACCACCAATCTACTGGGTTGTTGGGGGGGGCGCACTGCGCCACCAATGTTTATTATACTGGGGTGTATATAATATTTATTATATTGACCTTCTACTTAGCATTCTGTATTAAAGAATATTATTTTCCCTTATAACCGTGTTATAAGGGAAAATAACACAGTGAATAGACTGTAATCCTAGCAACCATGCGTGAAAATCGCACCGCATCCACACTTGCTTGCGATTTTCACGCAGCCCCATTAACTTCTATGGGGCCTGCGTTGAGTGAAAATAGAGCATGCTGCGATTTTCACGCAACGCACAAGTGATGCGTGAAAATCACCGCTCATGTGCACAGCCCCATAGAAGTGAATGGGTCCGGATTCAGTGCGGGTGCAATGCGTCCACCTCACGCATTGCACCCGACAAGAAATCTCGCCCGTGTGAAAGGGGCCTAAGGGTGAATAGGACAAGGGTTTCAGCCCCTAAGGGGGCTAATAAGTAAGAAAAAAAAAAAAACACTAAAAATATTAAGTTTAAATCCCCCTTTCCCAATTTTACATATAAACAATAAATAAATAAACATATTACAGAGCGCTGCGTCCGAAAAGTCCAAACTATTAAATTAAAAAATATCTCCTATGCGGTGAGCATTCGCCATTTTTTTTGTCACCTTGTCACCACAAAAAATAGGATAGGACTGTTCTATTATGGGCGAACGTTTCATAAAATGCGAAATGCACGCGGCTTTTTTTTTTTTTTTTGCGCTGTATTTGAGTATCGCAATACTTTTTTATGGTGACGAAAGCGAATCAAAATTTTGGTATCGAAACAACCCTACGCCGATCTGATCGGCATAGCGTTGTCACGATACCAAAATTTTGATTCGGTTTCGATTTGGCGACTAAAAATTTTATTTGGCTCCTAAATTTTTCAGTTCAGGAGCCAATGGCTACTAGGTATTTTATTTTAGTCTGGAGCACTGTGACACAAAGAAATTTTAGGCCGCAGTATACCACTCGGCAATTCCTACACCTGGGATGCGCGACACAGAGGGGGAGGCGCCTGTTGCAACACCATTAATTCCCCAAGCCACCACCAACAGTCCGAGTCACAACTAGCCATCATTCATCCCCCAAGCCACCACCTATGCCCTGAGCCATCAGTAACCATGACCAGCTTCCTGAGCCATCACCAACCATGACCAGCTTCCTGAGCCATCAGTAACCATGACCAGCTTCCTGAGCCATCAGTAACCATGACCAGCTTCCTGAGCCATTAGTAACCATGACCAGCTTCCTGAGCCATCACCAACCATAACCAGCTTCCTGAGCCATCAGTAACCATGACCAGCTTCCTGAGCCATCACTAACCATGACCAGCTTCCTGAGCCATCAGTAACCATGACCAGCTTCCTGAGCCATCAGTAACCATGACCAGCTTCCTGAGCCATCAGTAACCGTGACCAGCTTCCTGAGCCATCAGTAACCATGACCAGCTTCCTGAGCCATCAGTAACCATGACCAGCTTCCTGAGCCATCAGTAACCATGACCAGCTTCCTGAGCCATCAGTAACCATGACCAGCTTCCTGAGCCATTAGTAACCATGACCAGCTTCCTGAGCCATCAGTAACCATGACCAGCTTCCTGAGCCATCAGTAACCGTGACCAGCTTCCTGAGCCATCAGTAACCGTGACTAGCTTCCTGAGCCATCAGTGACCATGACCAGCTTCCTGAGCCATCAGTGACCATGACCAGCTTCCTGAGCCATCAGTAACCATGACCAGCTTCCTGAGCCATCACCAACCATGACCAGCTTCCTGAGCCACTACCAACCTCTGAGCCGCTGTTCTCCTCTGTAATACATATCAGCCGTGTTAATGCTGGTTGTGGGACTACCTTGCATCTACATTTGACCTTTGTAGACTGGGTAGGTGACCCCTCCCCCCTGAATGTCCCTATATAAAACAGAATGAATCAGCCGATAACGAGTCTAAACATTTTATTGACAGATATTACAATGATAACACATCATCTCTCCTGCTCGTTGCCCTCCGCATTTAGAGGCTTTCTTTTAAGGCCATGGTTACACAGGCCAGAAACGTGACGTATTCCTTGAAATCGACTTTGCTGTCACCGTCCATGTCCATCTGTCCACAAATTCCTTTGAGAATTTCATCCTTCTTTTGACTTTCCTGTGGTAAGACAGGTAGAGTGTTACTCAGTGTCACAGTATCCATTACTATACACACTGTAATATCACTATGTGGAGTAGCCAGTGTGGGGGCTGGGCCCTGACAACTTCTCCAGTGACATACATGGTGGCCGGGTACTTACACACAGAGCTGGGAACTCTTTTTGGACCAGGTTGATGAGCTCGCTCTTGCTCAGGGTGCTGCTGTCTCCATCGCCCTTTGCATAACTATCAAAAGTTTTCATCACGGTGATCATCACACCTTGGAGAGCCATTGTTATCTAAGGAAAAAGCACAGACACACGGTCAATGGCGCCAGCACAACCAGCGCCTTGTGCCATGCAATAGGATAATAGGATGCATTTATCAAGAACGAAGGAACCAGGCATCAACATGGCACTGCTTTAATTGGAAGGGGGGGTGGCAAGGTATGTACCAGTTGCTGAGTGCCAGGGGCGCCAACAAGCACCTCTCCTTTGCCTAGGGTGTTTAGATACAGGACCAGGCCAGCAAATGGAATCTTGCCCCAAGTGATGAGAAGCCGAGCTGATGGTTTAATGATGGCATACAAGCAGCGCCCGGACTTAGTCTACAGAGAAATCATATAGGGGACGAGTATCTGCAATACAAAATGTATGCAAACTGCAGAGCGCACCCCGCCTGTACCACGGCCACCGCAAATATGTGCGCCCCCATAAAACCTTCCAACCAAATGAGAGTCTTACATGTTACCGGAAGAAGAGACAAACCCCAAGGGAAGAGCAAGAAGCATTAACATCATACATAATGGGGCACGTGGCGGAGCAGAGAGAGAGAGTACAGCCGGTATACAGGAGCGGAGCGTACAGCCGGTATACAGGAGCAGAGCAGAGAGTACAGACAGTATACAGGAGCGGAGCGGAGAGTACAGACAGTATACAGGAGCGGAGCAGAGAGTACAGACAGTATACAGGAGTGGAGCAGAGAGTACAGACAGTATACAGGAGCGGAGCAGAGAGTATAGACAGTATACAGGAGCGGAGCAGAGAGTACAGACAGTATACAGGAGCGGAGCAGAGAGTACAGACAGTATACAGGACCGGAGCAGAGATTGCGGATCGTACAGATCTGGAGAGAAGGGAGGCATGAGGCACCTACCAGCTAATGAGGCAGAGCAGTGTTCAGACTCGGGAGCTGCGGAGAGATGCGTCAGAGCAGTGTCATCGCTCTTATATAGACAGGCGGCTCCTGCCGGGGCATCCCCTAAACCAGAGGGGGCGCTTTTCCCCCACACACACTCCTCATTGGCAATGATTGTTGTGGGATGTCCTATCACAGACTGTCCAAATCTGCGAGGGACCACTGCCTACTTAACCCCTTTCTGACTGAGAGACCTGTGGGATGCCACACCCTGAACCAGCGCTATGTAAACTGCCCGAGGACAGATCCACAGAGACAACGCTCAAAGTGTAAGGCTGCTTTCACACAGCCAGTGCTTGATCAGTGATATAAGATCCCACCACCAGGACATAAGAGCCCACCACCAGGACATAAGAGCCCACCACCAGGACACAAGAGCCCACCACCAGGACACAAGAGCCCACAGCCAGGACATAAGAGCCCACCACCAGGACATAAGAGCCCACTACCAGGACACAAGAGCCCACCACCAGGACATAAGATCCCACCACCAGGACACAAGAGCCCACCACCAGGACACAAGAGCCCACAGCCAGGACATAAGAGCCCACCATCAGGATATAAGATCCCACCGCCAGGACATAAGAGCCCACCACCAGGATATAAGATCCCACAGCCAGGACATAAGAGCCCACCACCAGGAGAGAAGGCCCCATCACCAGGATATAAGATCCCACAGCCAGGACATAAGAGCCCACCACCAGAAGATAAGAGCCATTCACCAGGACATAAGAGCCCGCCAGCAGAACATAAGAGGCCACAACCAGGATATAAGAACCCACCACCAGCCCATAAGAGCCGACCACCAGGACATAAGAGCCATTCACCAGAACATAAGAGCCCATCACTAGGATATAAGATCCCACAACCAAGATATGAGAGCCTACCACCAGAAAATAAGAGCCATAAACCAGAAAATAGGAGCCCACCACCAGCCCATAAGAGCCGACCACCAGGACATAAGAGCCATTCACCAGAACATAAGAGCCCATCACTAGGATATAAGATCCCACAACCAAGATATGAGAGCCCACCACCATAAAAATAAGAGCCATAAACCAGAAAATAAGAGCCCACCACCAGGACATAAGAGCCGACCACCAGGACATAAGAGCTTGCCACCAGAAAATAAGAGCCCATCACTAGGATATAAGATCCCACAACCAGGATATGAGAGCCCACCACCAGAAAATAAGAGCCATAAACCAGAAAATAAGAGGCCAACTCCTGGAAATAAGCGCCCACTAATACAACATAAGAGCCTACCAGCAGGATAGAAGAGCCATTTTCCCAGAAATAAGAGCCCAGCACAAGTATCTCACATCACGGGCTCAGATACATAACATCCTCTTCTAGGTGTTGTGGACATTTGTCCTGCGGTTTCAGCAGTCGGATGAGTTCACATTATTACTACGCATATTATACGTATATTATACACGTCCTGTGTTCCGGCTTCTATTCACACAGGACAATAGCTGTGATCACAAGTAATCTCCTCCATGATGACACAGATCTCATATAATCAGAGGCTGGTACTACAGCTTTACGCGGAGCTCTACCATGGAGTCATGAAAGTGCAAGGACGAGCTGAGAAATCTTCTGGCTCTGTAGAGTCCACCAGAAATACCAACAAACTCTACAGTTCTGCTCCACTATGCAATATGTTAGTGCCATTTTGTCACACATGGGGGCCGCCCTGTCGCGTGATCCGGGTGTGATTCTCAAGGACTGATCTATTTCACATGCTCAATCTTGCACGCCCCTCCATGCAGGCCATAGATTGGACATAAATCATAGCCTCCCACGGCCTCTCAACACGTTGCCATATTTAAATTCATCTACAAATTAATTAGAGGCTCAGAGAAAACCCCACAGACGGGAACATCTTATTTTTTAATTTTATGCACTTTTATAGCGCTGACATATTCCACAGCGCGTTACAGACATTAGCATCGCGCTGTCCCCAATGGGGTTCACAATCTAAGGTCCCTATCAGTATGTCTTTGAAGCGTGGGAGGAAACCCGGAGACCCGGAGGAAATCCACGCAAACATGGGAAGTTGCATATACATAAGTGGTTATGTCCAGACTGTCCTGCGGGATCCAGGACGGTTGGGAGGTATGCTGCCAGTGGGGGAGGGGTTGTCAGAGGGCAATATATGCAGTGTAGAAATATGTATATATATATATATATATATATATATATGAGATATGAGTAAAAACAGGGAATGGGGGCGAATGTAGATAAAAAGGAAGACTGCCTCTTACCACTCCATTCTTGTCTCAATGGAAAGCTTATTGAACAGTTCTTCTCCATGCAGTTGGGGTTTGAAGGACCAGTGATGATGTCATCACAGGTCCTGGCAGATGCACCTGTCTAACCTGGGAACAACATAGTTCTCTGTGCAGTTCCTTTACTAGATGTATAGGACCTTTCTCCACTGAGAGGAATTCTAGACTGGAGCTGGAGCCTGTATTGAATGTAATCAGGGGCCTTTGGTTCACTGCGGGCCCCTCTTCCCCATGGGCCCCATAGCAGCTGCATTGTATGCCTCTGTTGGAGGTACGCCACTGCGCCGATCGCCTGCATTGTGACCGAATGTTGCCTCCATGTGTCATGTGCTCCCCTATAAAACCTTCCAATGAAATGAGAATCTTACATGTGTTACCGGAATATTCACACAGGACAATGGCCACTGTCACCTGGTAATCATCTTCATGATGACACCTATAGATCAGAACTTTCTCACAGATCTGATATAATCAGGGGCTGGTACTACAGCTTTAGGCAGAGCGCTACCATAAAGTCGTGAACGAGCTGAGAAATCTTCCGGGCTGTGTACAGTCCACCTGAAATACCAACAACATCCACAGTTCTGCTCACTATGGAAAATGTTAGTGCCGTATGATAACACATGAACTATTACTGGTGAAGACATGAGGTGACTGGGTGAAGGTGTGACCTGTGGCGAGAATGAACAAACCTGTGGAGCAACTGATGGCACCTGGTGGTTGTAACATGAAGTGCCCCCATGTGCCACGAAAGTGGCTCATGATCACCAAAGATAGGCACCGAACAATAGGAATTGGCCCCAGTGAAGTATTTTATTCCCCTCAGATGGACAGTTTAAATATACAGTAGCTGAGATTCTAAGGACGGGTCGTTCTCTGCAGTCTCAGGTTACTGTCCTCAACTACTGGCAAGAAGATGCAGATAATGCTAAAGGTACTCCAATTTGTAAAAGTGTAGAAATCTCAGACCTAGAAGAGCGATTTAATCGGTGTGAGGAGGCATACATGCTCCTCTGGGAAGGAAGGGGCACCGTCCTGTGAGCCATGCTCGATTGCTGCCTGTCTCCTGATAATGCTGCAACAGACGTCTCCAACATCATTTCCAGTCAGCAGGTAATTTACCCATTACTCCTACAGTTCTGGCTCTGAAGTCCATGAAGCTTCCAGCCGGTTGTCCATTTACCTGTATCGGGACTACGTGATTCTTCCTCTTTTTAGCATCCATGCTCTGTTCTTCATTAGACATCCCGCTGGCATTCTCTGCCACTGAACACATCCTCAACCAGCTGAACATCTCTTCCTGACTGATTGCAGCAATGGGGTGTGCCACGTGAACTCTTGTGATAGGTGGCACTGGGGTGGCCTCTTGGCGAGGTGCTTACAGAAACCCTAGAGAATCACATTTATAGCTGTTTGATGAGTCAGCAGGGTCCATTGCTGGTCATGGTGTGGTCGTTTACCTTGGCTGGAGTTCTAGCGGTGTGTGCTGAGCTTCTCAGAGTTGCCTCCTCCAATGTTTGGGGTTCCTGATCCATCACCCCCTAAAGATGGTTTTACAGGAAGCCTGTAGAAGTTGCCTGGGTGGTACGGTCCTTTACCATCGCTGGTGTTATAGCAGTGTGTGCTGATCTTCTTCAAGTTGCAGATCAACTTTTCATATATCAATCTGCAATGCAGGCTGCCTCCTCCAATGTTTGGGGTTCCTGATCAATCATCTACTCCTTATCTCCTACTGGACACCTTTGAAAGATCTGATCTTTCAGAAATAGCTAGCGGTAGTCCTGAAAAGTCTCACAGCCATGAGTTCACTGATCCAGGTCATTTGTCCAAATAGGTGTCATGGGTCCTTTTTTGTAGGTTGTTGAAACACTGTTGTTAATATTCTGGTGTGATGGCACAACATACTAACAATGCCCCCTTAACCTCAGCATAGTCCAGCCTCTGTTCCTATGAAAGGGTGCAAAAGGTGGAATTCGCCTTTCCAGTAAGTTTCCGCAATAAGGTGTGACTTACACATGATCTCAAATGTTTCCAAATATGCATCATCGTCTTCCTGGTCCTCTAGACATGTATCAGGGCATCAGTGAGCGCCTTGACAGTCGGTGACACTACTGAGTGGCATTGGATGCACCGATGCAGAGTGTCTCATAGGTTCTCACTGTACTCAGGTCTTGAGAATACGAGGGCCAGTCAAAGGTGGCAATGTCTTCATCATCCAGGAACTGGCTACATTCTGGCACCATGAGGCCAGGCATTGTCCTGCACCAGGAGGAACCCAGGGCCCACTACACCAATGTAAGGTCTGCCAATAGCTCTGGGGATTTCATTATGTGGAGGTTTGCAACCCTCCAAGGATATGCCAGACCATCACTGACCCATCGCGATACTGGCCATGCTGGATGATTTTGCAGTCAGTATAGCCTTCAGGATGGCTTCTCCAGACTCTTTCACGTTGATGTGCTCAGTGTCCACCCGCAAAGAAAACAGGCTTCAATGGTGGACCTCCAGTTCTTCTGTTCTCTGCTGTATGTCAATCCAGCTGCATGATGCTGGGCTATGAGCACAGGTCTCACCACATGGCATTGGGCCATCATGTCAGCCTAAGGGTACGACCACATTGCGCTGTTGTAATGGGGTCATGCTGAAATCCTGATCCAGGCATTGACTCTTTCAAATCAAGAAGAAATACTCCAACATCTTCTTGGAGGCCAAACCAACTCGCTGACATCCGGCAAACGTCTGAGCCTTAAGCTAATATTACACTGGTCGATTGTCGGCCAGATCATCGCTAACAAGCGTTCACACAATGATCTGGCAGTGTAATAATGCCGCCGATCAACCAATGAATGATGCACATTCATCAGGCAATCGGAATCTTTCAGCATGCTTAGAAATGATCGCTTGCCGGCTGCAGATCATGCTGTTTAATCACAATCTTCTGCCGGTAAACAAGGACTCGGTATGGGGACCAGCAATGGCATAACAATCGCCCCTCCCCATACTGTGGAGGAGATCGCTGCATGTAATAGCAGCACTCTCCTCCACTAATGAGCAAGCGATTGCTGGGAAGGAATGATTCCTTCCTGACAATCATCTGACTAATCTGCTAGTGTAATATTAGCCTTAGAGAATGGGAGATTACACAATCCTAGGTGAATAGAAATTTGGTACTCTGATCTCACCATTCCTTCAGGCTAAAGATAACTGGATGTGGGTGATATAATTTGGGATCTGAGGCTCTCTCCTGGAAGTATTATTGCTGCCACTATCCTACCTTCTCACTACTTCTGCTTCTTGTCTATATGAGAGTTGTGAGTGAGTGAGATGAGGAGAATGTGGTCTGTAGTTAATGATAGGACCTGGTGCTGAAAGACTAACCTCTGAGCACACTGACGGCAGTGTCTCTGGAGGCACCCCTGGCACTGATTTGGGACCCCATCACACTCACTCCAGGGATCCAGTGAAGTGACGGTGTATTAAGCCACCCAGTGCTTGGATAGGGGCTCCCTGTGGATAAAAAGGTTTAATGTGTCTCTACAAGTGTGAAAAGTGAGTGACTGGTGGCTGGATCCCTAGTCCTACTTGTGGCTCAGGTTCATCAAAGTGAAACCAGATGTCATAATAGGATGAGTCGAGATTAACACCCAGGGAATCCTGAGGTCCAAGGGAATTATCGCATTGTTCCCACTCATGGAGGTAGACTGAAGTGACAGGTAACCAACAGGACCTTGTGGTTCTGATGTATATTTCATCAGCCACAGCATTGTTCTGTCTCTAAATAGCAAGGGGCTGGCCATAGACCCTCACTAGCCTTATTCTGTGTATTTGCCTACTGGATTCTGGACCTCTGACCGACATTTGGACCCTGAGGTTTCTTTCTGGTTTTCCCGGTCTGACTTTGTCGCGGTTCTGACTCTGATTTAGGGTTCCTGATTTGATTCAGTGTTGTCTCTTTTGGTTTTGAATGGCTTGTCTGTTTTCGTCATATTCCTATTTTTGTGGCTGCCGATCTGTCACTTGATTATTATTTGCCTCCTGGTCTTCCTTACCGTATAGACTCCTGCAGTTATTCAGGAAGGGACTCCTGACCAGTTGTGGGACGCTGTCTAGGGTGGATCATGCAAATAGATAGGGACAGTGGGATAGGCAAGTTCAGGGTTCACTGCTCCCACCGTGACATGTAGTCAATTTATTTGTTCAGTTATACTAGCCTCATTTTCTGAAGGTTAGAGCTTGGTATGCATACTGTACATTTGTGACCTTTTAATATGACAGAGTTACTGGATATACACCTCTCAGACCTGATTTACCTGTCCCTATTTTTAGACTGAACTGTCATGGTACACCCTATCCACATGTAGCCAGAGGGGCATTATTGATGGATGTTGAACAAGGGAGACTGTTTCACCCAGTCGCACAGACAATTTACATATTTAAATACATTTCCTTATTCAGATTCTTTGCAGTTGAGTCCGAAGGGGATGCGCCCCAGTTTTTGTTGCCCATGACTTATCCCCAGAGAATTTGTTGGTAAAGGACCAATAAATCCTGATTTTGGAAGACATAAACATTCAAGTCATTTTTAAGCATACATGTAGATAGGATAGCTTTGTGTAGTTGTCCCCAGTCATTCAGTTCCTCACTATAATCAGATAAGTAGACCATGGTCCCTTGTGGTAGACTACAAGTATTATATGCCCTAAAGTATATCCTACCCAAGGCATAGTATTATGAGAAACAACCTTTTAGATCCTGAAGACTAGAGGTTTGTAATGGAAGTGCCCTGTAAGGTCATAGTCATTGTGACTGTAAAATGGTGTTGCTGGTACTGTTGACTTATCTGTCTGTGCATGGTCTAGTTTGGTGGATGGGTATTACATACCATTTAGATCCTCATTCAGACCCTGTATTTGATTCAGTGTCCAAGACAAGAATCATTCTTCAGGGGTATGTTTCATATTCACTCATATGGCTTAGAAGAGTTTGTCCTAATAATGCTGCCTGTTACTGTTCCTCACCTTTTGGGTAGACTATAAAATTTACAAGTCTCAGAGAAAGGGATAGCTAGTAGGCAAGAGCTACTGTGAGACCACGGTGACACTAGATGTCACAGAGGAGCAGGTCCCGGCGTGACTTGAGAACCAGGTTCTGTAGGAGACTCGTTGAAATAACAAGTCAGGTGACACTAAGAGGTTCCGTAGAGGACTCAATGGCCTTGTCTTACCTGATAGCAAGACCAGTGTATAGACGTACCGGCCTGAGAGCAGTCGGGAAGTCTTGTCTTAGCTGACAGAAAGACCAGGGTGTAGACATACACACCTGTGAACAGTGAGGAGACCACTGAGGTTTATGATGCAAAATTAGTGTTAAACACAAGTTGTCGGACACAAGATATATGACCAGGGGGAACCGGCAGGCCAAAAGAGAAGGATCTCAGGATCCTATGACAGCTATGGATATAGTGAGGACACAAGAAGGCACATGAGCCTTTAAAGACGTGAAAGATGTCTTCAGAAAAGCTGGAATGCTGCCCACAGGGTCACTGGGCCCTGTGGTATGGTGGAAGTTTATGTCTGAACTGTGGGCTTGGAAAGAAAAGAAGAGGGTGGGAGGCTAAGTAGAGACATGGACAAGGGCAGCTGAAAGTGTTCAGGATGGAAAGGAGGCTCTGGTGATGAAGCAATGGTGGCTCATGGTGATGAAGTAACTGGATGGACAAAGGAGGAGAGATCGAGGAAATAACTGGACTCGAAGGAAATAACAGGAGATCCAAGTGTAGTAAGAACCACTTTGTGGTATAAACTCTTGACCAGATCAGAATTGTCAGCCATAGTAACTGGCATGCCAGACATACGGACAAAACCCATCCAGTTTATGAAGTACATGAAAAGGATATGTCAATTGTAACAGTGTAAATGGGTAGACTTGGAAGAATATACCAGAGTGGTATGGGGGGTGATGATATCTTATGAAATATTATGAAAGAAGTCACACCAAACGAATGCGGGGTGGACATGGAGTGGTCAGACCTGTGGAAAGAGAACAGAGATGGACTTCCGATTGAGGACTGCAGTGAACAGACAGGTGTGAGATTTACTGTAGAGGACAGGTGGTTAATTCACTGGCAGACACAGAAGTGAGAAAAGAATCAACTGATACTGTGCAGTAATACCATCACAAAAGAGTATTGCAACACATTGACTACTTAAAAGGTGCATTATTGAAGGCAACAGAAAATTGCATTAGACTTGTCAGTAAAAGCAAAAAAAGGAAGAGACCACTGTGGTACTCAGCAGAAGTGGCCCAATTCATTAAAAATAAAAAGCTAGCATTTTGTAATTATAAAAAAACCCAGAGCAATGAAGATAAGGAAATCTACAAGATTAGGCAGAAAGAGGCCAAGCAAGTTATAAGAACTTCTAAAGCGCAGGCAGAAGAAAAACTAGCTCAGTCTATGAAAAAAGGGGATAAGACATTCTTCAGATATATAAATGAAAAAAGGAAATTAAAACAAGGAATAACTAAATTAAAAACAAAGGACGGAAGGTATGTAGAAGAGAATAAAGGGCTAGCCGACTGCCTTAATGAATACTTCTGTTCAGTTTTTACAAAAGAAAAAGGAGAAGGACCTCCACTAGAAAGGATGACTAATAAATCATTTGATGCATGTGTCTTTACAGAGGAAGATGTTCTAAGTTTGCTGTCTAAAGTGAAGACAAATAAGTCACAGGGGCCTGATGAGATACACCCAAAATTATTAAAAGAGCTTAGTGGTGAGCTGGCAAAACCGTTAACAGATTTATTTAACCAATCATTAGTAACAGGAGTCGTCCCGGAAGATTGGAAATTGGCAAATGTCGTGCCCATTCACAAGAAAGGTAGTAGGGAGGAATCGAGCAACTATAGACCAGTGAGTCTGACATCAATAGTAGGCAAATTAATGGAAACCCTATTAAAGGATAGGATTGTGGAACATCTAAAATCCCATGGATTGCAAGATGAAAAACAACATGGGTTTACTTCAGGGAGATCATGTCAAACAAATCTTATAGATTTTTTTGACTGGGTGACTAAAATAATAGACGGTGGAGGTGCAGTAGACATCGCATATCTAGATTTTAGTAAGGCTTTTGACACTGTCCCACATAGAAGACTTATCAATAAACTGCAGTCATTGAGCATGGACTCCCATATTGTTGAGTGGATTAGGCAGTGGCTGAGTGACAGACAACAGAGGGTTGTAGTCAATGGAGAACATTCAAAACAAGGTCATGTTACCAGTGGGGTTCCACAGGGATCTGTACTGGGACCAATTTTGTTTAATATCTTCATAAGTGATATTGCAAAAGGCCTCGATGGTAAGGTTTGTCTTTTTGCTGATGACACAAAGATATGTAACAGGGTTGATGTTCCTGGAGGGAAACGCCAAATGGAAAAGGATTTAGGAAAACTAGAAGAATGGTCAGAACTCTGGAAACTGAAATTTAATGTGGATAAGTGCAAGATAATGCACCTGGGGCGTAAAAACCCAAGGGCAGAATATAGAATATTTGACACAGTCCTGACCTCAGTATCTGAGGAAAGGGATTTAGGAGTAATTATTTCAGAAGACTTAAAAGTGGGAAGACAATGTAATAGAGCAGCACGAAATGCCAGCAGAATGCTTGGATGTATAGGGAGAGGTATAAGCAGTAGAAAGAGTGAAGTGCTTATGCCGCTGTACAGAACACTGGTGAGACCTCACTTGGAGTATTGTGCGCAGTACTGGAGGCCATATCTCCAGAAGGATATAGATACTCTAGAGAGAGTTCAGAGAAGAGCTACTAAACTAGTAAATGGATTGCAGGATAAAACTTACCAGGAAAGGTTAAAGGACCTTAACATGTATAGCTTGGAAGAAAGACGAGACAGAGGGGAGATGAGAGAAACTGCTAAATACATAAAGGGAATCAAATCGGTAAAGGAGGAGAGCATATTTAAAAGAAGAAAAACTACCACAAGAGGACACAGTTTTAAATTAGAGGGGCAAAGGTTTAAAAGTAATATAAGGAAGTATTACTTTACTGAGAGAGTAGTGGATGCATGGAATAGCCTTCCTGCAGAAGTGGTAGCTGCAAATACAGTGAAGGGGTTTAAGCATGCATGGGATAGGCATAAGGCTATCCTTCATATAAGATAGGGCCAGGGACTATTCATAGGATTCAGATATATTGGGCAGACTAGATGGGCCAAATGGTTCTTATCTGCCGACACATTCTATGTTTCTATGTTTCTATTGACCAAGAATATGAGATGATAAGAGAAAAAAGACTAACAAGTCCAAGCCCATCACCATAAATTTAGAAAAGGAGAAAGTCTCACCAAACAAGAAATGTGACTGATAATAAAGAGAATGAACAGGGTAGTAGGCGTCCTGCATCAGAGGAATGTAGAAAAAAGGGTTGTGCTTTCAGTGTGGAAAACCATGACACATGATGAAAGATTGCGGAGGCACTTAGTCAACCCGGCAGCAGGCAACAATATGTTACTCTTTCCACGGGTGCAGACTAGGAATTCAACAATCCATTGTCTACCTAACCCCTATCATCGAGGGTCCAGGAAGCCAGGTATACAATACCCTGGCATTACCTGGTGGAGAGACCCTAGATTGCTTGGTGGACACTAGAGCAGCCAGAACTGTGTCTAGAAAAAGGAATCTTGCAAAAATGCAGATCCCCTTAAAACATACTCCTCTTCCCAGTAAGAAAAAGAGGGAAACAGAGGAAACCGGATTAATTCCAAATGGTCCATAACTTAAGAAAAGTGAACAAGTCCCTAATCCTTGCAGATTGGTAAACTAAATTCCCCCAAGCTCTAAGTGCTTCCATGGAGGAAAGAGAGCAGTAGAAAAGAACGGAGCCAGCATATGTGTGGAGTATGGCATGTGGATGAGAGGTTCTGCCTTCCCTGGGCATTCTTTGCCATGATAACCTACCTAGCCTGTGACCTATCTCACTGTAACAAGAATGTTATGAGGCAGTCTTTCGACAAACACTGGGTGGCATCTGGGTTCTCCCTGGCTGCCCCCTCTTAAGTCCAGGCCTGTAATGTGTTCCTCCTTAATTAACCAGGTAAACCAGTCCTGACCTCTAAGAAACATACACTCCGACCACTGTACCAATTTCAGCGACTGCAGGTAGACTTCATACAGCTACCTTGTGTGGGACAATATCAGTATGCTCTCATTTGTGTGGATCTTTTCTCTGAATGTCCAGAAGGATAGGCATGTACCAGGGCAACTGCCAAGACAATTGTCAAGAAACTACTAGGAGAAACTGTGGGACATGGGTGTACTGCAGGACTTCCATACCACCCTCAAAGCAGTGATAAGGTTGAGAGACTTAATGGGACTCTGAAACTAAAATTCAAAAGATGGATGGGTGGGTGGAACATCTACCAGTAGCCTTAACACACTTAACACCATATGAGATCCTGTTTGGTTCACCAGAAAAGGTGAGAAGGACTATATCAAGTGCAGCTGATCATGCCGGTCTGGATACATGCGAGAACAACCTTCGCCTTTTCCCGACTTTATGCAGAGTGTCCCAACTGTCACAAGAAACAACTTTCAAGCTTTGTCTCTCATGCGGGGACCCCATTCCATCCCAGACGTAGGGATAGATAATAGTTAAGGAGATACGAGGGTTGAGGTGTGTCACCGTCAGGCGGCTGCCTTACCACAGAGGGCCTAGATAGGGCGAGTTTAGGGAAGGGGGTTACCATAGATATATTTTTATTAAACAAAAGAAGGAAAGTGTTGAAGCCATTTTGTCGGCCTCCATCTTGTCTGCTTGCATTTCTAGGTGCTAAACAAAAATATTTTAAATGACCTTGGAAGCTTAATACATGATCATTATTGTTTCTATATAGCAAGATGCCAAATTCAAATTATTTACTATAAATTACTCTTTTAGGCCTCATGCACACCGCAATGCACGAGCAACATCCGTGCAGCGGCCGGGACGGATCGAGACGCATTCAACTTGAATGGGTCTGTGATCCGTCCGCACTCCGTGGTGTTCCGTGGGCTTCTGATCCGTGCTTCCGTTCCGCATCGCATCTCCTGGATTGCAGACCCATTCAAGTGGGGTGCACGCGGCCAGTGCACGTGTATTGCAGACCGGGCAACGGCCGTGTGCATGAAACCTTAGTGTTGGTTCACACCTCGCTTTAACTGGTCCAGGAGGCCAGTTGTAAAGACATGGCAGAATTTTATGTGGGTGCAAAATCTGAAAGAAAAAATCTATATGAGAATTAAAATGATGCTTCTACATGAAAGACTGAACAGGAAAAACGTTCCCTTTTCATCCAAAAGGATATCCAAAAAATCCTACCTTCTCTGTGGAACACCAATGGAACTTTTTGATAAATGGCTACATGGCAACATATGTCGCACAACATTTGTTCTAATGATTGTCAAAAAAAAAAACAGACATGTCGTATGCAACTTTTACTCCATTGACTTTAATGTACTGTTTCGTAAAATAGTTGACAAGTTGCAGGCCAGACGCACATATTTTTGCGTTGCGCAGCTTTTCTACGACTTTCTGTCACGCTTGTCGAACCAACACGTGACGCCCAATGTGAGCGGAGGCCAAACTGATAACTTTAAGGTATTTAGTATGCGTTAGATGTATAACGTTGCGGTTCCCATTCCGTCCGAATATTTCTACTTTTTCCACAAAGCCACATTGCATTCTAATTTCTTGTCTACAATAAATATTAACTATTTTACTGCTGCACACTTTCAACGGTTTATTTTCATCAGCCATGTGATTCTGCACAGCTCTGCATGAGAGTGTCTCTGAATGTCATTTCACCTTCTGGCCACCAGACGTTCGCCTAGCTCCTTGTCGTGTGTTTTACGTGGATCTTAACCCCTTAAGGACACAGCCTTTTTACACCTTAGGACCAGGCCATTTTTTGAAAATCTGACCAGAGTCCCTTTAAGTGCTGATAACTTTAAAACGGTTTGACTTATCCAGGCCGTTCTGAGATTGTTTTTTCGTCACATATTGTACTTCATGACACTGGTAAAATGGAGTAAAAAAAAAAATTTTTTTTGCACCAAAAAATACCTAATTTAACAAAAATTTGAAAAAAATTAGCAAATTTCAAAGTTTCAGTTTCTCTACTTCTGTAATACATAGTAATACCCCCAAAAATTGTGATGACTTTACATTCCCCATATGTCTACTTCATGTTTGAATTGTTTTGGGAATGATATTTTATTTTTTGGGGATGTTATAAGGCTTAGAAGTTTAGAAGCAAATCTTGAAATATTTCCGAAATTTACAAAAACTCAATTTCTAGGGACCAGTTCAGGTCTCAAGTCACTTTGCGAGGCTTACATTATAGAAACCACCCAAAAATGACCCCATCTAAGAAACTACACCCCTCAAGGTATTCAAAACTGATTTTGCATACGTTGTTAACCCTTTAGGTGTTGCACAAGAGTTATTGGCAAATAGGGAGGAAATTTGAGAATTTCATTTTTTTGTCTAATTTTTCATTTTAACCCATTTTTTCCACTAACAAACCAAGGGTTAACAGCCAAACAAGACTGTATCTTTATTGCCCTGACTCTGCCATTTACAGAAACACCCAATATGTGGCCGTAAACTACTGTACGGCCACACAGCGGGGCGTAGAGTGAAAGGTGCGCCGTTTGGTTTTTGGAAGGCTGATTTTTATGGACTGGTTTATTTACACCATGTCCCATTTGAAGCCCCCTGATGCACCCCTAGAGGAGAAACTCCCTAAAAGTGACCCCATCTAAGAAACTACACCCCTCAAGGTATTCAAAACTGATTTTACATACGTCGTTAACCCTTTAGGTGTTGCACAAGAGTTATTGGCAAATGGCGATGAAATTTGAGAATTTCATTTTTTTGCCTAATTTTCCATTTTAACCCATTTTTTCCACTAACAAAGCAAGGGTTAACAGCCAAACAAGACTGTATCTTTATTGCCCTGACTCTGCTGTTTACAGAAACACCCCATATGTGGCCGTAAACTACTGTACGGGCACACAGCGGGGCGTAGAGTGAAAGGTGCGCCGTTTGGTTTTTGGAGGGCTGATTTTGCTGGACTGTTTTTTTGGCACCATGTCCCATTTGAAGCCCCCCTGATGCACCCCTAGATTATAAACTCCATAAAAGTGACGCCATCTAAGAAACTACACCCCTCAAGGTATTCAAAACTGATTTTACAAACTTTGTTAACCCTTTAGGTGTTGCACAAGATTTAATGGAAAATAGAGATACAATTTCAAAATTTCACTTTTTTGGCAGATTTTCCATTTTAATATTTTTTTTCCAGTTACAAAGCAAGGGTTAACAGCCAAACAAAACTCATTATTTATGGCCCTAATTCTGTAGTTTACAGAAACACCCCATATGTGGTCGTAAACAGCTGTATAGGCACACGGCAGGGCGGAGAAGGAAAGGAATGCCATACGGTTTTTGGAAGGCATATTTTGCTGGACTGGTTTTTTTGACACCATGTCCCATTTGAAGCCCCCCTGATGCACCCCTAGAGTAGAAACTCCAGAAAAGTGACCCCATTTTAGAAACTACGGGATAGGGTGGCAGTTTTGTTGGTACTAGTTTAGGGTACATATGATTTTTGGTTGCTCTATATTACACTTTTTGTGCGGCAAGGTAACAAGAAATAGCTTTTTTGGCACCGTTTTTTTTTTGTTATTTACAACATTCATCTGACAGGTTAGATCATGTGGTAATTTTATAGAGCAGGTTGTCACGGACGCGGAGATACCTAATATGTATACAATTTTTTTTATTTATGTAAGTTTTACACAATGATTTCATTTTTAAAACCAAAAAAATGTTTTAGTGTCTCCATATTCTGAGAGCCATAGTTTTTTCAGTTTTTGGGCGATTATCTTAAGTAGGGTCTCATTTTTTGCGGGATGAGATGACGGTTTGATTGGCATCTATTTTGGGGTGCATATGACTTTTTGATTGCTTGCTATTACACTTTTTGTGACGTAAGATGACAAAAAATGGCTTTTTTTACACCGTTTTTATTTTTATTTTTTTACGGTGGTCATCTGAGGGGTTAGATCATGTGATATTTTTATAGAGCCGGGCGATACGGACGCGGCGATACCTAATATGTATACTTTTTTTTTATTTATGTAAGTTTTACACAATGATTTCATTTTTGAAACAAAAAAAATCATGTTTTAGTGTTTCCATAGTCTAAGAGCCATAGTTTTTTCAGTTTTTGGGCGATTATCTTGGGTAGGGTATGATTTTTGCGGGATGAGATGACGGTTTGATTGTTACAATTTTGGCGTACATGCGACTTTTTTGATCACTTTTATTACCTTTTTTGGGAAGTAAGGTGGGCAAAATTTCAATTTCATCATAGTTTTTTATTTTTTATTTTTATGGTGTTCACCGTTCGGGTAAAGTAACATGACCGTTTTATAGATCAGGTCGTTACGGACGCGGCGATACCAAACATGTGTAGGGAATTTTATTTTTTTCATTTTTTATCAGTGATAAATGTGTTTTTTGATTTTTACTTTTTTTTCACTTTTATTCACTTTTTCTTGACCCAGACCCACTTGGTTCTTGAAGATCCAGTGGGTCTGATGTCTGAATAATACAGTACAGTACAATATATATTGTTCTGTACTGTATTTTACTTACACTGAACAGATCTATGCCATTCAGCACAGATCTGTTCAGCACCATGGACAGCAGGACGCCTGAGAGGCGTCCTGTTGCCATGGGAACCTTCCCCGTCTGCTCAGTACTGCTCAGAACTTCGCAGACGGGGAAGGGTAAGGAGGGGATCTCTCGGGGGGCTCTCTGGGGGCTCTCTCCCTCCCCATCGGGGGCCTGCAAAGGCACAGCAGCCCCCCGATGGGAGAGGGAGGGAGCTCCCTGCGCTGTTAACCTTTTCCATACAGCGGTCCGTACGGACCGCTGTATGGAAAGAGTTAAACGGCTGACATCGCATCGCAGATGTCAGCCGTTTATACCAGGGTGCCAGCAATGTGCTGGCACCCTGGTATCCCCACTAGACACCAACGATTATACAAGGGGAGGCGGGCGGGGGATCGCGATCCCGCCTGCCGCACCGCCCGCCTCCCGCACCGCCCACACCGCCCGCAACCCTCCCCCTGCACCTCCCGCCACCATAAAAATCATTCGGGGGTGCAGGGGGGGGTAAATAAAACTTTTTTTTGGGCATATAAAATTTCTGATCCCTGCGGTCAGGGACTGCGGGGACCAGAAACTTCAGAAATCGCAGCAAACCGCAGGTCTGAATTGACCTGCGGTTTGCCGCGATCGCCGACATGGGGGGGGTCACGGGACCCCCCCGCGCATTTAGCCTAGGTGCCTGCTCAATGATTTGAGCAGGCACCGGGTTCCGATCACTGCCAGCCGCACGGCAGTGATCGAAAATACACAGGGCGTACATGTACGCCCTGTGTCCTTAAGTACCAGGGCACAAGGGCGTACCTGTACGCCCTATGTCCTTAAGAGGTTAACGGATGCAGACATTTTTGAAAAGTATTACATATCTCTTCTTCAGAGATGGTTTAAAAGTAAGCATGTCGCCATGTATAGTAGTTACGCAAAAACATACCCGACCAGTTTTTTTTTAGACAACCAAGTCCTCTAATCTGGAGATACACTTCTTTTATTTTTATTTCAGTAGGGTTTTCGGCCTATAATGCAGGCCAGAGACTCCCCTCTTGTTTGATTGACAGTCCCTGAAATTTTACAGCCCGTAGCAATGACCCAGGGGGCGCCAGATGCACAAAATGGAGTGACCTTGCCCACGGTGCACCGAAAACCTTATAAACATAAAAAGTAGCATTGGATTTTGGCAAAAGAGGTACGCCTATGCTTCAAGGCACTTGAAATGGACTTTGGAGGTGACCATCTTAAATCTATCATATCCTTATCAGTTTCAATGGCTGTGTCTGATGCAGATTATACATTCGTAGGAGGTTACGGAAGCATGGGAGATCCAGGAGTTCTGGAGGCCTCACAATTTGGCTATCTTTCAATATCATTGCCTGACCATAAACCGCTCCCTGGAGCATCTTCACCTATGGCGCGTGTTTCCACATAGAAAATCATTGTTTATGGACAGAAGACCCAGTTCACACGAGAAGGTCTGCTGCTCACGATTGATGATTTTGGTGGGGGCTGAAAGACACATTCACCCAGTGAACAAGTTTTACTCGTTCCTCAGTTGATCGGCAGAAACCTTTATACAGGACAATGATCGTGACTGTTCCAATAAACGCTCCTTCCCGATAATCAGCCTGATCGTTGGTCAGCGTAAAGGATGCCGGAAGTGCCGCACGCTACCGTATTTCACTTCACCTTCCCTCCACCAAAATATGTGATCAGTTTTCCCAAAATTTCCAACAGTCCTTACAGGACGACTCTAGGGGAAAACACAAATGAATAAGAAAGTTTATGCCAACACACCCTTGCTGCTCTTTTACAGCGTTGTATAGATATGCACAAGGGAAAGCAATTCCCGAGCAGCATGTTTGATGTATGGGCCGACAACAAAACACTGCATGCTTTGTATTTTGGCTCACATGCTATCTGCTTATGGCTGGGGGCAGGACAGGTGCATTCAACTGCACATACGTGACTTCGTTATGGCAGTCAGTGTGTCGACCAACAGGTTTGACAGGGCTAATTCTATGGTCATTATACTAAAAGTCACTTTTTAACCCCTATACAGGGATCTAGAGTTCGCTGCAGGCTGCTACCTGGAGTCATCTTGGCGTGATTGACACCTGAGACGTGGGTGGGGAGGTCAGTCAAAGCCATAGGGACAGACCTAGTGAAGTACATGTAATACAGTAAACGGTCTGAAGTCAGGGCAGACAGCGAAGGGCCAATACAGAGATCAGGCATAGGTCAGGTATCAGGCAGAAGACAAATGAATACAGGACACCATGGCAGGAAGTAGCAAGCTAGGAGCCCACCCTTCTATAGGGGAAAGTGTCTGAAGTACCCAAAGGTGGTCATCAGAAGGCTGGTGTAGGATTACAGTGTACGCACTGGCCCCTTAAGAGTCAGAGGGAGTGTGCACCCTATAGGCAGAGGGGAGATGTCTTTCCGGCAGGAGCAGGCTGCAGCATGCCAGGGCAGACAAGACAGACGACTCCAGTAGCCAGGTTGCCTGAAGGAAGCTGAGGAAGAAGACATGTCTGGGCCCCCGGAGGAAGAACCACCGGAGTGTGAGTGGAAGAGCGGCGAGCACATGCTGCTGATATCAGAGCTGAGTTCTGCTACACCATAAACCACATGCTGACATGCAACAGATATGTTACGTGTTCAGAGGATAACTTTATACACAGCTGAACGCGCGTCAGTAATAAAGACAAATGCTTGACTTTAATCAAGAGAAATGAATGGAACGGTTCAGAGTAAACAGATAGTAAACCTCCTCATGAACAATCTATGAATTGCCTTTTGGGAAAACAAACATTTATACAGGCAAATGTCACGCCTGGAGGCGCATGTATGTTGTAAGAAGAGAATGACATGGATCTGTGTCTATCACACGTAGTTCTTCATCGCTGCATTTTGTGCTCTGATTTGTGAGGCTCAGGCGCCTGTTTCGGGCACTCGCTGTAGATCAGGCGAGAAAAGGTGATCATCGCGAGCGGTGGAAATCATGTCTCAGACAATGTGGTCCTCATGGCCTACGGAGAGACGAGGTCATCAAATGTTCAGTCCTCGCCGATCACACATGTATGTGATGGAACAGCATGGCTTAGGCTCACAGATCACACATGTATGTGATGGAACAGCAGTACTTAGGCTTACAGATCACACATGTATGTGATGGAACAGCATGACTTAGGCTTACAGATCACACATGTATGTGATGGAACAGCAGGACTTAGGCTTACAGATCACACATGTATGTGATGGAACAGCAGGACTTAGGCTTACAGATCACACATGTATGTGATGGAACAGCATGACTTAGGCTTACAGATCACACATGTATGTGATGGAACAGCAGGACTTAGGCTTACAGATCACACATGTATGTGATGGAACAGCATGACTTAGGCTTACAGATCACACATGTATGTGATGGAACAGCAGGACTTAGGCTTACAGATCACACATGTATGTGATGGAACAGCATGACTTAGGCTCACAGATCACACATGTATGTGATGGAACAGCAGGACTTAGGCTCACAGATCACACATGTATGTGATGGAACAGCAGGACTTAGGCTCACAGATCACACATGTATGTGATGGAACAGCATGGCTTAGGCTCACAGATCACACATGTATGTGATGGAACAGCATGACTTAGGCTCACAGATCACACATGTATGTGATGGAACAGCATGGCTTAGGCTTACAGATCACACATGTATGTGATGGAACATCATGACTTAGGCTCACAGATCACACATGTATGTGATGGAACAGCAGGACTTAGGCTTACAGATCACACATGTATGTGATGGAACAGCAGGACTTAGGCTCACAGATCACACATGTATGTGATGGAACAGCATGACTCAGGCTCACAGATCACACATGTATGTGATGGAACAGCAGGACTTAGGCTCACAGATCACACATGTATGTGATGGAACAGCATGGCTTAGGCTCACAGATCACACATGTATGTGATGGAACAGCAGGACTTAGGCTCACAGATCACACATGTATGTGATGGAACAGCAGGACTTAGGCTCACAGATCACACATGTATGTGATGGAATAGCATGGCTTAGGCTCACAGATCACACATGTATGTGATGGAACAGCATGACTTAGGCTCACAGATCACACATGTATGTGATGGAACAGCAGGACTTAGGCTTACAGATCACACATGTATGTGATGGAACAGCAGGACTTAGGCTTACAGATCACACATGTATGTGATGGAACAGCATGACTTAGGCTCACAGATCACACATGTATGTGATGGAACAGCAGGACTTAGGCTCACAGATCACACATGTATGTGATGGAACAGCAGGACTTAGGCTTACAGATCACACATGTATGTGATGGAACAGCAGGACTTAGGCTTACAGATCACACATGTATGTGATGGAACAGCATGACTCAGGCTCACAGATCACACATGTATGTGATGGAACAGCAGGACTTAGGCTCACAGATCACACATGTATGTGATGGAACAGCAGGACTTAGGCTCACAGATCACACATGTATGTGATGGAACAGCAGGACTTAGGCTCACAGATCACACATGTATGTGATGGAACAGCAGGACTTAGGCTCACAGATCACACATGTATGTGATGGAACAGCAGGACTTAGGCTTACAGATCACACATGTATGTGATGGAACAGCAGGACTTAGGCTTACAGATCACACATGTATGTGATGGAACAGCATGACTCAGGCTCACAGATCACACATGTATGTGATGGAACAGCATGGCTTAGGCTTACAGATCACACATGTATGTGATGGAACATCATGACTTAGGCTCGCCGATCACACATGTATGTGATGGAACAGCAGGACTTAGGCTCACAGATCACACATGTATGTGATGGAACAGCATGACTTAGGCTCACAGATCACACATGTATGTGATGGAACAGCAGGACTTAGGCTCACAGATCACACATGTATGTGATGGAACAGCAGGACTTAGGCTCACAGATCACACATGTATGTGATGGAACAGCATGACTTAGGCTCACAGATCACACATGTATGTGATGGAACAGCATGGCTTAGGCTTACAGATCACACATGTATGTGATGGAACAGCATGGCTTAGGCTCACAGATCACACATGTATGTGATGGAACAGCAGGACTCAGGCTTACAGATCACACATGTATGTGATGGAACAGCATGACTTAGGCTCACAGATCACACATGTATGTGATGGAACAGCATGGCTTAGGCTTACAGATCACACATGTATGTGATGGAACAGCATGGCTTAGGCTCACAGATCACACATGTATGTGATGGAACAGCAGGACTTAGGCTTACAGATCACACATGTATGTGATGGAACAGCATGACTTAGGCTCACAGATCACACATGTATGTGATGGAACAGCATGGCTTAGGCTTACAGATCACACATGTATGTGATGGAACAGCATGACTTAGGCTCACAGATCACACATGTATGTGATGGAACAGCATGACTTAGGCTCACAGATCACACATGTATGTGATGGAACAGCATGGCTTAGGCTCACAGATCACACATGTATGTGATGGAACAGCATGACTTAGGCTCACAGATCACACATGTATGTGATGGAACAGCATGACTTAGGCTTACAGATCACACATGTATGTGATGGAACAGCAGGACTTAGGCTCACAGATCACACATGTATGTGATGGAACAGCATGACTTAGGCTCACAGATCACACATGTATGTGATGGAACAGCATGACTTAGGCTCACAGATCACACATGTATGTGATGGAACAGCATGGCTTAGGCTTACAGATCACACATGTATGTGATGGAACAGCATGGCTTAGGCTTACAGATCACACATGTATGTGATGGAACAGCAGGACTTAGGCTTACAGATCACACATGTATGTGATGGAACAGCATGGCTTAGGCTCACAGATCACACATGTATGTGATGGAACAGCATGACTTAGGCTCACAGATCACACATGTATGTGATGGAACAGCAGGACTTAGGCTTACAGATCACACATGTATGTGATGGAACAGCAGGACTTAGGCTCACAGATCACACATGTATGTGATGGAACAGCATGGCTTAGGCTTACAGATCACACATGTATGTGATGGAACAGCAGGACTTAGGCTTACAGATCACACATGTATGTGATGGAACAGCATGACTTAGGCTCACAGATCACACATGTATGTGATGGAACAGCAGGACTTAGGCTCACAGATCACACATGTATGTGATGGAACAGCATGACTTAGGCTCACAGATCACACATGTATGTGATGGAACAGCATGGCTTAGGCTCACAGATCACACATGTATGTGATGGAACAGCATGACTTAGGCTCACAGATCACACATGTATGTGATGGAACAGCATGACTTAGGCTCACAGATCACACATGTATGTGATGGAACAGCATGGCTTAGGCTCACAGATCACACATGTATGTGATGGAACAGCATGGCTTAGGCTTACAGATCACACATGTATGTGATGGAACAGCAGGACTTAGGCTCACAGATCACACATGTATGTGATGGAACAGCAGGACTTAGGCTCACAGATCACACATGTATGTGATGGAACAGCATGGCTTAGGCTCACAGATCACACATGTATGTGATGGAACAGCAGGACTTAGGCTCACAGATCACACATGTATGTGATGGAATAGCAGGACTTAGGCTCACAGATCACACATGTATGTGATGGAACAGCAGGACTTAGGCTCACAGATCACACATGTATGTGATGGAACAGCAGGACTTAGGCTCACAGATCACACATGTATGTGATGGAACAGCAGGACTTAGGCTCACAGATCACACATGTATGTGATGGAACAGCAGGGCTTAGGCTTACAGATCACACATGTATGTGATGGAACAGCAGGACTTAGGCTCACAGATCACACATGTATGTGATGGAACAGCAGGACTTAGGCTTACAGATCACACATGTATGTGATGGAACAGCATGACTTAGGCTCACAGATCACACATGTATGTGATGGAACAGCATGACTTAGGCTCACAGATCACACATGTATGTGATGGAACAGCATGGCTTAGGCTTACAGATCACACATGTATGTGATGGAACAGCAGGACTTAGGCTTACAGATCACACATGTATGTGATGGAACAGCATGACTTAGGCTCACAGATCACACATGTATGTGATGGAACAGCATGACTTAGGCTCACAGATCACACATGTATGTGATGGAACAGCATGACTTAGGCTTACAGATCACACATGTATGTGATGGAACAGCATGACTTAGGCTCACAGATCACACATGTATGTGATGGAACAGCAGGACTTAGGCTCACAGATCACACATGTATGTGATGGAACAGCATGACTTAGGCTCACAGATCACACATGTATGTGATGGAACAGCATGACTTAGGCTCACAGATCACACATGTATGTGATGGAACAGCAGGACTTAGGCTCACAGATCACACATGTATGTGATGGAACAGCAGGACTTAGGCTTACAGATCACACATGTATGTGATGGAACAGCATGACTTAGGCTTACAGATCACACATGTATGTGATGGAACAGCATGACTTAGGCTCACAGATCACACATGTATGTGATGGAACAGCATGACTTAGGCTTACAGATCACACATGTATGTGATGGAACAGCATGACTTAGGCTCACAGATCACACATGTATGTGATGGAACAGCAGGACTTAGGCTCACAGATCACACATGTATGTGATGGAACAGCAGGACTTAGGCTCACAGATCACACATGTATGTGATGGAACAGCATGACTTAGGCTCACAGATCACACATGTATGTGATGGAACAGCAGGACTTAGGCTCACAGATCACACATGTATGTGATGGAACAGCATGACTTAGGCTTACAGATCACACATGTATGTGATGGAACAGCATGACTTAGGCTTACAGATCACACATGTATGTGATGGAACAGCAGGACTTAGGCTTACAGATCACACATGTATGTGATGGAACAGCAGGACTTAGGCTCACAGATCACACATGTATGTGATGGAACATCATGACTTAGGCTCACAGATCACACATGTATGTGATGGAACATCATGACTTAGGCTTACAGATCACACATGTATGTGATGGAACAGCATGGCTTAGGCTTACAGATCACACATGTATGTGATGGAACAGCAGGACTTAGGCTCACAGATCACACATGTATGTGATGGAACAGCATGACTTAGGCTTACAGATCACACATGTATGTGATGGAACAGCATGGCTTAGGCTTACAGATCACACATGTATGTGATGGAACAGCAGGACTTAGGCTTACAGATCACACATGTATGTGATGGAACATCATGACTCAGGCTCACAGATCACACATGTATGTGATGGAACAGCAGGACTTAGGCTCACAGATCACACATGTATGTGATGGAACAGCAGGACTTAGGCTCACAGATCACACATGTATGTGATGGAACAGCAGGACTTAGGCTCACAGATCACACATGTATGTGATGGAACAGCAGGACTTAGGCTCACAGATCACACATGTATGTGATGGAACAGCAGGACTTAGGCTCACAGATCACACATGTATGTGATGGAACAGCAGGACTTAGGCTCACAGATCACACATGTATGTGATGGAACAGCAGGACTTAGGCTCACAGATCACACATGTATGTGATGGAACAGCAGGACTTAGGCTTACAGATCACACATGTATGTGATGGAACAGCAGGACATGCCAAGCCTTTACAATTTTGGATAATAAAGAGGAAAGTTTGACTCCGTGTAACCGAACCCTTATTGTTTCTCCAGGGTTGCTCTGAGATTGTGGTATTGATGGCTATCTTCTGAATAGGTCATCACTGATAACAGCTAATCGGCAGGTGTGAAGGGTCCTGGACCCCCACCAAGTATCCCGGCCTCTTCCTAGGCAGGTGATGTCATGTTTGTCGGTGGTGTGGCCTGGTTGCAGCTCATACAAGTGACGGCGCTGTGCTAGGTCAGCGGTGAGGAGACGGCGGCGCTCACACCGAGAACTGATAGGACAGCAAATGTGACGGGAGGCCGAGCTGATGTATAGACACTCAATAGAAAGACATCTTCAGCTTCAAAGGGGTTAATAATGACACCATTCACGGTACCCCTACAAAATGCATTGTCCTATGTAAAGCAGCGCCCGGATATATAAACCAGACGGAGTATACAGGCAAATCATATAGGGGACAAGTATCCGTAATACGAAAATATATGCAAACTGCAGAGCGCACCCTGTGTGAACCACGACACGGCCGCCGCGTGTGCTACATGTGTTACCGGAATAAGAGACAAAGAGAAGAGCAAGAGTCCTACATAACGGGGCGAGTGGTGAATATAGAGAGCAGAGAGTACTGACAGTATACAGGAGCAGAGAGTACAGACAGTATACAGGACCGGAGCAGAGAGTACAGACAGTATACAGGAGAGGAGCAGAGAGTACAGACAGTATACAGGAGCGGAGCAGAGAGTACAGACAGTATACAGGAGGAGAGAGTACAGACAGTATACAGGAGCGGAGAGTACAGACAGTATACAGGAGCAGAGAGTACAGCCAGTATACAGGAGCAGAGAGTACAGCCAGTATACAGGAGGAGAGAGTACAGACAGTGTACAGGAGGAGAGAGTACAGACAGTATACAGGACCGGAGCAGAGAGTACAGACAGTATACAGGAGAGGAGCAGAGAGTACAGACAGTATACAGGAGGAGAGAGTACAGACAGTATACAGGACAGGAGCAGAGAGTACAGACAGTATACAGGACCGGAGCAGAGAGTATAGACAGTATACAGGAGCAGAGAGTACAGACAGTATACAGGAGTGGAGCAGAGAGTACAGACAGTATACAGGAGCGGAGCAGAGAGTACAGACAGTATACAGGACCGGAGCAGAGAGTACAGACAGTATACAGGACCGGAGGAGAGAGTACAGACAGTATACAGGAGAGGAGCAGAGAGTACAGACAGTATACAGGAGTAGAGAGTACAGACAGTGTACAGGAGCAGAGAGTACAGACAGTATACAGGAGAGGAGCAGAGAGTACAGACAGTATACAGGAGTGGAGCAGAGAGTACAGACAGTATACAGGAGTGGAGCAGAGAGTACAGACAGTATACAGGACCGGAGCAGAGAGTACAGACAGTATACAGGACCGGAGGAGAGAGTACAGACAGTATACAGGAGAGGAGCAGAGAGTACAGACAGTATACAGGAGTAGAGAGTACAGACAGTGTACAGGAGCAGAGAGTACAGACAGTATACAGGACCGGAGCAGAGAGTACAGACAGTATACAGGAGCGGAGCAGAGAGTACAGACAGTATACAGGACCGGAGGAGAGAGTACAGACAGTATACAGGAGAGGAGCAGAGAGTACAGACAGTATACAGGAGTAGAGAGTACAGACAGTATACAGGAGCGGAGAGTACAGACAGTATACAGGACCGGAGGAGAGAGTACAGACAGTGTACAGGAGGAGAGAGTACAGACAGTATACAGGACCGGAGCAGAGAGTACAGACAGTATACAGGACCGGAGCAGAGAGTACAGACAGTATACAGGAGTGGAGCAGAGAGTACAGACAGTGTACAGGAGCGGAGCAGAGAGTACAGACAGTATACAGGAGCGGAGCAGAGAGTACAGACAGTATACAGGAGAGGAGCAGAGAGTACAGACAGTATACAGGAGCGGAGAGTACAGACAGTATACAGGACCGGAGGAGAGAGTACAGACAGTATACAGGAGCAGAGAGTACAGACAGTGTACAGGAGGAGAGAGTACAGACAGTATACAGGACCGGAGCAGAGAGTACAGACAGTATACAGGACCGGAGCAGAGAGTACAGACAGTATACAGGAGGAGAGAGTACAGACAGTATACAGGAGCAGAGAGTACAGACAGTATACATGTGGCGAAACCGACCTCGCCACTGGGTTTTGGAGAGGACTGGCTGCTGGCCTCTTGCCCCTGGATTATGGGCCATATACTAACTTTTAAACCCCTGAACCGATTCAAGTGAATTTTGGATAGGTTTGTCCCCACGTTATACTGTTTGAATTAATGTAAGTTATATGTATGGCCAATGTAAACTCACAAAGTTGTAACAATCTATAATAATTGTAACTTGTCAGCTTGGGAGGAAAATGCTGGGTGTGTTTCTATTGTGCCATTGTCCCATTGTGTGTTTAAATGGTGATGTCTGTCCTGTTGTATCTACATGTGTATTGGCGATCTCCCTTTGTCCTCAGAGATAATTGGATTGCTCTTCAGGTTGTCTGGACAGAGAGGAGGAAACCATGATGCATTGTGGGGATATGTTGTCCTATGTTACAGTCTTCATTCTGGTCCTCTGGGGGCGTGAACGATTGGTTGCTGTAGTTACATTGTATGTCTTGTAATATATTGATTGGTTGTATTTCAAACCCCTGTGGGCAGTACTATGTTTGTTTTTTGTGAATAAAAGAGGCTGTACTTCAAGTACAGTCAGACCACTGCTTGACCCTCAAAACGGAGCCTTGTCTCGTTATTGGGGGGATTCACTGTATGCTGTTAGAAGACCGATTGCCAGGATTGTATGCTTTTCCTGTTCGTCTGCTAGCAGCTATTCGTGAGGTTCCAGTTGAGTGCTACTTTGTATCCAGTTCGGGAGTTGGTGTTCTGCAGTAGCTGTGCCTGTCTCTCAGAAAGGGGCATATCGCCTAAACGGATTTTAACCCCTTGTCTGCTGAAACGGTCCGTTACATTGGTGGCAAGCAGCGGGATCGTTCCCACAGCCCAGAAGGACAGCTACAAAGAAACATCATTCCCTGGAATTACAATTTGAGGGCAACGCATGTCCCAGTACAGCGACCCTTACAGCACCAGAATGGAAACAGCAGTGGAGTACGATGAGGGTGTCATGGATGACCGAGATGCAGTCCGCAAAGGCATCTGGTACCAGGTACTGGGTATTGTGGAGTATATGCAGGACAAGAGACTCCCCACGGAAGACCAGCGGTTGCAGAAGCGAGTAGCCCTGCGGATGCCCTTCCTGGGAGAGCAGCCCCGAGGGGAATGGGTGAAGGAATTGGAACTCCTAGCATGGCGGGAGCTTTGGCTGGAAGATGCCTACCAGGCGCTCTGGTGGTATGGGGCACAGTACCTACCCAGGACAGCTGAGCATGACAAGCCGGAGGGAGAGGAGTTTGATGGTCCTGGCTTGTTATGGGAGACTTTTTCAGAGCTGGAGTTTGGGAGCCCTACACAAGCCCGGTTCCATGATCTCTTGGAATGGAGGGAGAGCAGGTATGACTGGGACGACACTCATGAGATTGAGCAGGACCTGGTCCACCTGGTGACCCGGGAGATGGAGCTGGAACAGGGCTACCAGCAGCTGTTCCACGCCAGTGAGAAGGCTCAGCAGGACAGTAAGGTGACAGACCCAGTCTCCATTCCCCAGCGGCAGTGTGAATTGCAGGGAATTGGGAGCCCAGTCTCCATTCCCCAGCGGCAGTGTGAAGTGCAGGGAGAGGAGAGCAGCGTCCTCCCTCCTCAGCGGCAGGCGGAGTTACAGGGGGCAGAGGTAGTTGTTCCTGCCCCCCAGCAGCAGCATGATTTTTTGGGAATTGGGAGCCCAGTCTCCATTCCCCAGCGGCAGGCGGAGTTACAGGGGGCAGAGACAGTCGGTCCTGTCCCCCAGCGGCAGAGTGTCCAGCAGGGAATAGAGAGCCCAGTCTCCTTTCCCCAGCAGCAGGACACTGTTTTGGGAGCGGAGACGGTCGGTCGCCCTCCCCAGCGGCTGGAAGTATGTATAGGAGAGGAGCTCGTTACCCCCTCTCCCCAGCGGCAGCCTAACGCACCAGGGGGAGACAGTAAGCCCCACAACAGTACAGATGGTACCGTTGTCTCTGCACTTACAGCACAGGGGGTAGAGACAGTCGGTCTCCCCCTCCAACAACCAGGCTCCAACCAGGCTTCTTCCGTGGTAGCGCTGGCACCAGGGCAGAGTACCGCTGATCCCTGCCCACAAAGCAACCTCCACTCCAAGCCAGGGAGCAACACAGAGACCGGGAGTACCAGCTTCCAACATAACCTTGGTGGACTCACTGGACAGAGACAGGCTACTAAAGTCAACAGGTCCAGTAGTTGGTTGTGGGTGGGCTGCCAGACTAACTCAGGTACCGACCGGCGTGAGGTCAGGTATCTGGTTAGTCTTCCCTGGGGGGGGGAGATGTGTGGCGAAACCGACCTCGCCACTGGGTTTTGGAGAGGACTGGCTGCTGGCCTCTTGCCCCTGGATTATGGGCCATATACTAACTTTTAAACCCCTGAACCGATTCAAGTGAATTTTGGATAGGTTTGTCCCCACGTTATACTGTTTGAATTAATGTAAGTTATATGTATGGCCAATGTAAACTCACAAAGTTGTAACAATCTATAATAATTGTAACTTGTCAGCTTGGGAGGAAAATGCTGGGTGTGTTTCTATTGTGCCATTGTCCCATTGTGTGTTTAAATGGTGATGTCTGTCCTGTTGTATCTACATGTGTATTGGCGATCTCCCTTTGTCCTCAGAGATAATTGGATTGCTCTTCAGGTTGTCTGGACAGAGAGGAGGAAACCATGATGCATTGTGGGGATATGTTGTCCTATGTTACAGTCTTCATTCTGGTCCTCTGGGGGCGTGAACGATTGGTTGCTGTAGTTACATTGTATGTCTTGTAATATATTGATTGGTTGTATTTCAAACCCCTGTGGGCAGTACTATGTTTGTTTTTTGTGAATAAAAGAGGCTGTACTTCAAGTACAGTCAGACCACTGCTTGACCCTCAAAACGGAGCCTTGTCTCGTTATTGGGGGGATTCACTGTATGCTGTTAGAAGACCGATTGCCAGGATTGTATGCTTTTCCTGTTCGTCTGCTAGCAGCTATTCGTGAGGTTCCAGTTGAGTGCTACTTTGTATCCAGTTCGGGAGTTGGTGTTCTGCAGTAGCTGTGCCTGTCTCTCAGAAAGGGGCATATCGCCTAAACGGATTTTAACCCCTTGTCTGCTGAAACGGTCCGTTACAATACAGAAGCAGAGAGTACAGACAGGATACAGGAGCAGAGAGTACAGACAGGATACAGGAGCAGAGAGTACAGACAGTATACAGGAGCAGAGAGTACAGACAGTATACAGGAGCAGAGAGTACAGACAGTATACAGGAGCAGAGAGTACAGACAGTATACAGGACCGGAGCAGAGAGTACAGACAGTATACAGGACCGGAGCAGAGAGTACAGACAGTATACAGGAGGAGAGAGTACAGACAGTGTACAGGAGCAGAGAGTACAGACAGTATACAGGACCGGAGCAGAGAGTACAGACAGTATACAGGACCGGAGCAGAGAGTACAGACAGTATACAGGAGTGGAGCAGAGAGTACAGACAGTATACAGGACCGGAGCAGAGAGTACAGACAGTATACAGGAGTGGAGCAGAGAGTACAGACAGTATACAGGAGTGGAGCAGAGAGTACAGACAGTATACAGGAGTGGAGCAGAGAGTACAGACAGTATACAGGAGCAGAGAGTATACAGGACCGGAGCAGAGAGTATACAGGACCGGAGCAGAGAGTACAGACAGTATACAGGACCGGAGCAGAGAGTACAGACAGTATACAGGAGGAGAGAGTACAGACAGTATACAGGAGCGGAGCAGAGAGTACAGACAGTATACAGGAGCAGAGAGTACAGACAGTATACAGGAGCAGAGAGTACAGACAGTATACAGGAGCAGAGAGTACAGACAGGATACAGGAGCAGAGAGTACAGACAGGATACAGGAGCAGAGAGTACAGACAGTATACAGGACCGGAGCAGAGAGTACAGACAGTATACAGGAGAGGAGCAGAGAGTACAGACAGTATACAGGAGCAGAGAGTACAGACAGTATACAGGAGCGGAGAGTACAGACAGTGTACAGGAGCAGAGAGTACAGACAGTAAACAGGAGGAGAGAGTACAGACAGTGTACAGGAGCAGAGAGTACAGACAGTATACAGGACCGGAGCAGAGAGTACAGACAGTATACAGGAGGAGAGAGTACAGACAGTATACAGGAGCGGAGAGTACAGACAGTGTACAGGAGCAGAGAGTACAGACAGTATACAGGAGGAGAGAGTACAGACAGTGTACAGGAGCAGAGAGTACAGACAGTATACAGGACCGGAGCAGAGAGTACAGACAGTATACAGGAGCAGAGAGTACAGACAGTGTACAGGAGCAGAGAGTACAGACAGTATACAGGAGCGGAGCAGAGAGTACAGACAGTATACAGGAGGAGAGAGTACAGACAGTATACAGGACCGGAGCAGAGAGTACAGACAGTATACAGGAGCAGAGAGTACAGACAGTGTACAGGAGCAGAGAGTACAGACAGTATACAGGAGCGGAGCAGAGAGTACAGACAGTATACAGGAGGAGAGAGTACAGACAGTATACAGGACCGGAGCAGAGAGTACAGACAGTATACAGGAGCGGAGCAGAGAGTACAGCCAGTATACAGGACCGGAGCAGAGAGTACAGACAGTATACAGGAGCGGAGCAGAGAGTACAGACAGTATACAGGAGGAGAGAGTACAGACAGTATACAGGAGCGGAGAGTACAGACAGTGTACAGGAGCAGAGAGTACAGACAGTATACAGGAGGAGAGAGTACAGACAGTATACAGGACCGGAGCAGAGAGTACAGACAGTATACAGGACCGGAGCAGAGAGTACAGACAGTATACAGGAGAGGAGCAGAGAGTACAGACAGTATACAGGAGCGGAGCAGAGAGTACAGACAGTATACAGGAGTGGAGCAGAGAGTACAGACAGTATACAGGAGCAGAGAGTACAGACAGTATACAGGAGCAGAGAGTACAGACAGTGTACAGGAGCAGAGAGTACAGCCAGTATACAGGACCGGAGCAGAGAGTACAGACAGTATACAGGAGCGGAGCGGAGAGTACAGCCAGTATACAGGAGTGGAGCAGAGAGTACAGACAGTATACAGGACCGGAGGAGAGAGTACAGACAGTATACAGGACAGGAGCAGAGAGTACAGACAGTATACAGGACAGGACCGGAGAGTACAGACAGTATACAGGAGGAGAGAGTACAGACAGTATACAGGAGGAGAGAGTACAGACAGTATACAGGACCGGAGCAGAGAGTACAGACAGTATACAGGACCGGAGCAGAGAGTACAGACAGTATACAGGACCGGAGGAGAGAGTACAGACAGTATACAGGAGCAGAGAGTACAGACAGTATACAGGACCGGAGGAGAGAGTACAGACAGTATACAGGACAGGAGCAGAGAGTACAGACAGTATACAGGACAGGACCGGAGAGTACAGACAGTATACAGGACCGGAGGAGAGAGTACAGACAGTATACAGGACAGGACCGGAGAGTACAGACAGTATACAGGACCGGAGCAGAGAGTACAGACGGTATACAGGAGCGGAGCAGAGAGTACAGACAGTATACAGGACAGGAGCAGAGAGTACAGACAGTATACAGGAGCGGAGCAGAGAGCACAGACAGTGTACAGGAGCAGAGAGTACAGACAGTATACAGGAGCGGAGCAGAGAGTACAGACAGTGTACAGGAGCAGAGAGTACAGACAGTATACAGGAGGAGAGAGTACAGACGGTATACAGGAGCGGAGCAGAGAGTACAGACAGTATACAGGAGGAGAGAGTACAGACAGTATACAGGAGCGGAGCAGAGAGTACAGACAGTATACAGGACCGGAGCAGAGAGTACAGACAGTATACAGGAGCGGAGCAGAGAGTACAGACAGTATACAGGAGCGGAGGAGAGAGTACAGACAGTATACAGGATCGGAGAGAGTACAGACAGTATACAGGACCGGAGCACCCCACTAGTGGAGGAGGGCGTGCTGTCAGACCAGAAGACCCCACTACTGGAGGAGGGCGTGCTGTCAGACAAGAAGACCCCACTAGTGGAGGAGGGCGTGCTATCAGACCAGGAGACCCCACTATTGGAGGAGGGCGTGCTGTCAGACCAGAAGACCCCACTACTGGAGGAGGGCGTGCTGTCAGACAAGAAGACCCCACTAGTGGAGGAGGGCGTGCTATCAGACCAGGAGACCCCACTATTGGAGGAGGGCGTGCTGTCAGACCAGAAGACCCCACTACTGGAGGAGGGCGTGCTGTCAGACCAGGAGACCCCACTAGTGGAGGAGGGCGTGCTGTCAGACCAGGAGACCCCACTAGTGGAGGAGGGTGTGCTATCAGACCAGAAGACCCCACTACTGGAGGAGGGTGTGCTGTCAGACCAGGAGACTCCACTATTGGAGGAGGGCGTGCTATCAGACCAGGAGACCCCACTATTGGAGGAGGGCGTGCTATCAGACCAGGAGACCCCACTATTGGAGGAGGGCGTGCTATCAGACCAGGAGACTCCACTAGTGGAGGAGGGCTTGCTGTCAGACCAGGAGACCCCACTAGTGGAGGAGGGCGTGCTATCAGACCAGGAGACCCCACTACTGGAGGAGGGCGTGCTATCAGACCAGAAGACCCCACTATTGGAGGAGGGCATGCTAAGAGACCAGGAGACCCCACTACTGGAGGAGGGCGTGCTAAGAGACCAGGAGACCCCACTAGTGGAGGAGGGCGTGCTATCAGACCAGGAGACCCCACTATTGGAGGAGGGCGTGCTAAGAGACCAGGAGACCCCACTACTGGAGGAGGGCGTGCTATCAGACCAGGAGACCCCACTAGTGGAGGAGGGCGTGCTATTAGACCGGGAGACCCCACTAGTGGAGGAGGGCGTGCTATCAGACCAGGAGACCCCACTAGTGGAGGAGGGCGTGCTATCAGACCAGGAGACCCCACTACTGGAGGAGGGCGTGCTATTAGACCAGGAGACCCCACTAGTGGAGGAGGGCGTGCTATCAGACCAGGAGACCCCACTAGTGGAGGAGGGCGTGCTATCAGACCAGGAGACCCCACTAGTGGAGGAGGGCGTGCTATCAGACCAGGAGACCCCACTAGTGGAGGAGGGCGTGCTATCAGACCAGGAGACCCCACTAGTGGAGGAGGGCGTGCTATCAGACCAGGAGACCCCACTACTGGAGGAGGGTGTGCTATCAGACCAGGAGACCCCACTACTGGGTGCAGGGGCTGCATGCTCCTCAGATCTACAACACCTTGTCATGTATTTATAGGGGGATAAGATGTTATGAGTGGTATGGACGGTCTCTCAGGTAAGTGTCGGGTCCCTGCTCTCACTACTTCTGTTCTGCACCCTGAGATCAGAATCTTATTTCTGGGTGGAGAAGTCTTATATTCAGCCCCCAGCAGAATATCTCTCCAGAATGCTCAGCTTTGTATACACAGCAAACAGACTGCATTATGATGACTACCACAAGCATTACTACTACTACTACTACTATTAGCACTATTACTACTACCACAATTACTGTTACTACTACCACCACCACTATTACGGAGTACTGTGTGGCTGGCACTGTTATGGTGGCATTCTGCGGTCACTTCCTGGGGTGCACTGGGAGCTGTTAGGAGCCCTACATGTTGACACCTCACACACCTATTAGTACATACTGTCCAAATACCAATAATGTATCAGATCGGCCCCTTGCACAATCTGACTGTGGCCCTCAGACCCCCGATATACATACAGCAGGGTCAAATGGATGACCCCTGCTCATACACTGCTTGATCTTCTGCCTGTGGCTCTGGGATGTAGGATTCAGGTTATTAACAGATCACAGGGAGCCAACGCCCGTCAGGGAGACACCCAGAAGCTGTCCCCTGCCACTCCTCGCCCTCTGGCCTCCTATAAGAGAAGTCAGCTGGGGGCGACTATACCGGGGTAAGGTTACTGTTAGGCTGGTTTCACACGGGCGTTGCGGATTGGGGCCGGATGCGTTCAGTGAAACTCGCACTATTTTGCAAGCAAGTTCAGTCAGTTTTGTCTGCGATTGCGTTTAGTTGTTCAGTTTTTTCCGCGCGGGTGCAATGCGTTTTGATGCGTTTTTCATGCGCATGATAAAAAACTGAATGTTTACAAACAACATCTCTTAGCAACCATCAGTGAAAAACGCATTGCACCCGCACTTGCTTGCGGATGCAAAGCGTTTTTCCCGCAGCCCCATTCACTTCTATGGGGCCTGGGCTGCGTGAAAAACGCAGAATATAGAACATGCTGCGATTTTCACACAACGCAGAACTGATACGTGAAAAACAACGCTCATGTGCACAGACCCATTGAAGTGAATGGATCAGGATTCAGTGCGGGTGCTATGCTTTCACGTCACACATTGCACCCGCGTGTGAAAGGGACCTTAGGGGTCTGGTTATACTGGGGTATTGTCACGGGGTTCCGAAGGTGCACTCGGTCCCCCATCGCCCGCAGACCTGTTGCTTAGCTTTTGGAATGAGGTTCTGTGTTTGACCTCATTCCCAGGGCGGCTTTACTAGCTGTGTGGCTCCCTGCTCCTAGTCTGCCTTGAGCGCCGAGCTGATCACTCGGTGCTCGACTGGTTGGTCTGTCGGTCATGTGACGCTGGCCACGTCACATGACCCTCACTCCCCACTATAAATACAGGCAGCCTGCTGGCTACAGGTTGCCTGTTAATTTCTAGGTTCCTGGCTATTTGTTGGACTGCTGAATACTTACCAGATCCTGTTCCATGACCATCCTTTAGCCTGCTCCTCCTGTACTGCGCTTCCGTCCTGGTATTGTGACCTCGGCTCCCACCTGACTACTCTCTTAGGACTCATCTTGTACTTCTCTGCTCTCCTGGTATTTATGACCCCGGCTTCTCCTGACAATTCTCTGCTTTCTCCATTTGTACTTTGCAGCTTTCCTGGTATTGACTCGGTCCGTTCACGTCCTGTTGTTTGTCTGTCTGTCATCCCTGCACTTATTCCAAGTTAGGGATTGCCGTCCAGTTGTCCCCTGTCATTAGGACTCGCGAGGCAAGTAGGCAGGGCCAGGGGTAAGGGTGGAGCGCAGTGGTCACTTCCCTCCCCCCTGTGTGTGTGTGTACGCGACCGTTACAGATTAACAGGCCCAATAACCACTGTATTATGAATCCTCTGGTGACCCTGACTGACCATGTCTCTAATCTGACGCAGAGGGTGCAGGAGTTAGGGGAAAAACTCAGTTCTTTTGAGTTAGGGCAAGGTTTATCCACTCCTCAGCCCTCCAGTCCGCATTTTGAGCCCCAGATTAAGCTCCCAGAACCCTTTTCTGGAGACCGGAGGAAGTTTCTCTCTTTTAAGGAGAGTTGCAAACTTTACTTCCGTTTGCACCCCGTGTCCTCTGGCCCCGAGAGTCAATGCGTGGGCATTATCATTTCCCGATTACAGGGTGATCCCCAGGACTGAGCGTTCTCTTTACCTGCTGGCACCAGTTGTTTATATTCTGTGGAGGGGTTCTTTCAGGCCTTGGGTACCCTCTATGATGAACCAGACAGGGCTCTAGTAGCCGAGACGGCTCTAAAGGCACTGGTCCCATATCTTGATGGACTTTATAACTGACCTACCGCTGGCGGAGGGTAAGACTGTGGTTTGGGTAGTGGTCGATAGGTTTAGCAAGATGGTTCATTTCATTCCCCTGTCTAAACTTCCGAATGCTAAAACCCTGGCATCTATTTTTGTGAGAGAGATTGTTCGTTTACATGGCATCCCGGAAAATATTGTTTCTGACAGGGGTGTGCAGTTTGTGTCCAAATTCTGGAGGGCCTTCTGTCAAAGATGTAAAATTTCATTGTCTTTTTCTTCCGCCTACCATCCTGAGAGTAATGGGCAGACTGAACGCCTTAATCAGTCTGTGGAACAATTCTTGAGGTTGTATGTTGCTGATGACCAGCAATTATGGGTCAAATTCCTTCCGTTGGCTGAATTTGCTTTGAATAACCGTGTCAATTCTTCTGCTGGGGTCTCCCCTTTCTTTTGTAACCATGGTTTTCATCCCCGTTTTCATTCTGGGTCGTCCGTCTCCTCCTCTAACCCTGAAGCGGATAAACTCTCCTCCGAACTGTGCACAGTTTGGGCCCGGGTTCAATCGAACCTAGAAAAGGCTCAATGTTCTCAAAAACTCAAGGCCGATAGGAGACGTTCAAGGGGGGTAAACTTTCAGGTTGGGGATAAAGTATGGTTGTCCTCCAAGAATCTATCTCTCAAGGTAACTTCTAAAAAATTTGCTCCTCGTTTTATTGGACCATATAAGATCACGGAAGTGATTAACCCGGTATCTTTTAGGTTGGAGCTGCCTGAGTCATTCCACATTCATAATGTGTTCCATAAATCTCTGCTTAAAAAATATTTTGAACCGGTAGTACCATCAAAAGCCTCGCCTCCGCCGGTTCTTGTTAATGATGCTGTCGAGTATGTGGTGTCTAAAATAGTGGATGTCAGGAAGGTGCGTAATTCCTTGCAGTACCTGATTCACTGGAAGGGGTATGGACCTGAAGAGAGATCTTGGGTACCTGCCAGGGAGGTTCATGCTCCTAGACTTGTTCGTAAATTTCATTTAGAACACCCTGAAAAGCCATCGCCTGAAGTCTTGGGTCCGGTGGCCCCTCGTAAAAGGGGGGGTACTGTCACGGGGTTCCGAAGGTGCACTCGGTCCCCCATTGCCCGCAGAACTGTTGCTTAGCTTTTGGAATGAGGTTCTGTGTTTGACCTCATTCCCAGGGCAGCTTTACTAGCTGGGTGGCTCCCTGCTCCTAGTCTGCCTTGAGCGCCGAGCTGATCACTCGGTGCTCGACTGGTTGGTCTGTCGGTCATGTGACGCTGGCCACGTCACATGACCCTTACTCCCCACTATAAATACAGGCAGCCTGCTGGCTACAGGTTGCCTGTTAATTTCTAGGTTCCTGGCTATTTGTTGGACTGCTGAATACTTACCTGATCTTGTTCCATGACCATCCTTTAGCCTGCTCCTCCTGTACTGCGCTTCCGTCCTGGTATTGTGACCTCGGCTCCCACCTGACTACTCTCTTAGGACTCCTCTTGTACTTCTCTGCTCTCCTGGTATTTATGACCCCGGCTTCTCCTGACAATTCTCTGATTTCTCCATTTGTACTTTGCAGCTTTCCTGGTATTGACTCGGTCCGTTCACGTCCTGTTGTTTGTCTGTCTGTCATCCCTGCACTTACTCCAAGTTAGGGATTGCCGTCCAGTTGTCCCCTGTCATTAGGACTCGCGAGGCAAGTAGGCAGGGCCAGGGGTAAGGGTGGAGCGCAGTGGTCACTTCCCTCCCCCCTGTGTGTGTGTGTACGCGACCGTTACAGGTATGGTTACTGTTAGCGGTCTGGTTATACTGGGGTATGGTTACTGTTAGGGATCTGGTTATACTGGGGTGTTGTTACTGTTAGTGGTGTGGTTACTGTAGGGGTCTGCTTATACTGGGGTGTGGTTACTGTTAGGGGTCTGGTTATACTGGGGTATGGTTACTGTTAGGGGTCTGGTTATACTGGGGTATGGTTACTGTTAGGGGTCTGGTTATACTGGGGTGTTGTTACTGTTAGTGGTGTGGTTATACTGGGGTGTGGTTACTGTAGGGGTCTGGTTATACTGGGGTGTGGTTACTGTTAGGGGTCTGGTTATACCAGGGTATGGTTACTGTTAGGGGTCTGGTTATACCAGGGTATGGTTACTGTTAGGGGTCTGGTTATACTGGGGTGTTGTTACTGTTAGTGGTCTGGTTATACTGGGGTGTGGTTACTGTTAGGGGTCTGGTTATACCGGGGTATGGTTACTGGTAGGGGTCTGCTTATACTGGGGTATGGTTACTGTTAGGGGTCTGGTTATACCGGGGTGTTGTTACTGTTAGGGGTCTGCTTATACTGGGATGTGGTTATTGTTAGGGGTCTGCTTATACCGGGGTGTGGTTACTGTTAGGGGTCTGCTTATACTGGGATGTGGTTATTGTTAGGGGTCTGCTTATACCGGGGTGTGGCTACTGTTAGGGGTCTGCTTATACCGGGGTGTGGTTACTGGTAGGGGTCTGCTTATACTGGGGTGTGGTTACTGGTAGGGGTCTGGTTATACCGGGGTGTTGTTACTGTAGGGGTCTGCTTATACTGGGGTGTGGTTACTGTTAGTGGTGTGGTTATAGTGGGGTGTGGTTATTGTTAGGGGTCTGGTTATACCGGGGTATGGTTACTGTTAGGGGTCTGCTTATACCGGGGTGTGGCTACTGGTAGGGGTCTGGTTATACCGGGGTGTTGTTACTGTAGGGGTCTGCTTATACCGGGGTGTGGCTACTGGTAGGGGTCTGTGGCGAAACCAACCTCGCCACTGGGTTTTGGAGAGGCCTGGCTGCTGGCCTCTTGCCCCAGGATTATGGGCCATATACTAACTTTTAAACCCCTGAACCTATTCAAGTGAATTTTGGATAGGTTTGTCCCTAAGTTATACTGTTTAAATTAATGTAAGTTATATGTATGGCCAATGTAAACTCACAAAGTTGTAACAATTTATAATAAGTGTAACTTGTCAGCTTGGGAGGAAAATGCTGGGTGTGTTTCTATTGTGCCATTGTCCCATTGTGTGTTTAAATGGTGATGTCTGTCCTGTTGTCTGCACATGTGTATTGGTGACTTCTCTTTGTCTTGAGAGATAATTGGATTACGCCTCGGGTGTCTCCAGGGCAGAGAGGAGGAAACCATGATGCATTGTGGGGATGTGTTGTGTCTGTGTGTCCTAAGTGCTGTTTATCTGTCCTATGTCACAGTCTTCATTCTGGTCCCCTAGGGGCGTGTACACCAGATGGGCTTGGTTGTTTTATACCTCCCTGTGGGCGGACCTGTAATTGCAACAACTGTAATAAAAACCAGGCTGGGTGTGCCAGCACCTGAGACCACTGCTTGACCCTCAACACGGAGCCTTGTCTCGTTATTGGGGGGATCCGCTGTATGCTGTTAGAGACTGATTGCCAGGAGTGTAAGCTGATTCCTGTTCGTCTGCTAGCAGCTATTCGTGAGGTTCCAGTTTGGAGTGCTACTTTGTATCCAGTTCGGGACATTGGTGTTCTGCAGTAGCGGGGCCTGTCTCTCAAAAAAGGGGCATATCGCCTAAACGGATTTTAACCCCTTGTCTGCTGAAACGGTCCGTTACAGGGTCTGGTTATACCGGGGTGTGGTTACTGTTAGTGGTGTGGTTATACCTGGGTGTTGTTACTGTTAGTGGTGTGGTTATACTGGGGTATGGTTACTGTTATGGGGTCTGCTTATACTGGGGTGTGGTTATTGTTAGGGGTCTGGTTATACCGGGGTATGGTTACTGTTAGGGGTCTGGTTATACCGGGGTGTGGTTACTGTTAGTGGTGTGGTTATACCTGGGTGTTGTTACTGTTAGTGGTGTGGTTATACTGGGGTATGGTTACTGTTAGGGGTCTGGTTATACCGGGGTGTGGCTACTGGTAGGGGTCTGGTTATACCGGGGTGTGGCTACTGGTAGGGGTCTGGTTATACTGGGGTCTGGTTACTGGTGGGGATCCGGATACTGTTAGGGTCTGGTTACGATTAACGACCTGGTTATCATTGGATGTGCAGTTATTATTGGGGGACTGATTACTATTGGGGGTTCAGTTGGTATTCTTGGTCTGGTTACTTTTGGGGATTGCTCAGTTTTGGGGGTTCGCTGTTAAGGGCCTGGTTACTATTGGGGATCCATTTACTATTAGACATCTGGTTGCTAGAGGAAAGAGGGACATGAACGTGATTACGCGCCGGTCCCTGCATAATGGGGGTCAAGGGCTAACGGCAATTGGCCAACTGAAGACATTGGCCCCACCCCTGACTCTTCTTAAGCAGGACTCCTTCAACTGCGATCTCTCTCAGCTCTGATGAGTGGCTGGGGGGACTCGCAGAGGCGGGGGCCTCATGTGACAAGCTATTTCTAGACTTTGGGGATCACTTTGGGCGCAGTTACCACCACTTAGAGATGACTTGAAAGGCCCGATCCTGGCAGTGAGCTCACCTTAAGAAATGGCAGACAAGTAAATATTGGAAGCATATAAGTCAGGGGTCAGCTCCTGTCCTACCAGAGACCCCTGTGTAACCCCTAATGTACATGCTGCACCCTCCATTCCTGAGGCACCAAGTAGAAGAAGCGACTGCTAAGCAAAGCAGGGATTTGTGTTGGCAGCAAGGTGCGGCCGCATTGTGCCCGCTGTTTACTCAGTATTCCGCAAATAGATTAGCTAATCCCAAACAAGTTTATCCTGAAATCGGAGCTGATCCTGAGATCAGGGCGACGCACAGAGGATACAGACCACACGAAAACCCCAACCTCATCAGTGGAGGCTCACCTCTACTGTAAATGAAGCAGAAAGGAAAATGAGCGGTTACTCAGGGGCGTAGACTCAGGAGGGTGGGCTATAACACAGCCACGCCTCCCAGGGGATTTCCTCTCTTAATAACCACCCCTGAAATTCTTTTAGGTGGGGCTCCAAGACTGAAAGAGGCACTGTAGTGACTAAACAGAGGCTGGAGCGAGGGCCCACATGAATTTCTTACACAAGGGCCCCAACTGCCCCTCAATGTATAATGAAGAGTAGACCCTAGTGTGTTTTAGAAAGTCCCGTATACAACATTCAGTGACGATATTTCTCCCTTTATTGACATGATGTACATTCACGCCACTTGAGAAAACAATCGCCAAATGGATGCTAACAGGGGGCCCTGACCATGGTGGCACTGTTACTAAGTGATAAGCCCCATATAGTGGCCCTCACCATGACTGCGCTGATCACCTTGTATGAGCAGCAGAATCCCATGAGTTGTCACATGCTCGGGGCAACGTATAATGTATAGGTATAATCTGACTGTAATCTGTGGTATTACAGGTTCTGCGGCTTCTACATCATTATTAGGTCAGTAAATTAACATATCTTCCCTGGAAACAGCGGACAGACGGTGTGGCGCTCTACACAACAGCCACACACCCCTGACAACACCCCAGGGCTCCAATACCGAGTAGGTGGCTCCATTTCAGGTAGTAACCATTCTGCAGTGAACTGGTTAACTAGAACACAGCAGAGCCACCTAGTGGTTACAGTCAATATGAAGCTGAACACTTGCTCCACCCAGTGGTCATATTATAGAGTGCACTATACTACTTGAAAGTAGCTAGGAACAACAGCACCACAGAGTGGTAACTATAGAGAATGCATGATACTAAGAAACTTCAGCTAAGAACACTAGTGCCCCCAGTGGTTATATTGTAGAATGCAGGATACTGATTAATTACAGGGCGACACACACAAAAAGAAAGAACTTTCTACCATGACTTCCAGCTCTGCATGTGAGTGCTGAGCCCGGTGACTCCATACGATATGTGGGTTACATTCAGGGATTGTAGCACCACCAGTGGTGACCACATAAAATTGCATCCTGCCAGGTACACAGCGCTAAACACATCAGCACAGCATCAATTACAATATATTTATATATTAACGTATGCCACAGTCATGTTCTACCACAATTCCCCACTAGGTGGCGATGTCCTTTGGCTTACAATTTAAACATCAAAATACAGTAAAAAAAAAATTGGTCAAAATGATGTTTGTTCATACAATCGGATACACAGGACATAGTACACATAAATTCAGCATACTGGTTACTCCCATCATCTGCTGAGAGGAGGAACACCCAGCGTGGCACTGGCAGCACAGGATGGATTCCTGACACCATGTCCGCTGCAGCGAGGCCTCCCACATGTAGTCACCTCACACATTTGTTCCTTGGCTCAGATAACACAGTTTGTGAAGGATTCTAGGAGTAAGACGGTTATAACATAACAGTCAGTGCTGTCCCCTAATACGTGGCTTCATCTCATCAGTCGTCTGCCCCCTGCTGGACGGATGGCAGAACAAGCCTTCAGTGTCGCTCCTGGTACTGCATCGCCATCTGTTGGCTCAGCTTCAGGGCGATCTCCCCGATCAATGTCCAATACTCATCAAAACTAATCTTCCCATCCTCGTCCAAATCCAAGGACTGGATCAGCTTGTTCGCTGCCTCCTTGTTCTGTGTGTTCTGGAGTGAAGAAGAGGAAATATGGAAAGAACTGCCATTAGTATCTGCAGTGTAATACTGATGGCGAGAAATCCGCACATACTGTATTACATCTCGTACATAGGAGGCAGTATTATAGTAGTTATATTACTGTACATAGGAGCAGTATTATAGTAGTTATATTCTTGTACATAGGTGCAGTATTATAGTAGTTATATTCTTGTACATAGGAGGCAGTATTATAGTAGTTATATTCCTGTACATAGGAGGCAGTATTATAGTAGTTATATTCTTGTACATAGGAGGCAGTATTATAGTAGTTATATTCCTGTACATAGGAGGCAGTATTATAGTAGTTATATTCTTGTACATAGGAGGCAGTATTATAGTAGTTATATTCTTGTACATAGGAGGCAGTATTATAGTAGTTATATTCTTGTACATAGGAGCAGTATTATAGTAGTTATATTCTTGTACATAGGAGCAGTATTATAGTAGTTATATTCTTGTACATAGGAGCAGTATTATAGTAGTTATATCCTTGTACATAGGAGCAGTATTATAGTAGTTATATTCTTGTACATAGGAGGCAGTATTATAGTAGTTATATTCTTGTACATAGGAGGCAGTATTATAGTAGTTATATTCCTGTACATAGGAGCAGTATTATAGTAGTTATATCCTTGTACATAGGAGCAGTATTATAGTAGTTATATTCTTGTACATAGGAGCAGTATTATAGTAGTTATATTCTTGTACATAGGAGCAGTATTATAGTAGTTATATTCTTGTACATAGGAGCAGTATTATAGTAGTTATATTCTTGTACATAGGAACAGTATTATAGTAGTTATATTACTGTACATAGGAGGCAGTATTATAGTAGTTATATTCTTGTACATAGGAGCAGTATTATAGTAGTTATATTCTTGTACATAGGAGGCAGTATTATAGTAGTTATATTCCTGTACATAGGAGCAGTATTATAGTAGTTATATTCCTGTACATAGGAGGCAGTATTATAGTAGTTATATTCTTGTACATAGGAGCAGTATTATAGTAGTTATATTCTTGTACATAGGAGCAGTATTATAGTAGTTATATTCTTGTACATAGAAGCAGTATTATAGTAGTTATATTCTTGTACATAGGAGGCAGTATTATAGTAGTTATATTCCTGTACATAGGAGCAGTATTATAGTAGTTATATTCTTGTACATAGGAGCAGTATTATAGTAGTTATATTCTTGTACATAGAAGCAGTATTATAGTAGTTATATTCTTGTACATAGGAGCAGTATTATAGTAGTTATATTCTTGTACATAGGAGGCAGTATTATAGTAGTTATATTCCTGTACATAGGAGGCAGTATTATAGTAGTTATATTCTTGTACATAGAAGCAGTATTATAGTAGTTATATTCTTGTACATAGGAGCAGTATTATAGTAGTTATATTCTTGTACATAGAAGCAGTATTATAGTAGTTATATTCTTGTACATAGGAGCAGTATTATAGTAGTTATATTCTTGTACATAGGAGCAGTATTATAGTAGTTATATTCTTGTACATAGGAGCAGTATTATAGTAGTTATATTCTTGTACATAGAAGCAGTATTATAGTAGTTATATTCTTGTACATAGGAGCAGTATTATAGTAGTTATATTCTTGTACATAGGAGCAGTATTATAGCAGTTATATTCTTGTACATAGGAGCAGTATTATAGTAGTTATATTCTTGTACATAGAAGCAGTATTATAGTAGTTATATTCTTGTACATAGAAGCAGTATTATAGTAGTTATATTCTTGTACATAGGAGCAGTATTATAGTAGTTATATTCTTGTACATAGGAGCAGTATTATAGTAGTTATATTCTTGTACATAGGAGGCAGTATTATAGTAGTTATATTCCTGTACATAGGAGCAGTATTATAGTAGTTATATTCTTGTACATAGGAGCAGTATTATAGTAGTTATATTCTTGTACATAGAAGCAGTATTATAGTAGTTATATTCTTGTACATAGGAGCAGTATTATAGTAGTTATATTCTTGTACATAGGAGGCAGTATTATAGTAGTTATATTCCTGTACATAGGAGGCAGTATTATAGTAGTTATATTCTTGTACATAGGAGGCAGTATTATAGTAGTTATTTTCTTGTACATAGAAGCAGTATTATAGTAGTTATATTCTTGTACATAGGAGGCAGTATTATAGTAGTTATATTCTTGTACATAGGAGGCAGTATTATAGTAGTTATATTCTTGTACACAGGAGCAGTATTATAGTAGTTATATTCTTGTACATAGGAGCAGTATTATAGTAGTTATATTCTTGTACATAGAAGCAGTATTATAGTAGTTATATTCTTGTACATAGGAGCAGTATTATAGTAGTTATATTCTTGTACATAGGAGGCAGTATTATAGTAGTTATATTCCTGTACATAGGAGGCAGTATTATAGTAGTTATATTCTTGTACATAGGAGGCAGTATTATAGCAGTTATAGTCTTGTACATAGGAGCAGTATTATAGTAGTTACATTACTGTACATAGGAGCAGTATTATAGTAGTTATATTCTTGTACATAGGAGCAGTATTATAGTAGTTATATCCTTGTACATAGGAGCAGTATTATAGTAGTTATATTCTTGTACATAGGAGCAGTATTATAGTAGTTATATCCTTGTACATAGGAGCAGTATTATAGTAGTTATATTCTTGTACATAGGAGCAGTATTATAGTAGTTATATTCCTGTACATAGGAGCAGTATTATAGTAGATATATTCTTGTACATAGGAGCAGTATTATAGTAGTTATATTCTTGTACATAGGAGGCAGTATTATAGTAGTTATATTCTTGTACATAGGAGGCAGTATTATAGTAGTTATATTCTTGTACATAGGAGCAGTATTATAGTAGTTATATTCTTGTACATAGGAGCAGTATTATAGTAGTTATATTCTTGTACATAGGAGCAGTATTATAGTAGTTATAGTCTTGTACATAGGAGCAGTATTATAGTAGTTATATTCTTGTACATAGGAGCAGTATTATAGTAGTTATATTCTTGTACATAGGAACAGTATTATAGTAGTTATATTCTTGTACATAGGAGCAGTATTATAGTAGTTATATTACTGTACATAGGAGGCAGTATTATAGTAGTTATATTCTTGTACATAGGAGCAGTATTATAGTAGTTATATTCCTGTACATAGGAGGCAGTATTATAGTAGTTATATTCCTGTACATAGGAGGCAGTATTATAGTAGTTATATTACTGTACAGAGGAGCAGTATTATAGTAGTTATATTCTTGTACATAGGAGGCAGTATTATAGTAGTTATATTCTTGTACATAGGAGGCAGTATTATAGTAGTTATATTCTTGTACATAGGAGCAGTATTATAGTAGTTATATTCCTGTACATAGGAGCAGTATTATAGTAGATATATTCTTGTACATAGCAGGCAGTATTATAGTAGTTATATTCTTGTACATAGGAGCAGTATTATAGTAGTTATATTCTTGTACATAGGAGGCGGTATTATAGTAGTTATATTCTTGTACATAGGAGCAGTATTATAGCAGTTATATTCTTGTACATAGGAGCAGTATTATAGTAGTTATATTCTTGTACATAGGAGGCAGTATTATAGTAGTTATATTCTTGTACATAGAAGGCAGTATTATAGTAGTTATATTCTTGTACATAGGAGGCAGTATTATAGTAGTTATATTCTTGTACATAGGGTAGTATTATAGTAGTTATATTCTTGTACATAGGAGCAGTATTATAGTAGTTATAGACTTGTACATAGGAGCAGTATTATAGTAGTTATATTCTTGTACATAGGAGCAGTATTATAGTAGTTATATTCTTGTACATAGGAGCAGTATTATAGTAGTTATATTCTTGTACATAGAGGCAGTATTATAGTAGTTATATTCTTGTACATAGGAGCAGTATTATAGTAGTTATATTCTTGTACATAGGAGCAGTATTATAGTAGTTATATTCTTGACAATTTTCTTTTTATTGAAAAGTAGCAAAAAGTTGTTACATCAGTGACCTTGCATCATAGTAATAAGGCAAAAAGAATGTACCTTTGCTAAACCAGGGTGGATAGGCACATCCCCCAAACAGGTTTAAGCAGTATTAATAATGCAATTAAACAGACCAGAGATATAGCATGAGGCAAAGATAATACAGCATAACATCCATATGATAGGCCCTAGTTGATCCTTGTGGGGGCACGCCTTGGACATACATTAGTGTGTACTTGTGTCGGTCACATGGTTTACAGGGACGATTTATCTAATTGGTGAACAGCAAGGCAACGGCCTCACAAAAAACATTCATAACCGTAACGTAAATCTCTAAGCACATCTTGTAGAAGTATAAGGCAATCTGGTGTTGGAGGTAAAGTGAAGTAGTTCAGATCGTAAGGGTCAGATGACCTTTATTGAGTAACTGATGTTTGTGACAAGCGATAACGTAACCAAGGGTTCCACATTTTAGCATGCTTCTCATGAGATCTATTCTCCCAGCTGGCTAGTTCCTCCAGGCGCTGTATATGATCTACCTTATTCATCCAATGGGTTAAAGTGGGGGGGTCTGCGCTCAGCCACCTTTGTGGAATGATCAACCTTGCCGCTTGAATCAGTTGAGTGGCTAAGCTATTCTTAGAAGGGGAAAGATCTTTGGTGGGTAACCATAGAAGGACCAACTCAGGAGACAAAGTTATCCTCTTGTGTGTAATAGAGTTAATGGCCTTAGATACCGTCGCCCAAAACGGCTGTATCAGCGGACAGGACCAAAAGATATGTGAAAGTGTACCCACACCATCTTTACATCTCCAGCATTGATCACTGGGGCTCAAACCCCTGAGGAACAACTGTTTCGGTGTCATATACCATTGGGTGAGTACTTTAAAAGAGTGCTCTTGTACCTTGACGCACCTGGAGAAGCCGTGTGAGTGTGCATATAATCTAAGAACCTCCGTCTCAGTGAAGGACCTATTTAATTCTGACTCCCAGGTTTTCAGAAACAGAGGAGTGTCATTAGCTCTGGGAACGTTTAGGCCTAAATAGAATAGGGAGATCAATCTACTGTGTGGCGAGCTGGAGGACAGGATTTTCTCGAACCATGTTTGATCCTGTTTATGGATCTGTTTATCTATTAGAGTCTTACTAACTGCCTTAAAGTCAGCCAAGCTCAGAAAGTTAGAGGACTGCATGGCTAGGTGAAAGGGATGGTCAGCTGGTAGACTGCCTAGAGCAGCATCCAAAAACTCTTTGATAGTGAACTCCCTCAGGGAACTCCACGCTGGGGAAGTGCTTGCTAATGTAGGTCTTGCTGCAAAGGGGGCTAAGTCTGCTGGCATAACTAGTGAGGGGGCGCCTAACAAGCCGCGATCTTTGTTAAGTTGCTTAATCACCATACTTGTGCCTTTAAGTAGTGTATGGTTATGCAGAGATGTGGTAGTCAGACCCCACAATGCTGCTCTTTGTGGTTGAGAGAGTTGGAGTAACTCCAAGGCACCACCCAACGTTGAGCAGTTAGAAGCATGTAATTGCATCCAGCGTCTAAGGTGGATTGCCCTATAGTATAACTGAACATCCGGCAGTGCAAACCCACCCTGAGTCTTCCTCAGAATCAGTCTACTGTAAGCTATCCTGGCTCCCCTCCCCCCCCACAGATATGTAGAAAATAATCTCCGGATCTGCGTGAAAAAGGAGGAGGGAAGGAAGACAGGCAGCATCTGCATGACATATAATATCTTAGGTAACACAAAGGCCTTCAGCAGATTCTTTCTCCCCATCCAGGAGGTGTAGGGGATGCGGAGAGATCCTAATAATCTTTGTATATCGGATAAAAGGGGGGTATAATTCAGCTGGAAAATGTTCTCCAGTTTAGACGGAATATTAATTCCCAGGTAAGTGATGTGAGAAGTCTGCCATATAAAGGGTGTTGTAGCTTTGAGGGAAGATACACTTTTTGATGGGGCTGTAATATTCATAACCTCCGACTTAGTGTAATTTACCTTGTAATTAGAGACCGCACCGAACAGTTCAAATAAGGAGAGGAGATGCGGGAAGGCCTCGACCGGGTTGGACACCATCACCAAGAGGTCGTCTGCATAGGCGACGTTAATATATTCAATTGTGTCTTTCTTGGCCCTAACCCCTCTTATACCAGGGTGGTCTCTAATGGCTTGGAGAAGGGTCTCCATCACTAAAATATATAGCGCAGGAGATAATGGACAACCTTGCCGGGTGCCATTATAGATGGGAAAGGAAGGTGAAAGGGTGCCGTTTACTCTAATTTTAGCACTCGGATTGGTGTAGAGAGTCATAATGGCTTTCTGAAATTGATCAGGGATACCAAACCTCTGCAATGTTCTCTCCATGAAGCTCCATTTAACCCGGTCGAAGGCCTTCTCCGCATCTACACTTAAAAGGATTAGTGGAGTACTATGCTTCTTAGCCCACTGGATTGCCGTGACGACTCTGCAGGAGTTATGGTTCCCCTCCCTTCCTGGTACAAAACCAGCTTGGTCAGGGTGGATCAGTTTGGGAAGGAAGGAACTAAGCCTGGTAGCCAAGATTTTGGCCCAAACCTTTACGTCGACGTTCAGAAGAGATATGGGCCTGTAACTCCCGCAGAGCGTGTGGTCTTTCCCAGGTTTAGGCAGTATGGTCACATTAGCTTCTAAAGATTGAGCAGGAAGATGCCCACCTGTAAGGAGAGAGTTGCACCAATTCGTGAGATGAGGACATAAAATATCCGCAAATTTCTTGTAATATCCTACCGGAATTCCGTCCGGTCCTGGGCATTTTCCCAAGGGCATTGACCTCAGCACTTTCCCTACCTCTTCCTCTGTTACCGGAGCAATCAGTGAGGACCCCTCTTCTCTACTAAGTTGAGGCAAATTTAAGTTAGACAGAAAATCCTCCATCATAGAATTTGCTATTGGGTCTGGGCTAATAGAGCTTTTATCTAACCCATAGAGCTCCTGATAGAAATTTTTAAATTCCTTTGCTATGTCTACAGTTCTATGCAGTAATTTACCATCCGAAGCTTTTATACTGGGGATAAACATAGAATCTTTCCGTTGTTTTATAAGCGATGACATCAGCTTCGAACCTCTGTCCCCATGAGAAAAAAACCGAAACTGCGCATATTGATACGCTTTGGCGTGGCAAATGTTTAGATGGTCCTTCAGTTTCGTTCTCAGGAGGAGGAGTTCTTGCTGTATTTTCAGAGCTTTAGACCTCTTATGAGTGGCTTCAAGATCTGAAATCTGCTTGAGTAAGGAATGGAGTGTTTGCTGTCTCTCCCTTTTAATTTTACACCCCAGGGCTATAAATTCTCCTCTCATGACAGATTTATGCGCCTCCCACACTATAGTCTGGGAAACCTCTGGAGTTAGGTTTTCTGCAAAATACCATGACAGCTTCTTTGATAAGGCCTCTACTGCCTCCCTTCTATCTAGTAAGGTTTCATTCAGTCTCCACTGCCTGCACTGGGAGGGTAGACCGGCAATATGTATAACCATCGATACAGGGGCATGATCAGAAATAGTGATAGGGTCGATCACCGTCTGTTCCACCATGTCTATGCAGGAATTTGATATCAGAAGATAATCTAGTCTTTTGTAGACATTATGTGCAGCAGAGTAAAAGGTGTAATCCCTGTCTGTGGGATGCGTCAGACGCCAGGCATCAGTTAAGTTAGCATCAGCAATGTGTGCATTAATGCAGCCCAAGGTCCTCTGTGTTTGCTGAGTGGATCCGTCCGAGGTATCAATACTGGGATTCAGGGCCACATTAAGGTCTCCACCTACAATACAGATCCCCTCAGCAAAAGCCTTAAGTACCTGCATTGTCTTAGAGATCCATTCTTTCTGACCTCTGTTGGGACTATATAAACTCGCTAAGGTTACAGGTTGGGTGCCTATTAGCCCTTTCACCAAGATGAATCTACCTTCAGCATCTGTCTGGGTGGCTGTCATCTTAAAAGGTATACGTTTTGCTATGGCAATACCAACCCCTCTTTTGGCTTTGTCAAAAGTGCTCAGGAACCAATTATTAAAGTATCCCTTCTGCAGCGTGGGGACATTCGTGGTTCTGAAGTGCAGCTCTTGAAAAAAGCATATGTCTGTGCGGTACTTCCGTAGCAAACGAATGACTTGTGATCTTTTTTGCGGAGTATTGAACCCCCTTACGTTAAAGGATGTACATTTAATCAGCGACATCTTTTATGTGTGCATAACCCTCCTACAGCAGCCCAATATATTGTGCACAAGAGATTGAAAACTGTACATAACTGAGTATAACTGAACCCGGCCATTATTCCTTACAGAACTTAGGAACATGGCCACAGAACAGAACTTGGAGTGGGTACATCTGACAACTCCTAACAAGGAGCATACAGTCAGTATGCCGTCCACCCAGCTAATGCGCTGACACCAGGACTGCGCTAGTTTACCCCTGATGTAAGATATATGGGGGGGACCTACAGATCTTGTACAGAACATAGGTAACCAGCAGATCCAGCTAACCTGGTGCAGTACAATTAAGAATCTGGATGACATAACTCATCATACGAGCTTGTATACATTTTGACCACATATATGGGGACATGTATAACCGGAGCGAGACAGGAGCGTGACCGGAGCATATATATCAGGTTAACACACACAACCTCATCCTGTCAGCAAATATACAGAACATAGTAATACTTGCAGGACTGATAAAACAGATATATATATTCGCCTCAGCTCAATATATTACTCACGGCTTAAACAAATGTGAATTTAAGGCAAGCACTTAAGTCACAATATTCATGTGTCCCTGGATCTAGGGCCAATCTTCCTTCTTGGCATTGCTTTGGACCATCTCTGTACTCCTGGCAGGTCCGGCAATGGGACTCCGACCTCAGACGATGGCAGCCAGGACGGAATGTCTAACGGATCGGTCTGGAGTAGCTCCCAAGCTGCTGCTAGGTCTCCTGGAACCCGGATGGTGCATCTTCTGCCCCCGACCGCAAACGTAAGACCAAAAGGAAATAACCATTTATATGGGATCTTGATGTGCCTCAGATGGTCCGTCAGGGGTCGGAGGGCTCTCCTTTTGTTTAGCGTCGTTGGCGCCAAGTCCTGAAACAGCAGGATCGTAGCGCCCTCATGAGTGAGGTTTTTCTTTTCTCTGGCCGCTCTCAGTATGGCTGCTGTATCTGTGTATTTCAGCAGGCCACAGATGACATCCCTAGGGTTTTCACCCTCTTTTGGCTTTGGTCTGAGTGACCGATGGATGCGCTCTATTTCAATTCCTTCCGTGCTCTCTGCTCCCAGGAGACTGGCAAAGATGGCCGCCGCTGCTTCAGGTAAATCCTCGTGTTGGAACTGCTCTGGGAGACCGCGCAGCCGAATATTTTTCCGCCTGCTGCGGTTCTCCTGGTCCTCGATGAGTGAGAAGGCATTATCCAGGGAATCCATGCAAGCTGCTGTATTATCTCCTAGCGTGCGTGCAAAGGAAATTATGGCTGCTTGATTCCCCTCCAGCGTCTCCACTCGGTGCCCTATTTGCTTAATATCTACTTTTATCTCCTGGAGCTCACTTAGTACTGGGGCAATAGCTGCTGAGAGAGCCTGCTGGAGAAATTTCTGTGATATAGGGGCTATGCCTGCCGGTTGCAGCCCTTCCTCTAGATCTCTGGTGGCACTTTCAGCTTCTTGTGACCAGTCGTCTGGTTCATGCGGCGCCATCTTAGCTGCCTCCCACACAGCACCGGAGGTCTTCTTTTGCAGGTATTTCTCCATATCTGATGAACCTCTGTCCGGCTTCGGAGAGTCGGTCTTATCTTTAGGGAGGTATCTGCCAACTTTCCCCATACTTTGATGAGTTATGGTGCAATATAAACCAGGATGCTGGAATGCATGCAGAGGAGCTTCTCCTACATGCGTCTGCTCAGGTCAGCAGTCAGACTCCGCCCCCTCTAGTAGTTATATTCTTGTACATAGGAGCAGTATTATAGTAGTTATATTCTTGTACATAGGAGGCAGTATTATAGTAGTTATATTCTTGTACATAGGAGGCAGTATTATAGTAGTTATATTCTTGTACATAGGAGCAGTATTATAGTAGTTATATTCTTGTACATAGGAGCAGTATTATAGTAGTTATATTCTTGTACATAGGAGGCAGTATTATAGTAGTTATATTCTTGTACATAAGAGCAGTATTATAGAAGTTATATTCTTGTACATAGGAGCAGTATTATAGTAGTTATATTCTTGTACATAGGAGCAGTATTATAGTAGTTATATTTTTGTACATAGGAGCAGTATTATAGTAGTTATATTCTTGTACATAGGAGGCAGTATTATAGTAGTTATATTCTTGTACATAGGAGCAGTATTATAGTAGTTATATTCTTGTACATAGGAGGCAGTATTATAGTAGTTATATTCTTGTACATAGGAGCAGTATTATAGTAGTTATATTCTTGTACATAGGAGGCAGTATTATAGTAGTTATATTCTTGTACATAGGAGCAGTATTATAGTAGTTATATTCTTGTACATAGAGGCAGTATTATAGTAGTTATATTCTTGTACATAGGAGCAGTATTATAGTAGTTATATTCTTGTACATAGGAGCAGTATTATAGTAGTTATATTCCTGTACATAGGAGGCAGTATTATAGTAGTTATATTCTTGTACATAGGAGCAGTATTATAGTAGTTATATTCTTGTACATAGAGGCAGTATTATAGTAGTTATATTCTTGTACATAGGAGCAGTATTATAGTAGTTATATTCTTGTACATAGGAGCAGTATTATAGTAGTTATATTCTTGTACATAGGAGCAGTATTATAGTAGTTATATTCTTGTACATAGGAGCGGTATTATAGTAGTTATATTCTTGTACATAGGAGCGGTATTATAGTAGTTATATTCTTGTACATAGGAGGCAGTATTATAGCAGTTATATTCTTGTACATAGGAGCAGTATTATAGCAGTTATATTCTTGTACATAGGAGCAGTATTATAGCAGTTATATTCTTGTACATAGGAGGCAGTATTATAGTAGTTATATTCTTGTACATAGGAGCAGTATTATAGTAGTTATATTCTTGTACATAGGAGCAGTATTATAGTAGTTATATTCTTGTACATAGGAGGCAGTATTATAGCAGTTATATTCTTGTACATAGGAGCAGTATTATAGTAGTTATATTCTTGTACACAGGAGCAGTATTGTAGTAGTTATATTCTTGTACATAGAAGCAGTATTATAGTAGTTATATTCTTGTACATAGGAGCAGTATTATAGTAGTTATATTCTTGTACATAGAAGCAGTATTATAGTAGTTATATTCTTGTACATAGGAGCAGTATTATAGTAGTTATATTCTTGTACATAGGAGGCAGTATTATAGTAGTTATATTCTTGTACATAGGAGCAGTATTATAGTAGTTATATTCTTGTACATAGGAGCAGTATTATAGTAGTTATATTACTGTATATAGGAGGCAGTATTATAGTAGTTATATTCTTGTACATAGGAGCAGTATTATAGTAGTTATATTACTGTACATAGGAGCAGTATTATAGTAGTTATATTCTTGTACATAGGAGGCAGTATTATAGTAGTTATATTCTTGTACATAGGAGGCAGTATTATAGTAGTTATATTCTTGTACATAGGAGCAGTATTATAGTAGTTATATTCCTGTACATAGGAGTAGTATTATAGTAGTTATATTCTTGTACATAGGAGCAGTATTATAGTAGTTATATTCTTGTACATAGGAGCAGTATTATAGTAGTTATATTCTTGTACATAGGAGCAGTATTATAGTAGTTATATTCTTGTACATAGGAGCAGTATTATAGTAGTTATATTCTTGTACATAGGAGCAGTATTATAGTAGTTATATTCTTGTACATAGGAGGCAGTATTATAGCAGTTATATTCTTGTACATAGGAGCAGTATTATAGTAGTTATATTCTTGTACATAGGAGCAGTATTATAGTAGTTATATTCTTGTACATAGGAGCAGTATTATAGTAGTTATATTCTTGTACATAGGAGGCAGTATTATAGTAGTTATATTCCTGTACATAGGAGCAGTATTATAGTAGTTATATTCTTGTACATAGGGGTAGTATTATAGCAGTTATAATCTTGTACATAGGAGCAGTATTATAGTAGTTATATTCTTGCACATAGGAGGCAGTATTATAGTAGTTATATTCCTGCACATAGGAGCAGTATTATAGTAGTTATATTTTTGTACATAGGAGCAGTATTATAGTAGTTATATTCTTGTACATAGGAGGCAGTATTATAGTTATATTCTTGTACATAGGAGCAGTATTATAGTAGTTATAGTCTTGTACATAGAAGGCAGTATTATAGTAGCTTTATTGTTGTACATAGGAGGCAGTATTATAGTAGTTATATTCTTGTACATAGAAGGCAGTATTATAGTAGCTTTATTGTTGTACATAGGAGGCAGTATTATAGTAGTTATATTCATATTACTTACAGTCAGGACGTGTGGCAGCTCCTTCGCCACCATCTCACGAAATTCCTTCTTGTTCATCTTGTCATGCTTCCCTTTCCTCTTGGCATAGTCATAAAATTTCCGGACCAAAATCTCAATAGCTGATTCTAGCTCGCTGCAGCCTGATGCCATGTGTGCACAGTGCTGGGCTCCCCTTGATAGAGAGTACAATTATGTCAGAGAAATCGTCTGCACTGTAAAGTGTAAGCTCTTGGGATGTAATGTATTCTAGCATAGTTTGGTATACATGTGCATCTCAATAAATTTGAATATCATCATTAATATAATGATCACTGGCCTTGAATTACTGAAGTGTTGGCTGTTAGAAGTTTGCCCCTAGTGTTGCTGTAGATGCCAGCTGGAATTGGGGGCATTGGTTCCTTAGAAATAGCACAGGCACTAGCTTGACGGCTCGGGGAGTTAGTTCCTTACTGTATTGGGTGACTTGAAAATATTTTGTAGCCTTTGACACTAATAGTATATGACACTGGATATATGACAGCTGCATTATTGATGCTGGATGCGCACTCGAATACATAGCTGCATGAAATGCAACACCGTCATTATAGTGTGTCCACGTTTTTGGTCTCCTTATTAAGGGCCAGTGTGTTTTATTACTATATTGTTCATGTGTTTATGGTCTTTTAAGGGCATATCTATAAAGTTTGAACATTTTATTTTTATTCACATCCACTCATCAGTGAATAACATTTACATTTTAGATGGACTTACTCTTATGAAAGTGAACTGAAATGCAAAACAGGACTTGGAGCGCTGATCAGCAGTCCAGTCCTTTTCCTCCTTACCCCAGGGAAGACGCTTCTGACGTTGTCTCTGGGTCATGAGTGGCTTGACACAAGGAATGCAAGAACTTGTAGCTAATGTCCTGGATTCGTCTGTGTGTGGTGGCCCTTGAAGCATTGACTCCAGCCGCAGTCCACTCCTTGTGAATCTCCCCCAAATTCTTGAATGGCCTTTCCTTGACAATCCTTTCAAGGCTGCGGTTATCCCTGTTGCTTGTGCACCTTTTTCTACCACACTTCTTCCTTCCACTCAACTTTCCATTAATATGCTTGGACACGGCACTCTGTGAACAGCCAGCTTCTTTAGCAATGACCTTTTGAGACTTACCCTCCTTGTGGAGGGTGTCAATGACAGTCTTCTGGGCAACTGTCAAGTCAGCAGTCTTCCCCATGATTGTGTACCCCACTGAACCAGACTGAGGGACTTATTAAAGGCTGATTGGAATGTGATACCATGAGTCTACAATATTCTACTTTTCTGAGATGCTGACATTTGGGTTTCATTAGCTGTAAGCCATAATCATCAACATTAAAAGGAATAAACACTTGAAATCCATTACTCTGTGTGGATCTATTTGAGTTTCACTTTCGGAAATAAATTACCTTTTCGATGATATTGTAACTTATTGAGATGCACCTGTATTATGACATTGGTCGTTTCTTCAATCTTCAGCTTTTCTCTCTGCATTTACCTAGAGAGGAAATACAGAAAATAAGATGCATTTCTAAATCGGAGGTGAATGGCGCTCCCTCCGCTATCGTCGTCTTACTATCAGGGGATGATGATGATTTTCCTGTCTTTGTCCTTCCTGAGGATTTTAAGGACTGAACAGGAAAGTGGCGGGGTCTCCTGCACACAAAGGCTGTATGCCCTGTACTATAACCGAGCGGTTAATCCAATACAATGTCTCTCCATTCTGTGGGGCGTGCAATCACAGTGAGGCAAAAATGCCTGATTATACGTGTATTACCTGTCCTGCCCATGACCTTGTCCATGAGACCTGCTCCCACCAGGAACCCTCCATACACCCCATTATATCATGCTGCACTCCACCTGTCAGCCTCCTCCCCCTGCTCTCATACGTGTCTCCACACAGATCATACTGCAGCCGGCAGAACATGTCATGTATGTATAGTGTGTGCAGTGTATGTATAGCGGCTGTACATATATAGCATTACCTGATGGCACCCACCGGCTCTCCTCCTCTGTAGCTGGGATCTTTCTCCTTCCTCCTTCTCCCTGATACTGGTTTCTGTTTCCTGTCCGACCCTCAGACCCTCCCCCCGGCTGCTCCCAATGCTCAGAACACAGGAGTATGGGAGTAGTTGTCTGTCCTCCCAGCCATGTGTGTATGTATACAGATGTAGCAGAGCTGAGCTGTGGTACAGTTCATATTTATGTCTGTTTTTTTGTGGTGTTACATAGGACTGCAGGTGACACTTATGATCACATAGGACACAACATCTCAATAGAATGATACATTTATGACCATCTACAGTCGTGGCCAAAAGTTTTGAGAATGACACAAATATTAGTTTTCACAAAGTTTGCTGCTAAACTGCTTTTAGATCTTTGTTTCAGTTGTTTCTGTGATGTAGTGGAATATAATTACACGCACTTCATACGTTTCAAAGGCTTTTATCGACAATTACATGACATTGATGCAAAGAGTCAGTATTTGCAGTGTTGGCCCTTCTTTTTCAGGACCTCTGCAATCCGACTGGGCATGCTCTCAATCACCTTCTGGGCCAATTCCTGACTGATACAACCCATTCTTTCATCATCACTTCTTGGAGTTTGTCAGAATTAGTGGGTTTTTGTTTGTCACCCGCCTCTTGAGGATTGACCACAAGTTCTCAATGGGATTAAGATCTGGGGAGTTTCCAGGCCATGGACCCAAAATATCAACGTTTTTGTCCCCGAGCCACTTAGTTATCACTTTTGCCTTATGGCACGGTGCTTCATCGTGCTGGAAAATGCATTGTTCTTCACCAAACTGTTGTTGGATTGTTGGAAGAAGTGGCTGTTGGAGGGTGTTTTGGTTCCATTCTTTATTCATGGCTGTGTTTTTAGGCAAAATTGTGAGTGAGCCCACTCCCTTGGATGAGAAGCAACCCCAGACATGAATGGTCTCAGGATGCTTTACTGTTGGCATGACACAGGACTGATGGTAGCGCTCACCTTTTCTTCTCCGGACAAGCCTTTTTCCAGATGCCCCAAACAATCGGAAAGAGGTTTCATCGGAGAACATGACTTTGCCCCAGTCCTCAGCAGTCCATTCACCAGACTTTCTGCAGAAGATCAATCTGTCCCTGATGTTTTTTTTGGAGAGAAGTGGCTTCTTTGCTGCCCTTCTTGACACCAGGCCATCTTCCAAAAGTCTTCGCCTCACTGTGCGTGCAGATGCGCTCACACCTGCCTGCTGCCATTCCTGAGCAAGCGCTGCACTGGTGGCACTCTGATCCCGCAGCTGAATCCTCTTTAGGAGACGATCCTGGCGCTTGCTGGACTTTCTTGGACGCCGTGAAGCCTTCTTAACAAGAATTGAACCTCTTTCCTTGAAGTTCTTGATGATCCTATAAATTGTTGATTGAGGTGCAATCTTAGTAGCCACAATCTCCTTGCCTGTGAAGCCATTTTTATGCAACGCAATGATGGCTGCACGTGTTTCTTTGCAGGTCACCATGGTTAACAATGGAAGAACAATGATTTCAAGCATCACCCTCCTTTTAACATGTCAAGTCTGCCATTTTAACCCAATCAGCCTGACATAATGATCTCCAGCCTTGTGCTCGTCAACATTCTCACCTGAGTTAACAAGACAATTACTGAAATGATCTCAGCAGGTCCTTTAATGACAGCAATGAAATGCAGTGGAAAGGTTTTTTTGGGATTAAGTTAATTTTCATGGCAAAGAAGGACTATGCAATTCATCTGATCACTCTTCATAACATTCTGGAGTAGATGCAAATTGCTATTATAAAAACTTAAGCAGCAACTTTTCCAATTTCCAATATTTATGTAATTCTCAAAACTTTTGGCCACGACTGTACACTATATGGAGAAAGGTACATGGACCCTCCACATTTCAACTCCAACATCTTTTATGACATCTCATTGTACATCAATAGGCATTATAATTGAGTCCCGTCCCCGTCCCCCTCGGGGAAAGCTTTCTACAAGATTTTGGAGGATGTCTGTGGGAGTTTTTGCCCCTTCCACCAGAAGGTTATTTGTGAGGTCAGACCCTGATGATGGAGGAGAGGACCCGCTCTGCAGTCTCTGGTCTGGTGCTGTATGGGGCTGATATCAGGGCTCAGTGTGGTAAGTCACGTTCTTTCAGACTCCCCCAACCATGCCTTTATGGAGCTTCTGCACTGGGGCACAGTCATGGAGAAGCAGAAAAGAGCTTTCCCCAAACTGTTCCCACAAAGTTGTTTGCATACAATTGTGCACAATGTCTTGTCTGCTGAAACATTACAATTTCCCTTATATGGAACTAAGGGGCCAAAGCCAACCTCTGTCAAAGAGCAGCCGGGCAGGTAATGCTCTCCTGGTCTGCACCAGACTAGTCCATCAGATAGAGAAGTGTGATTGGTCACTGCACAGAAGACGTCTCCACTGCTCCAGAGTCCAGTGGTGGCATGCCCTACACCGCTCCATCCCGCGCCTGGAATTGTGCTTGGTGATGTAAGGCTGGCATGCAGTGGCCATGGAGACCCATGCCATGGAGCTCTCGGCACAGTTTTTGTGTTATTGGCAGAGGAGGTCTGGAGTCTGCAGTTATAGAGTCAGCAGAGCGGTGGTGACTTTTATGCATTTGCTCCTCAGCACTCGGTGACCCCGCTCTGTAACTTTACATGGTCTCCGTGGCTGATTTGCTATGGTTCAATCCACTTTCCAATAATACTGCTCACAGGTAATGGTGGAATATCTAGGAGGGAAGACATTTCAGGAAGTGAATTGTGGCAGCAGTGGAATTCAGGGAGCTCTTTACAATCAGCCATTCTGTCACCAATGTCTGTAAAGGTGACTGCTTAGCCAGGGCTAGATATTATACACTGTGGTAATGGCAGACTGCATGGCTAGAGGCTGGATGTTATACACTGTGGTATTGGTAGACTGCATAGCTGGAGGCTGGATGTTATACAAGTGTGGTAATGGTAGACTGCATGGCTAGAGGATGGATGTTATACACCTGTGGTAATAGCCGACTGCATGGCTAGAGGCTGGATGTTATACACCTGTGGTAATGGTAGACTGCATGGCTAGAGGATGGATGTTATACACTGTGGTAATGGCAGACTGCACGGCTAGAGGCTGGATGTTATACACCTGTGGTAATGGTAGACTGCATGGCTAGAGGATGGATGTTATACACTGTGGTAATGGCAGACTGCACGGCTAGAGGCTGGATGTTATACACCTGTGGTAATGGTAGACTGCATGGCTAGAGGCTGGATGTTATACACTGTGGTAATGGTAGACTGCATGGCTAGAGGCTGGATGTTATACACTGTGGTAATGGTAGACTGCATGGCTAGAGGCTGGATGTTATACACCTGTGGTAATGGTAGACTGCATGGCTAGAGGCTGGATGTTATACAGTGTGGTAATGGCAGACTGCATGGCTAGAGGCTGGATGTTATACACTGTGGTAATGGCAGACTGCATGGCTAGAGGCTGGATGTTATACAGTGTTTTAATGGTAGACTGCATGGCTAGAGGCTGGATGTTATACACCTGTGGTAATGGTAGACTGCATGGCTAGAGGCTGGATGTTATACACCTGTGGTAATAATGCTGAATGGTTGGCACCCCACCAATTTTTTGAGCCTGGTGCTCTGTAATGGGGTAGTGTCCCAAACTTGTAGTATACAAAAATTCACGGCACTCGGTTATAGAATGCAAATCAATCCAATATTTATTTCATCCAAATTGTTTTTACTGTAATTGGCCTACGTTTCGGTCCATCCTGGACCTTGTTCAATGCCTATAAAATATATATAATATACATAGACATAAGTCCATTTGGACAATTGATACATATATCATTATCAGTGAAAACTGAATGTAATTGTCAAGCTCAATAGAAATAGAAGTGAAAATCAAACGATGTCGTTGTCACGGTGGGGAGTGGGGGAAACCCCCCACCGTGCGGTGTCAAAGGGTAAAAGGGGATCAGCCTGGCCAAAAGGAGTAATAATGGAGCAGGTCAGCTCCTACAGCGTCCCTAATCCTCTCCCTGACTCCTCACCGTATGAGCGGACCTCGATGGTAGGACGACTCATACTCAGGATTCCTAGAGACCCTAAGTCACCCTGGTAATCCCTCACCAAGGAGCAGGGAAGAGACGACCTGTTCATCCCAGTAATGGAGGAACAGGAGTCTCTATCTGAGGCCAGGCTGCAAGGAGAGGGGAACACATACAGCATAAGGCCTCATGCACACGACAGTGTTTTTTCACTGTCAGTGATTTGGCTTCAGTGGTCCGCGTCCGATTTTGCTTCAGTTGTGTTTCCTTGTGTCTTCCTTTTTTTTTGTCTGACAGGTGGAAAAAAGGAAGGTTAATGAAAAGTGTAATTTTGTTGCACCAAGGTCACGGATGACATACCAGTTGTGCATCCGTTTTTTTTTTTACGGACCCATTGATTTGAATGGGTCCGTCCTCCGTTTTCCACTGACAAGAATAGGACAGGTTATATTTTTTTGACGGACTGGAATCACGGACGTGGAGAAAAAACGGAGGACTATCAGTTTTTTTTCACGGCTCCATAGAAATGAATGGGACCTCCGCTAAACTGTGAAAAATGACGGAACGGACGCGGATGCACACAACGGTGGTGTGCATGAGGCCTAAGGAGATGGCAGGTAAGCGAAACCAATAACACACTTACCTGCCACAGACACACTGACTGGAACCCGTGCACTAGTGCTGGTGTCCACACCATCAGTAAAGGACACAACACACACCACAAACCACACAGGAACCCAGGACAGCCATAGCTGCTATAACATGAGACAGGGGAATGTCTAGCAAACATGGTGGACACCAAACACCACCAGACATGTAACACCAAACTAGACATACAAATACCCTGAACACAGCCCACTCCATACAAATAGGGACAGGAAGGGAAGGAGACACCGGGGTGACATTGATGACCACAAGGGTGGCCCTCACTGGACAGATGGAACACCCTGGACTGGAGCAGAGCTCCAGCACCACCAACAGCTGAAGTACAACTGACTCCAGCCAGGAAACCACAGAAGATATAAGATGACCACACCCAGTCAGGGAGTTAACCCTTACAGCACCAGACAGAGGGAGGCTACAACTTAAAGGGGAAGTGCACACACAAGCATACTAAACCACACGTTACCACTGGCAACAGCATGCGTGGCAACAGTGTCACAGCAATCATCCAGAAGGCCATAACACTGCCACCGCATGCTCTCACAGCAACAGTGTGTGGCAACAGTGTCACAGCGCAAATCAAAGGCCGTGACAGTCGTGTGTCATTACATACATATTACCCACTGCATAAAGTCACAGAAAATTCTAGTGACTTGGTGGTAAAAAGCAGTAATAGGCTTTTGAGTGGATAGAAATTCGAGCAGAGAATGTGTGGCAAGTACTGTAGAGGAACCGTAGTAGAGGTGGCATGGGTATCGGTGGCTTATAGCGTTAGATATAGCCATAGGCACTTCCATGTATAATGTACTGTATAACAGAACACACTATATTCAACCCAGACATAGGTAAATGCAGGAGGAAACCACCATGAATTATACCATATTGAGATGTACCACAGGAATGGAATTCGATAATAAATATGGTAGTAAAGAGTATATATGAGAAGAGCGCTTAAATGTGAAGCCAGTAACGAGTATAATACTAGAGAGCATATATAGAGAAGGAGCGCTTTAGTACATATGGATATATATATAGTAATGAATGTAGAGCATATACAGTAAGAGCTCTTTAGTACATACCTAAAGGTAAATGGAGTCATGGAATCGGGTGGCGTCCTGGCGATAGAGTGCGCATGCTCCGCCTATGTAGGATGAGGAAGGCGCGACTTGAGCTTCAGGCGTCCGACGTATGATGTCAGCAGAAGTGCGAGCAGGTGCAGTAATCAATTATGGGCAAAGCACCAAATTCAATGCCAATACACGACTAAAGCAACAGCAGTTGTATAATGTGGCTCTCTGGAGATCGCATACAGCACTCTGGGGGTCTCAGGAGGCAGGAAATTAAGGGCATAGGGTAACTTAAAGGGTAACTCATATTATTTTTTTGTGCTAGTTTATTCGAGCTCGGCATGTGAACCTGAGTTAGTCTGTCAATGATTGTCAGAAGATCTGTAATTACCTTATAATAACAGCTTTCATTAATGTCCTCTGTCCCCTTCCACTGCTCCATTAAATGTCTGTCTCTGGCTAAGAAGACAGAAGGGCGGTCCTTCACACTGCAGACCTGCATTAGGCTTCAGAGTGAGGAGGCGTGTCTCTCAGTAATCCAATCTGATTGGCTGGCAGGGAGCTGCTGGCCACAGCAAGTGTGTATGGGAAGTGAGGGAAAGGAGTTTTGGCCTCAGAGAACTGGCAGAGGAGCCATCTTGAGAAGGTCCTCATATTGTAAATGTTTAAACACCCATAACTATGGGAAAAACTCAAGGAAAACAAGAAGAAACTAAAGATTGCTTTATGCATAATGCTGCTGCAGCAGTAACATATGCTAAAACCCTAAAACATGACAGTTACCCTTTAAACTGAAATAACAATCAGAAGAAAATCAATTGCTACGTAGAGTATATAAGTATTGTTAGTATTGTATATACATTATCACAGAGTTAGTCCAATACTGTACATTGCCACAGAGTTAGTTGAATAAAATAAATACTAAATACTACTGTACCTGCAGATTGCTATCATCTAGTCTGTGGGGAGGAGAGAGGGAAAGGAGAGAGTTAGAATGTGGAATCAAATGACTTAGTCAAAATTGCGATTGAGGCCCATTGGAGACAGGGTTTTTAATTCATGTATCCAATAGGCCTTACTAGGTCGCTTCAATAATAATTTGTGATTGCCACCCCTCCGTGGGGCTGGGACCTGTTCAAGTACCTGAAATTTCAGTTGACTAATTTATTGTTTGATGTTAATAAAATGTTGTGGTATGGGAAGTTCAGATTTATTGCACCGTATGTCAGACTTGTTTACTGATGCGGTCCCACACACATATGCGAAACCGCATGGACACTTTATCAAATAGACAAAAAAGGATGTGGCACAAGTGTAGAAACCTCGTATGTGATACATCCTGACAGTGGATGAGTGAACGTATTACCCTTCATAACATTGGTGCATTGTCCACAGTTTACACGTGGAAAAGTGTACTTTATCGATTACAGAATATACAGTAAAGATTCAAAACCTTTATGATCCGAGTTACTTGATTCTATGAACAAAGAAAACAAAAACAAATAACAATAATAGGAGTGGTAGGAATGTGCGGCCCATTGTACCCATGGTTTTTTTAGTACCCGGGATGTATTAGGTATAAGGTGAGTCTCTTGGAGGCATATTATACTGTATGTGGATTAGCATTTCTGATAAAAGTATGCACCATTGATCTTTTTTGCGGAGTGCCTAATCCTCTGAAATAATTTTCAATTCAGCCATGGAATTTTGGGCCTATATGTAACCTCGCGGAGTAAACACATTGCAACAGTCATGGTAAAACTAGACAGGTTTGAATAAGTAACCATAAAAGTATTAACAGTAGCAACTAGACCTAATATACTTTCAACTCTTAACAACGCATTATAAGTTGGGTAATTGTTATGCCTGGTATAGCAATCTATCTACCAGGCTTTGGACCAGTAAAACCTCAGATGCCTCTGTCTTTGGTATTGATATGACAGGGGCAGCCCGGCTACAGCAACTGCCATGAAATTTCTATCTAAGCATAGAAGTATAGTAGGTGCGACCCTGGATACATGGATAACTGAGACTTGTATAGTTCTAAACCCGAAGCTAAATAAAAGAATGTGAGGTGCATATGAACTTAGCCTAGCCAATCCTCTGGTAACATCAGGTGACTCCTCTGCAGATGTTTTAAGGACTTCATCGTCTTGGTGACCTTCTTCGCAGGGCTAGCTACTCATTCACTTCTCCAGGGGAGGTGAAGAAGACCGCTCTATCACCGTCTATTATACATAGCTTCGCTGGGTAGCCCATGGAGTAGGGTATCTTGGCCTCTCTCAGTCGTCGCTTGACATCCATAAAGGTGGCACGCTGTTTTTGCAGTCCCATGGAGAAGTCCAGGAATATGGAGACCTTGGTATTATCAAATTTAATTTCTTGTCGTCTTCTGGCGAATGCCAATACTTTATCTCTATCTTTGCAATTTAGAAACCTTGCAAGCATAGGTCGGGGTGAGGCTCCAGGAGGCGGCGATCTAGCTGGTACTCTGTGGGCCCTTTCTACTGCGTATGCCACGAAGAAGTTTGCATCTGGGAAAAGCTCTTTTATCCATTTTTCTATGAACTCATCTGGTGACCGGCCCTCTGCTTTTTCTGGCAAGCCGATGATTCTTATATTGTTTCTACGGAGCCTGTTTTACAAGTCGTCCGCTTTTTGCCTCCAGAGTTATGCTTTGGTGTTGAGTTCAGAAATAGACCAAGGTAACACTGGCCGAGGCGTCCTCTATACGGGATATACGTTCTTCCGTATGATGGACTCTGTCTCTCAAATTGTTCATGACTTGTCTGAGGAGCCCTAAGTCAATTTTGACCTCATCTAGTTTTCCTGTTAGAGATGTCTTGCAGGCAGTGATGGCTTCCAGAACCTGTCCTGTTACTTGTTTAACAGTGGGTTCATCTAGAGCCTCCTCAGGTGTCATAGCAGGGACTGCATTGTCCGACGCTGTACTGGCTCTAGTATGCATATTTCTCTGCAGTAAAGGGGACCGTGGCGCCTCTTCTGGTTGTCTGGCAAATTCTTCCAGCTTATCTGCTGCACTTTGAGCTTTTTGAGGCCCCATTAGTCAGTTATTTTTGAAGGGTTAATATAGCTAATGTGGAGTACAACTCCTCTTGTGTATCTTGTAATGGGTCTTCCTTCAGTAGTGTATGCAGTCAGGAGGGACTGCAGAGGTTGTGTAGGAATACTATTAGGACTCTTATAGCAGGTTTCTGAGATCCCTGTAGCAATTAGTGCCGGTGACAAAATTTTCAGTGCACTCTGTGGGACTCTGAGGTCTCCTGTGCTGCTGGATACCGCAGTTTGTTGAAGCTCTTCTCTCCACCCTTATGCCAGCTGGCGGCTTGCAATATGGCCTACCGGCGGGAAAGTCAGCGAGCGTGCCGTGCCTTCTGCTAAACACTCTCCCGCGCTCCCCTCATCGGAGCCGGTTTTCTCCCTGCTCTCCTCACCTCAGTCCGGGGCACCACCGTGCTGGGAGTGCTTCGGGCCGGAGACCTGTCCCGTCACACGTGCGGGCAATATGCGCGCCGCTCCTCCGGAGTTCTGTGGGGCAAGTCGAGCGGTCTTTGATATGGCTCTTCTGCCTCTGGATGGAATCAGGGCGCTAACTTGTATTTCTCTGCTGCTGTGGAGGTATATACAAATCAGGATTTATCCCGCAGCGGATACGGAGCTCCACTCAGACACATCTATCCATCTTGGCTGCTGGCCACGCCCAAGCCGTCATATTTTTATTTTATTTGCTAGTTTATTAGAGCTAGGCATGTATACCTGAGTTAGTCTGTCAGAAGATCTGTAATTACCTTATAATAACAGCATTAATGTCTCCTTTCCACTGCTCCCTTAAAAGACAGTCGCTATGGCTTGTCTGTCTCCGGCTAAGAAGACAGAAGGGCGGTCCTTCACACTGCAGGCCTGCATTAGGCTTCAGAGTGAGGAGGCGTGTCTCTCAGTAATCCAATCTGATTGGCTGGCAGGGAGCTGCTGGCTACAGCAAGTGTGTATGGGCAGTTTTGGCCTCAGAGAACTGGCAGAGGAGCCATCTTGAGAAGGTCCTCATATTGTAAATGTTTAAACAGCCGTAACTAAGGGAAAAACTCAAGGAAAACAGTGGTATGTGAAGAAACTAAAGATTGCTTTATACATAATGCTGCTGCAGCAGTAACATATGCTAAAATAGATTTTTTGCTGAAAACATTAAAGTTATCCTTTAAATTGATAGTCCTCCGTATCCCATTTGAACTTTGATCTCTTTGTTAGTTCTATATATTTCTTTGGTCCTTTTTTTAAGGTCGGTCCACTCCTGAAGTGGAATTGGTGAAGTAAGTTGTGTCTCAACTGTTGCTAACCTTTCCCGAGAATATTCAATGGATTTTTGAAGAACTTCTATGCTTAGCATGATAATATCCAATTAGCATTTGTTGATAATGGTTTCAAATTGATCACAATAGACTTTATCAGTCCCTTTATCAGACTCCTGCATTTTTATAATATTCTGCTAGTGTAGTGCAATGCAATTCTGATTAAATAAATTTTTTGATTCTCCCAATCACATGTGCGATACTCGCTATGGGATAAATGAAGAAAGTCACTGGAGGTTTTTACTTGAGAGATGATCCCTTCAGCCGTAGTGGTGTCTTAGGAGAAGGTAGATGCAGACATGGGTGGGTGCTCAAACACAAAATCAATATACAAAATAATGCTAGATGGTTGGCACTCCACCAATTTTTGAGCCCGGTGCTCTGTGATGGGGTAATGTCCCAAACTTGTATTATACAAAAAAAACACGACACTCGGTTATAGAATGCAAATTAATCCAATATTTATTTCATCCGAATTGTTTTCACTGTAATTGGCCAACATTTCGGTCCATCCCAGACCTTGTTCACAGCCTAAAAAACATATATAATGTACATAGACATAAGTCATCCTACATAAGCGGAGCATGCGCACTACGATGGCCAGGACGCCATCCGATTCCATGATTCCATTTACCTTTAGGTATGTACTAAAGAGCTCTTAATGTATATGCTCTACATTCATTACTATATACAAACCGGATTCCAAACAAGTTGGGACACTATACAAATTATGAATAAAAACTGAATGCAATGATGTGGAGGTGCCAACTTCTAATATTTTATTCAGAATAGAACATAAATCACGGAACAAAAGTTTAAACTGAGAAAATTTACCATTTTAAGGGAAAAATATGTTGAATCAGAATTTCATGGTGTCAACAAATCCCCAAAAAGTTGGGACAAGGCCATTTTCACCACTGTGTGGCATCTCGCCTTCTTCTTAAAACACTCAACGGACGTCTGGGGACCGAGGAGACCAGTTTCTCAAGTTTAGAAATAGGAATGCTCTCCCATTCTTGTCTAATCCAGGCCTCTAACTGTTCCATCGTCTTGGGCCTTCTTTGTTGCACCTTCCTCTTTATGATGCGCCAAATGTTCTCTATAGGTGAAAGATCTGGACTGCAGACTGGCCATTTCAGTACCCGGATCCTTCTCCTACGCAGCCATGATGTTGTGATTGATGCAGAATGTGGTCTGCCATTATCTTGTTGAAAAATGCAGGGTCTTCCCTGAAAGAGATGACGTCTGGATGGGAGCAGATGTAGTTCTAGAACCTGAATATATATTTCTGCATTGATGGTGCCTTTCCAGACATGCAAGCTGCCCATGCCACACGCACTCATGCAACCCCATACCATCAGAGATGCAGGCTTCTGAACTAAGCGTTGGTAACAACTTGGGTTGTCCTTGTCCTCTTTGGTCCGGATGACATGGCGTCCCAGATTTCCAAAAAGAACTTCGAATCGTGACTCGTCTGACCACAGAACAGTCTTCCATTTTGCCACACTCCATTTTAAATGATACCTGGCCCAGTGAAAACGCCTGAGCTTGTGGATCTTGCTTAGAAATGGCTTCTTCTTTGCACTGTAGAGTGTCAGCTGGCAACGGCGGATGGCACGGTGGATTGTGTTCACTGACAATGGTTTCTGGAAGTAATCCTGAGCCCATTCTGGGATTTCCTTTACAGTAGCATTCCTGTTTGTGGTGCAGTGTCGTTTAAGGGCCCGGAGATCACGGGCATCCAGTATGGTTTTACTGCCTTGACCCTTATGCACAGAGATTGTTCCAGATTCTCTGAATCTTCGGATGATGTTATGCACAGTTGATGATGATAGATGCAAAGTCTTTGCAATTTTTCGCTGGGTAACACCTTTCTGATATTGCTCCACTATCTTTCTGCGCAACATTGTGGGAATTGGTGATCCTCTACCCATCTTGGCTTCTGAGAGTTATATTCTTGTACATAGGAGGCAGTATTATAGTAGTTATATTCTTGTACATAGGAGGCAGTATTATAGTAGTTATATTCCTGTACATAGGAGCAGTATTATAGTAGTTATATTCTTGTACATAGGAGCAGTATTATAGCAGTTATATTCTTGTATATAGGAGCAGTATTATAGTAGTTATATTCTTGTACATAGGAGGTAGTATTATAGTAGTTATATTCTTGTACATAGGAGGTAGTATTATAGTAGTTATATTCTTGTACATAGAAGGCAGTAATATAGTAGTTATATTCTTGTGCATAGGAGCAGTATTATAGTAGTTATATTCTTGTACATAGGAGAAGTATTATAGTAGTTATATTCTTGTACATAAGAGCAGTATTATAGTAGTTATATTCTTGTGCATAGGAGCAGTATTATAGTAGTTATATTCTTGTACATAGGAGAAGTATTATAGTAGTTATATTCTTGTACATAAGAGCAGTATTATAGTAGTTATATTCTTGTACATAGGAGCAGTATTATAGTAGTTATATTCTTGTACATAAGAGCAGTATTATAGTAATTATATTCTTGTACATAGAAGCAGTATTATAGTAGTTATATTCTTGTACATAGGAGCAGTATTATAGTAGTTATATTCTTGTACATAGGAGGCAGTATTATAGTAGTTATATTCCTGTACATAGGAGCAGTATTATAGTAGTTATATTCTTGTACATAGGAGCAGTATTATAGTAGTTATATTCCTGTACATAGGGGCAGTATTATAGTAGTTATATTCTTGTACATAGGAGCAGTATTATAGTAGTTATATTCTTGTACATAGGAGCAGTATTATAGTAGTTATATTCTTGTATATAGGAGCAGTATTATAGTAGTTATATTTCTGTACATAGAAGGCAGTATTATAGTAGTTATATTCTTGTACATAGGAGCAGTATTATAGTAGTTATATTCTTGTACATAGGAGCAGTATTATAGTAGTTATATTCTTGTACATAAGAGCAGTATTATAGTAATTATATTCTTGTACATAGAAGCAGTATTATAGTATTTATATTCTTGTACATAGGAGTATTATAGTAGTTATATTCTTGTACATAGGAGGCAGTATTATAGTAGTTATATTCCTGTACATAGGAGCAGTATTATAGTAGTTCTATTCTTGTACATAGGAGCAGTATTATAGTAGTTATATTCCTGTACATAGGGGCAGTATTATAGTAGTTATATTCTTGTACATAGGAGCAGTATTATAGTAGTTATATTCCTGTACATAGAGGGAAGTATTATAGTAGTTATATTCTTGTACATAGGAGCAGTATTATAGTAGTTATAGTCTTGTACATAGGAGGCAGTATTATAGTAGTTATATTCTTGTACATAGGAGCAGTATTATAGTAGTTATATTCTTGTACATAGGAGCAGTATTATAGTAGTTATATTCTTGTACATAGGAGCAGTATTTGTCACCAACAGACATCTGAGAAGCTCTGACAGACGTCCTTCAGAACCTCCTCCTTGAGGTTCCTTTTGTTTTGCTTTCATTTTCTCATCTCATTAGCCTCTCTCAGCTGTCATGTAGTTGCACTGATTGCATCCCTTTAAATCCCTTCCCATACTGCTTCACTTTGCGGTTTATACAACTTCCTGGAGTGTATGCATGCTGGATGCTACTACTGAGTCTTCTACAGATAAGTTTTGTTCATTTATTTGTATTTTCCTGTTTACTGGATCCAGGTGACCCTGACTCCCTCCGTATCTAGTGTAGGGAGCTGGTGGTCGTGTCCCCTCACTATTATAGGGTGTCTGGCTCCCTCTAGCCAATAGCGCCATTCCTCAAAAGCCAACATGATGGCCAACAACTCCCTATCTCCCACATCGTAATTTCTCTCTGGGGAGGAGAGTTTCTTTGAGAAAAAGGCACACGGTCGCCATTTGGCAGGAGAGGGACCCTGAGATAAGACCGCACCCACACCCACCTCAGAAGCATCAACCTCAACTATGAAGGGTAGAGAAATATCAGGTTGTACCAAGATGGGAGCGGAAGCAAAACTCTCCTTGATATTAGAAAAGGCATTACGCGCCTCTACCGACCAGGAGGAAAAATCTACCCCCTTTCTAGTCATATCAGTGAGTGGTTTAACAACAGAGGAATAATTCAAAATAAACTTCCTGTAATAATTGGCAAAACCCAGAAAACGCATCAGCGCCTTCTGATTCTCAGGAAGCTCCCACTCAAGCACAGCGCGGACCTTCTCGGGGTCCATGCGAAAACCAGAAGCGGAGAGAAGAAACCCCAGAAATTGAATTTCTGGAACTGCAAACACACATTTTTCCAGTTTAGCGTACAATTTATTCTCCCGCAGGATGAGCATGTCCTAACGTAAATGTTCCTTATGAGTTTTGAAATCAGGAGAAGAAATCAAAATGTCATCCAGACACCCTATTACCGCGTTTACTGACCATAAGAATCTGGCCTACTTGGAGTCAGCCAAGCGTCTGAACCCAAGACAGGCCAGATGGTCTTTGTACTTTTCAAGGTTTAATTTTGTTGTCACCTTCCGCCCTGGGGTTAAGAATGTGAAGGCGGATGCCCGGTCACGTTGTTTTCCGGGAGGTGGGAATTTTGAAGACCCGGGTCCCATTTTGGCTGAAGGTGTGGTGGTCTCTGCTCTATATCCTGAATTGGAGGCAGAGGTTCAGGTAGCCCAGTCAGAGGCTCCTGATCTTTGTCCTCCTGGGAGGTTGTTTGTGCCTCTCGCTTTAAGACACAAGATTTTTAAGGAGCACCACGATACTGTCCTTGCTGGGCACCCGGGGGCAAGAGCCACAGTGGATCTCATCGCTCTGAGATTCTGGTGGCCGGCGCTTCGTAAGTCGGTTGAGGGTTTTGTGGCAGCCTGCGAGACCTGCGCTCGTGCCAAAGTCCCTCATTCACGGCCATCAGGTCCTCTCCTTCCGTTACCCATTCCTTCCCGTCCTTGGACACATCTGTCCATGGACTTCATTACGGACCTGCCTCGTTCCTCAGGGAAGACTGTGATTCTGGTGGTGGTGGACCGTTTTAGCAAAATGGTGCATTTCATTCCTTTTCCTGGCTTGCCCAATGCTAAGACGCTGGTGCAGGCATTTATTGATCACATTGTCAAATTGCATGGTATTCCTTAAGACATAGTCTCTGATAGGGGCACACAGTTTGTTTCCAGATTCTGGAAGGCTTTCTGTTCTCGTTTGGGGGTTCGGTTGTCATTCTCTTCTGCTTTCCACCCGCAGTCGAATGGTCAGACAGAGCGCGTCAATCAGAATCTGGAGACATATCTGCGCTGTTTTGTGGCGGAGAATCAGGAGGATTGGTGTTCTTTTTTGTCCCTTGCTGAGTTTGCTTTAAATAACCGTCGTCAGGAGTCCTCTGATAAGTCACCATTTTTTGGTGCATATGGGTTTCATCCGCAGTTTGGGACATTCTCTGGAGAGGGGTCTTCTGGTTTGCCTGATGAGGACAGATTCTCCTCATCTTTGTCATCGATTTGGCAAAAGATTCAGGATAATCTAAAGAGCATGAGTGAGAGATATAAGCGTGTGGCGGATAAGAGACGTGTGCCTGGTCCGGACCTGAATGTTGGTGATCTGGTGTGGTTGTCTACTAAGAATATCAAATTGAAGGTTCCCTCCTGGAAGTTGGGTCCTAAGTTTATTGGGCCTTACAAAATCTTGTCCGTCATCAATCCTGTTGCCTACCGTCTTGATCTTCCTCAGACTTGGAAGATCCATAATGTTTTTCATAAGTCCTTTTTAAAACCTTATGTCCAACCCATTGTACCCTCGTCTTTGCCTCCTCCTCCGATTGTGGTTGATGGTAATCTTGAATTTCAGGTCTCTAGGATTGTGGATTCTCGCGTTGTCCGCGGTTCTCTCCAGTACCTCGTTCATTGGGAGGGTTATGGTCCTGAGGAGAGGATGTGGGTCCCAGTGACGGACATTAAGGCCACTCGTCTCATCAGGGCTTTCCATAAGTCCCATCCTGAGAAGGTGGGCTCTGAGTGTCCGGAGTCCACTCGTAGAAGGAGGGGTACTGTCACCACCAGACATCTGAGAAGCTCTGACAGACGTCCTTCAGAACCTCCTCCTTGAGGTTCCTTTTGTTTTGCTTTCATTTTCTCATCTCGTTAGCCTCTCTCAGCTGTCAAGTAGTTGCACTGATTGTGTCACAGCCAGACAGCTGAGAAGCGCTCACAGGAGCTTCTCAGATCCTCCTCCTTGAATTTCTTTGTTTTGGTTTAGTTTCTAAAATGGGGTCACTGTTTTTAAGTTTTCACTCTAGGGGTGCATCAGGGGGTCTTCAAATGTGACATGGCAGATTAAAATTATCCCAGTGAAATCTGCCTTCCAAAAACCATATGGTGTTCCTTTCCTTCTGCGCCCTGCCGTGTGCACGTACAGCAGTGTCACGGATGGTGTACAGGAAACAAGACAATACCATATAAACAATGTCTCTCTGGATCCACAACTAAGGAACAAAGGGAGACCCCTGCAATAGAGCTGCCGCTCTCCCTCACTGCTCAGCCTATGCGAACACCCCAAAGGTGGATGGCCGCATATCCACGTTCCTCGGCTATCTATTACCTGAAGACCCTACAATAGTGAAGGGACACGACCACCGGCTCCCTACACTGACACGGAGGGAGTCAGGGTCACCTGGATCCAGTAAACAGGAAAATACAAATAAATGAACAAAACTTATCTGTAGAAGACTCAGTAGTAGCATCCAGCATGCAAAAACATAAATACATAAACAGCACTTATCTGCAGACGACTGACGACTGGGAACAGCATGCACACACACTCCAGGAAGTTGTATCAGCCGCACACTACTGCATTATGGGGAGGAACTTAAAGGGTAGCGATCAGTCTGACTGCATGACAGCTGAGATAGACTAACGAGATGAGAAACTAAACCAAAACAAAGAAATTCAAGGAGGAGGATCTGAGAAGCTCCTGTGAGCGCTTCTCAGCTGTCTGGCTGTGACAGATTGCATCCCTTTAAATCCCATCCCATACTGCTTCACTTTGCGGTTTATACAACTTCCTGGAGTGTATGCATGCTGGATGCTACTACTGAGTCTTCTACAGATAAGTTTTGTTCATTCATTTGTATTTTACTGTTTGCTGGATCCAGGTGACCCTGACTCCCTCCGTATCAAGTGTAGGGAGCCGGTGGTCGTGTCCCCTCACTATTATAGGGTGTTCAGGGGTTATACAGTCGAGGTACGAGGATATGCGATCTTCTACCATTGAGAATTTTGCATAGGCTGAGCAGTTAGGGAGAGAGCCAGGTCTGTTGCAGGGCTATCCCTTTGGTTCCTTAGGTTTGGATCCAGTCAGTCGGATCTTCCTTTTGTGTCTTCTAGTTTGCTGTACACCTTCCGTGACAGTATTATAGTAGTTATATTCTCGTACATAGGAGCAGTATTATAGTAGTTATATTCTTGTACATAGGAGGCAGTATTATAGTAGTTATATTCTTGTACATAGGAGCAGTATTATAGTAGTTATATTCTTGTACATAAGAGCAGTATTATAGTAGTTATATTCTTTGAAAATTCTCTTTTTATTGAAAAGTATATTGAAAATACATACTACAACATTATGCAGTGACATATACAAAGTGGTTGATATCGTACATTGCTTTGAGTATACATAACAGCTTGAAGGACTGTAGATATGGACCTAAACAGAATTCCGTATATAAATAACAGGACAATACTAATTTCCCATTTTTCACATATAGACAGAATAATCATATCCCATTATACAAGTATTATGCAAAGGTTACAGATGCATCTTACCAGTATATAAAGGTCTTGTAGTATGACTGGTGAACATAATGACGCAGAAATAGAGGAAAAAGGGGAGGGGAAGGATATGGGGATAGGGACAAGGAATAGGGGGGAGGGAAGGATAAAGAGGAATAACCAAAAAAAAAGTAGTTATATTCTTGTACATAGAAGCAGTATTATAGTAGTTATATTCTTGAACATAAGAGCAGTATTATAGTAGTTATATTCTTGTACATAGAAGCAGTATTATAGTAGTTATATTCTTGTACAAAGGAGCAGTATTATAGTAGTTATATTCTTGTACATAGGAGGCAGTATTATAGTAGTTATATTCCTGTACATAGGAGGCAGTATTATAGTAGTTATATTCTTGTATATAGGAGCAGTATTATAGTAGTTATATTCTTGTACATAGGAGCAGTATTATAGTAGTTATATTCTTGTACATAGGAGGCAGTATTATAGTAGTTATATTCCTGTACATAGGAGCAGTATTATAGTAGTTATATTCTTGTACATAGGAGCAGTATTATAGTAGTTATATTCCTGTACATAGGGGCAGTATTATAGTAGTTATATTCTTGTACATAGGAGCAGTATTATAGTAGTTATATTCTTGTACATAGGAGCAGTATTATAGTAGTTATATTCTTGTACATAGGAGCAGTATTATAGTAGTTATATTCTTGTACATAAGAGCAGCATTATAGTAATTATATTCTTGTACATAGAAGCAGTATTATAGTAGTTATATTCTTGTACATAGGAGGCAGTATTATAGTAGTTATATTCCTGTACATAGGAGCAGTATTATAGTAGTTATATTCTTGTACATAGGAGCAGTATTATAGTAGTTATATTCCTGTACATAGGGGCAGTATTATAGTAGTTATATTCTTGTACATAGGAGGCAGTATTATAGTAGTTATATTCCTGTACATAGGAGCAGTATTATAGTAGTTATATTCTTGTACATAGGAGCAGTATTATAGTAGTTATATTCCTGTACATAGGGGCAGTATTATAGTAGTTATATTCTTGTACATAGGAGGCAGTATTATAGTAGTTATATTCTTGTACATAGGAGGCGGTATTATAGTAGTTATATTCTTGTACATAGGAGCAGTATTATAGTAGTTATATTCTTGTACATAGGAGCAGTATTATAGTAGTTATATTCTTGTACATAGGAGCAGCATTATAGTAGTTATATTTTTGTACATAGGAGCAGCATTATAGTAGTTATATTCTTGTACATAGGAGGCAGTATTATAGTAGTTATATTCTTGTATATAGGAGCAGTATTATAGTAGTTATATTCTTGTACATAGGAGGCAGTATTATAGTAGTTATATTCCTGTACATAGGAGGCAGTATTATAGTAGTTATATTCTTGTACATAGGAGCAGTATTATAGTAGTTATATTCTTGTACATAGGAGGCAGTATTATAGTAGTTATATTCCTGTACATAGGAGCAGTATTATAGTAGTTATATTCTTGTACATAGGAGCGGTATTATAGTAGTTATATTCTTGTATGTAGGAGCAGTATTATAGTAGTTATATTCCTGTACATAGGGGCAGTATTATAGTAGTTATATTCTTGTACATAGGGGCAGTATTATAGTAGTTATATTCTTGTATATAGGAGCAGTATTATAGTAGTTATATTCTTGTATATAGGAGCAGTATTATAGTAGTTATATTTTTGTACATAGGAGCAGTATTATAGTAGTTATATTCTTGTACATAGGAGGCAGTATTATAGTAGTTATATTCTTGTATATAGGAGCAGTATTATAGTAGTTATATTCTTGTACATAGGAGGCAGTATTATAGTAGTTATATTCTTAACCATATTTCTTTTTATTGAAAGAAAAATTCAGGGCCGTGACCCACACAAGACATTACATTGATGACAATATGGTACCAAATAGTATCCAGCATACATGTCAAGTGTAAGCAATACAAAACAGTTATTATCATTGACCCTAGAGTGATATCCAAGAAAAGGAAGGGGGAGGGGGAGATCAGGAAGGGAAGGAGGGGAGGGAAACAAGGAGGTGATAAATTTCTGCTCTATTATGTAAAGTTTCTATAGGCTTTCCATGGAGACCACAATTTTAGGAAGCGAGAGCGTGAGTTATTTTCCCAGTGCGCTAGCTCCTCAAAACGGTAGATCTGGTCTACTTTATCAGTCCACATAAGGAGAGTAGGTGGGGAGTCATTCTTCCACAAGAAGGGGATAAGTAATTTAGCTGCTGTGAGCAGCATCGTTGGAAGGTCATGTTTGGTGGGTGTGAGGGATTTGTTCGGACACCATAGCAAGATAAGCTTAGCATCCAGTGATATCTTAGTATTGCATATTTGATTAACTAAATCCTCAATTAAGGTCCAGAACGGTTGAATCTTTTGGCAGAGCCACCAAATATGTGACAAGGAGCCAGTGTCCAGGCCACATCTCCAACATTTTTCAGAAATTTCTGGGTTCAATTTATGCAAGAATTCAGGTGTTTTGTACCATCTACACAGGAGTTTAAAGGAATTCTCCTGAATCCTCACACAACGATTAAAGCCGTGTGAATGAGCTAATATGAACGCTTTCTCTGGCTCTGTAAGGGATATGGAGAGCTCCCGTTCCCATGAGGCCACAAAACGAAGCTCCGGGGGCAGGGAGGAAAGCATTTCTTTATACATCTGAGATAATGGCCTAAGGGGGGGTTTTGTTGCCAAGACCTTCTTTTCAAGCCAGGAGGGCGAACTACTATCAGAAAATGGTCCGATACACAATTTGGTATCTCTTTGGAAATTTGCTAGGTGGAAAAAGGGTGCTGTTTTGACCTCAGGGAGGTCCATTACTGAATCCCATTTTAAACAGCCATCCGGGAGAAGGACATCCCGCAGAGGAATATCAGCGAGCTTAGACCAAATCCCGGAGGGGTTTAACACCGTTGGATGGATGTGGCTTTGTAGTAGTCTAAGCGGCATACCAGTGTTAGGGAAATTAAAGATACGGGACTGAACCATTTTGGACCATTCCACCAACATGCCTTTCCAAACCGGGGACGTATAACAGTGATTAGCAGAGATAGGCCTAATACCCCATAAAGTAAGTAATTCTTGGTTAGACAATAGTGCATTTTCAAGACGGGAGCAAAGAGAGCTAGATTGGTGAGACATAATAGTTACGCATCTGCCTAGTTGTACAGCAGTATAATAAAGCTTCACATCTGGCATCCCAAAGCCTCCGAACCTTCTATCCCTTGTGAGGACAGAGTAAGCAATACGTGGTGACTTGCCATTCCAAAGAAAGCGTGTGAATACCCTACGTATTTCAGTAAAATATGAATTTGGAAGCCAAATAGGGAGGGATTGTAGCAAATACAGAAATTTGGGAAGGATAAAGGTCTTGATGTAATTTTTTCGTCCTACCCAAGAGACAAATGGGAGTTTCAGGTTTTGAAGATGTGTCCGGACCGTTTGAAGGAGCGGCAGGTAGTTAAGGGAAGCCAGATCTTGGACATTAGCCGAAACATGAGTACCTAAATACACAATGTCTCTGGAGGCCCAAGTGAATGGAGTAGCACGTTTAAGATCATTAATCACTGCTTGTGGACAAGAGATATTGAGAGCCATGGATTTCCCATAGTTAATTTTAAAATTCGATATAAACCCAAAATCTTCAAATATGAACAGCAATCTGGGCAAGGCTTCCCTGGGGTTTGAGGTCATGATTAAAAGGTCATCCGCGAATGCCGCAGCAACGTGTGTACAAGATCCTATTTGTAAGCCCTTTATCTCTGGGTCCATTCTTATTCTACATAAAAGGGTCTCCATCACTAAGATGAATAGTGCAGGAGATAAAGGGCATCCCTGCCTTGTCCCGTTAGTGATGTGAAATGGTGGTGACAGTGTTCCATTAACTTTGACCATGGCAGAGGGGGTCGAGTATAACGTATAAATGGCAGTAATAAATTGGTCAGGTAGGCCAAATCTCAACAGGGTCCGCGACATATAATGCCAACTGACCCTGTCGAAGGCCTTTTCCGCGTCCGTACTTACTAGCACCAAGGGCTTAGATGATCTTTTAGCCCAATTTACAAGATGAAGAAGCCTTATTGTATTTTCTGACCCCTGTCTGCCATGGACAAAACCCACCTGTTCCCCATGGACGATGTCAGGCAGCACATCCTGAAGCCTAGTGGCCAAGATCTTCGCCCACCACTTCACATCACAGTTTAGTAGAGAGATCGGCCTATAGTTGCTGCAGCATGTCGGATCCTTATTCTCCTTATGTAGGACAGTAATGTGTGCCAATAAGGAATGGGGGGCAAGGGAGCCACCAGTGAGAAGATGATTGCACAGGTTCCTGAAGCGGGGAATTAGAATATCTTTGAAGGATTTATAATAAGTGATGGGGAACCCATCTGGTCCTGGGCTTTTGCCCGAGGGGATGGACATGAGTACTTTGTGAATCTCTAGATCAGTGACAGGTCTAGTCAATTGAGATGCCTTGGCCGGGGCTATAGAAGGGAGATCTAAATTCTGTAGGAATTTATCAGTAGCTTCTGAGAGATCACTAACAGATGCACCATCTGGGGGGGGGGTAGATTGTATAGGGTCTCATAAAAAGCACAGAATGCCTTAGCTATATCCGGGGTAGATTTATGTATTTTACCTTTGGGGTCCTTAATAGAGGAAACAAAGGAGTCAGAGAACTGCTTCTTGGCAATCGCCGACATCAGTCTGTTTCCTCTATCCCCATGTGCATAGGCTTTAAATCGTGAGCGTAGGATCAGCTTTGCAGAGGTTATATTTAATAGGTTTTTTAAGTGTACTCTGGCTTCAGTTAGTTCGGTCAGGGTGCGCTTAGCCTGTGATTCCTTGTGAGAGGATTCAAGGCGAGCAATCTTCGCTAGCAAAGCGTCTAATGCCTGCGTTCTTTGCTTTTTTACATAGGCCCCTAGTGCAATTAGTTCCCCCCTTATAACTACCTTATGGGATTCCCATAGTATGGAAGGAGAAGGCGGGGAATCTGGTGTATCATTTAGCGCAAAAAATTCGGAAAGCGAGGCCTTGATTTTGCACGCGTGGGTGGGGTCCAAAATCAAGGTGTCGTTCAAACGCCATAGGCGTTCTTTTCTCTGTGGTCCGGACAGGGAGAAGTTAATGATAACAGGGGCATGATCGGATAACGTAATACTACCAATCCGGGCTCCAGAGACATTACGAATATGTGAGTCAGACAAGAACAAATAATCTAATCTATGGAATGACATCTTGGCATGTGAATAAAATGTGTAGTCTCGGCCATTGGGGTTTATAGTACGCCAAACATCAAGGACCCTCAGTTTTCTCAGGGAAGTTTTAAGCCTTTTCAAAAGCTTATAGGACACAGACGGTCTCCCCACTGACGTGTCCACTGCCGGTTCTAGAGCGACATTGAAGTCGCCTCCCAAAACTAACAGTCCATCAGAAAAAGATGACAATAAAGCGAGGGTCTGAACGAGCCATGGTACTTGGCCTCTATTAGGCGCATATAAATTGGCAAATGTAACTGGAGAGTCACCAACTACCCCCTTTACAAAAATATACCTGCCCTCAGGATCCGCTGAAGTAGCGGTATGCTTGAAGGGAAGGTTTTTGTGTATAGCTACACTGACACCTCTACTGGCGGATTCATGTGTACTATGAAACCACTGAGCAAACTTCCTGGGAGGAAGATTAGGGATTTTATTTGTCCTAAAATGTGTCTCTTGCAGGAAGGCTACCGAGACTTTATCCCTCAGAAGGAGAGAGATGGTTTGAGACCTTTTGCATGGCTCGTTCAGCCCGTGTGCGTTTAGAGAGGCGACTACAATTGAGGACATGACAATATATATACTAAGGAGAAAAAGCACATATTATCCATGGAAATATCTGAGAGAGCATAGCATATATGAGCAGGATGAGGAAAGGAGGGGAAAGGGGAACAAGTAAAATAGAATAAAATAAAATAATATAAAATGAGAAAGATAACCAACAACATGTCAGGCTGGTATAAAACCAGCTCAGATGAAATATTCATCTAGAGAAAAGTAGGTGCCTACCTATCACCATCCAAGACAGGGTTGGATTGGCGAGGGGGCAGGTAAAGCACCTTTTGGTCTACAACAAAAAGGGGAGACCAACAACAAAAAATACTTCCAGCACCGGAATCTATCCGGACATTACCCTGCAAATAGGGAAAGAAAAAGTTGCCTTCATGGAGGCAGAGTTCCAAAACAGCAGAAGAGTGTCCCGGTTAAGGTCTGACGTCTCATACATAACTCTAAGCCAAAAGTAAAAAAGTAAAAAATTGGCTCAAAAACAGAACAATCGTGAACAGGCCACTACCTTCCGCATAAAACACTATGCCGAGGGGCCGGGAGACAGTCATCTCTTATAGTAGAAAAATGAGGTAGGACCTAATATTGGCAGTCCATGTTAGCAGACAAATAGTACCAATGTCACCTTGGTTTGAGCTCAGGTAAGGGCTCCGTCCATCCTGCTGCGACTCAAACGATCTGACTTGTTTGCAGATGCCGTCTGCCAGGAGGACACACGTGGCGGGATAGGCAGGGGGCCATCTTGATCGGCTGGTAGCCACGAGGGGATCTCCACCGGAGGGACATCCAGGGACCTCCAAACTGACTCTAGGTCTGCGGGAGAGCGAACTGTAAGCAGCTTTCCATTCCTGGAGATCGCCAGCCCAAAGGGATATAGCCATCTGAACGGGGTCGACGTCTTCCTGAGGACTTCCAGTAAGGGCTTAAATAAGCGCCGCTTAGCCAGGGTAGATGGCGCTAGATCCTGGAACATCTGAATCGGCGTATTCTCATATTCTAGTACCTCCATTTCTCTTTGCCTTTTCAACAGTGCCGCGGTATCTACAAAACTTAGTAGGCCGCAAATCACGTCACGTGGCGGTTCTTGAGGTTTGGGCCTAGGGCGCAGCGCCCTGTGTATGCGCTCCACCACTATTCCCTCTGCTCTTTCCGGTTCAAGCATCATGGAAAATAACTCACGCGCCACTGTCGGCAAGGCCTCCGTCGCAATAGATTCAGGTAGGCCGCGGATGCGTATGTTGCGCCGGCGACTCCGGTTCTCCTGGTCTTCCAGTTTCAAGAAGGCATCGTTCAATAGGGCCTTGTGAGATGCTAGCACCTCTGATGCTTTGCCTTCATAGGTCAAAATGGCTTCTTGCGTGCCTTCTAATGTGACCACTCTCTGGCCTAGATGTTTTATGTCGTCTTTGATGTCCGCCAGATCTTGTTTGAGAGGCGTAAGGGCCGATTCAAGAACCCGGCGAAGGGTCCGCTCCGATAGAGGCGGATCTCTGGGCCTTCTATCTGAAATATCAGAGCCGCTGCCCGCATCAGAGAGTTCTCCTGCGTCGGAGTCATGAGCATTAGACGCCGCCATATTGGCGCCTTTCTGTGTGGCAGCTCTCGGCGTTTTCCGGAGAAACTTCTCCATCTCTGGCTGTTTGGAGTGCCGTGGGGTCGACTCTGAACTTCCTCTGATCTTCTCCTTGCCAGGTTTCCCCATAATAAAGTAAATTATAGGCTTATATAGGGTTAGTGAGCCGGAATGCTGGAGGAGCTCAAGCTCGTGCGGCCATTCAGCTGTGTGGCTAGGCTCCGCCCCCTATAGTAGTTATATTCTTGTACATAGGAGCAGTATTATAGTAGTTATATTCTTGTACATAGGAGCAGTATTATAGTAGTTATATTTTTGTACATAGGAGCAGCATTATAGTAGTTATATTCTTGTACATAGGAGGCAGTATTATAGTAGTTATATTCTTGTATATAGGAGCAGTATTATAGTAGTTATATTCTTGTACATAGGAGGCAGTATTATAGTAGTTATATTCTTGTACATAGGAGCAGTATTATAGTAGTTATATTCTTGTACATAGCAGTATTATAGTAGTTATATTCTTGTACATAGGAGCAGCATTATAGTAGTTATATTTTTGTACATAGGAGCAGCATTATAGTAGTTATATTCTTGTACATAGGAGGCAGTATTATAGTAGTTATATTCTTGTATATAGTAGCAGTATTATAGTAGTTATATTCTTGTACATAGGAGGCAGTATTATAGTAGTTATATTCCTGTACATAGGGGCAGTATTATAGTAGTTATATCCTTTTACATAGGGGCAGTATTATAGTAGTTATATTCCTGTACATAGGAGGCAGTATTATAGTAGTTATATTCTTGTACATAGGAGGCAGTATTATAGTAGTTATATTCCTGTACATAGGGGCAGTATTATAGTAGTTATATTCTTGTACATAGGGGCAGTATTATAGTAGTTATATTCTTGTATATAGGAGCAGTATTATAGTAGTTATATTCTTGTATATAGGAGCAGTATTATAGTAGTTATATTTTTGTACATAGGAGCAGTATTATAGTAGTTATATTCTTGTATATAGGAGGCAGTATTATAGTAGTTATATTCTTGTACATAGAAGTAGTATTATAGTAGTTATATTCTTGTACATAGGAGGCAGTATTATAGTAGTTATATTCTTGTACATAGGAGCAGTATTATAGCAGTTATATTCTTGCACATAGGAGCAGTATTATAGTAGTTATATTCTTGTACATAGAAGCAGTATTATAGTAGTTATATTCTTGTACATAGGAGCAGTATTATAGTAGTTATATTCTTGTACATAGGAGGCGGTATTATAGTAGTTATATTCTTGTACATAGGAGCAGTATTATAGTAGTTATATTCTTGTACATAGGAGCAGTATTATAGTAGTTATATTTTTGTACATAGGAGCAGCATTATAGTAGTTATATTCTTGTACATAGGAGGCAGTATTATAGTAGTTATATTCTTGTATATAGGAGCAGTATTATAGTAGTTATATTCCTGTACATAGGAGGCAGTATTATAGTAGTTATATTCTTGTACATAGGAGGCAGTATTATAGTAGTTATATTCCTGTACATAGGGGCAGTATTATAGTAGTTATATTCTTGTACATAGGGGCAGTATTATAGTAGTTATATTCTTGTATATAGGAGCAGTATTATAGTAGTTATATTCTTGTATATAGGAGCAGTATTATAGTAGTTATATTTTTGTACATAGGAGCAGTATTATAGTAGTTATATTCTTGTACATAGGAGGCAGTATTATAGTAGTTATATTCTTGTACATAGAAGTAGTATTATAGTAGTTATATTCTTGTACATAGGAGGCAGTATTATAGTAGTTATATTCTTGTACATAGGAGCAGTATTATAGCAGTTATATTCTTGCACATAGGAGCAGTATTATAGTAGTTATATTCTTGTACATAGAAGCAGTATTATAGTAGTTATATTCTTGTACATAGGAGCAGTATTATAGTAGTTATATTCTTGTACATAGGAGGCAGTATTATAGTAGTTATATTCTTGTACATAGGAGGCAGTATTATAGTAGTTATATTCTTGTACATAGGAGCAGTATTATAGTAGTTATATTCTTGTACATAGGAGCAGTATTATAGTAGTTATATTTTTGTACATAGGAGACAGTATTATAGTAGTTATATTCTTCTACATAGGAGCAGTATTACAGAGTTTGATTGTGGTGGGTGGTTGGAGCCATTGGCCACTACATAAGGACAGGGTTTGGTCACATTCAACAGCCAGGCCGTCTGTTCTTACTTTGAAAGGGGTATTCCCATCTGGACATAAATAGCATATTGACAGGATATGCCATACATGTCCGATAGGTGCAGGTCTCAAGAATTGAGCCCAGTCTAGTGGCCACTGTGAATAGAGGCATGGCCGAACTACATCAGGCACATCCAAAACACCCAAAATAACAGCATCTCCTTTAAATAACTGGTTATCACTGTCCCTAATTTGCCACAGAGGGCAATATATTGCACCAATTCTAAACAAAATTCCCTCTTTAGTTTGCATGTGTCCAGCTCTTTGTAATTTGTGTTACAGTTGATTTCAGACATGATCTCTGACATGAAGGCGACTCCACTAAAGCTTCTTTGTACACTGTTCTGCATCCTTAGATGCACCACTTTGTTACTGCACTCATGTCACAATTCACAGAGGTGTTTCCTTGAAAGATAGTGCCTGCAGTCTTGTGTAGGACCCCAATGTAAAGTTTCTATTAAGCTCTGCCTAAGAAAGGGCTCGATAGGAACATAGTGATGTACCATAGACTGCAGTGGTAAACTATTAGACTCTATGGTACATAAGCGATCTAATGATCACATGATCAAACCCCCTATTCCCCTGGGGAGAGGGGGGGGGGCTAAAAATTGTTTACAAAAGTAAAAAAAAGTGTTTTCAAAATACTCAAAAAAATGAAAAATCACTCCACTTTCCATATAAAAGTAGAAATGGTAAAAAAAAATGATACACTACCTTCATTCTACAGTGATACCAAATCTAGACATGGTGTTTTTCTTATGCTTTTAAAAAATGTAAATACATTTCTTTGCATACCCATATTCTGACACCCACCCATTGTTCTATTTCTGTCTACGGAGCTGTGTGACTGCTTTTATTTGGCAGGGTGATATGTAGTTTTTTATTGATACCATTTTAGGGTATGCATGACCTTTTCATCACTTTTTGTTCCTTTTTTTGGAAGCAAAACATTGAGAAAAAAAAGCAATTTGGCGGTGTTGATTTTATTTTGAGATAATATTTTCATACTTTAACAGTCATGCATCTTCAGAGGTTGTGATACCAATGATATATATCTGTTTCCACCCAATGAATGCTGTAAATATAAAACCCGCAAAACAATGGTGCAATTGTGGCACAATGCTGGAATGCTATGTGTGAACTTAACCTATGCTGCTCCGTATCTGCTCAAGATCTGACAGCAACACCGGGTCCAAACTGCAGTGACTATCTAAACAAAGACAATCCTACTTCAGCAGTATAGGTGAACCACGTGGCAAAAGAAGATGCACACCTCGGTCTTACTGCACTTGTGTCATGGTGGAAAGAGTAAACTGCTACTAAATACATGTATTCATTTGGCGAGTTGCCGCAAACGCTGCTCCTATGCTAATGAGAACCCACCCTATTTAATCCACACCTGGTTAGGCCTCATTCACACATACGTGGATTTTCACGGACTACGGTCCTGCCCAGTACACAGCGTTATTGGTTACTATGACGCCGTGCACTCAGCAGGACGTATTTTGGTCCGTGAAAATACACGTATGTGTGAATGAGGCCTTAGCAAAGAACAAATAGGCTGGGTTTCTATGGGGCCACTGGGCAGTAGTATGCCACATGACTGAGATGGTTTCCAGTACAGTAAAGCTCATGGTATGTAGGTGCTTCACCACAGCAGTCAGCGTTAAAGCACATATGTTTAGCTTGGTTTGGCCGTACTGTGTACGAGAACCCTAATAGCATACTTAATCCTTCAAGGACGAGGCCTAAAAGAGGACCTGTCACTAGATTTCACTATACAAACTGCATACATGATTACATGAATCTCTTAGACCTGATGAGGCCGGTTTACTTACTTTGAAAATCTATCTCAAAATGGCTATACAGTATAAGAAATAGACCGGTGCTCACTCGTATCTAGCAACTTCTTCAAGGTTTATTTTAACGTAGGTAGACATCACAACGTAGTGCGTCTCAGCTCTTTACGAACCTCTATTGGAACCTAGGTTTCAATATTGTATAGAGTGTTTGGGGGCAGGTAGTTAGACATTTTTTAGTCTGATAGTAGATGTACATTTAGAAAATCTGTCCTCCGTACGTACACTGCTTCCCTTATATAAAGAAGTCCACAGGGACATTTCACTAAACACACAACTTAATGACTATCACACGATTAGACACCTTTTCTAGGAAATGCTTCCCATGTGGGTGGCTGATGACATTTTTCTCGAGCATTGAGCTCAGTGTAAACAAGAATATGGGCCCATCTTACGAGTAGATACAAAACCTTTGTTGGGATTTGGTCCCAATGCTAAATGTGCCCATGAGTGTCCATTATATAAACGGAAGTCAAAAGAGGGTCTTTCGTCCACCATCTGGCCGGTATATGTCAATATACCACAAAATAAAATATGGAAATGCACAGTAAACTAAGCTTATCTGCTCTGTTGTGTGCCCTCCCTGCACTGTTCATATACGGTGTTGTGTGCCCTCCCTGCACTGCTCATGTGAGGTGTTGTGCGCCCTCCCTGCACTGCTCATGTGAGGTGTTGTGTGCCCTCCCTGCACTGCTCATGTGAGGTGTTGTGTGCCCTCCCTGCACTGCTCATGTGCAGTGTTATGTGCCCTCCCTGCACTGCTCATATACAGTGTTGTGTGCCCTCCCTGCACTGCTCATGTGCGGTGTTGTGTGCCCTCCCTGCACTGCTCATATACAGTGTTGTGTGCCCTCCCTGCACTGCTCATGTGCGGTGTTGTGTGCCCTCCCTGCACTGTTCATGTGCAGTGTTATGTGCCCTCCCTGCACTGCTCATATACAGTGTTGTGTGCCCTCCCTGCACTGCTCATGTGCGGTGTTGTGTGCCCTCCCTGCACTGTTCATGTGCGGTGTTATGTGCCCTCCCTGCACTGCTCATATACAGTGTTGTGTGCCCTCCCTGCACTGCTCTTATACGGTGTTGTGCGCCCTCCCTGCACTGTTCATGTGCTGTGTTATGTGCCCTCCCTGCACTGCTCATATACAGTGTTGTGTGCCCTCCCTGCACTGCTCATGTGCAGTGTTGTGTGCCCTCCCTGCACTGCTCATGTGAGGTGTTGTGTGCCCTCCCTGCACTGCTCATATATACGGTGTTGTGTGCCCTCCCTGCACTGCTCATGTGCAGTGTTGTGTGCCCTCCCTGCACTGCTCATGTGAGGTGTTGTGCGCCCTCCCTGCACTGCTCATATATACGGTGTTGTTTGCCCTCCCTGCACTGCTCATGTGCGGTGTTGTGTGCCCTCCCTGCACTGTTCATGTGCGGTGTTATCTTCCCTCCCTGCACTGCTCATATATACGGTGTTGTGTGCCCTCCCTGCACTGCTCATATATACGGTGTTGTGTGCCCTCCCTGCACTGCTCATATATACGGTGTTGTGTGCCCTCCCTGCACTGCTCATATATACGGTGTTGTGTGCCCTCCCTGCACTGCTCATATATACGGTGTTGTGTGCCCTCCCTGCACTGCTCATATATACGGTGTTGTGTGCCCTCCCTGCACTGCTCATATATACGGTGTTGTGTGCCCTCCCTGCACTGCTCATATACGGTGTTGTGTGCCCTCCCTGCACTGCTCATGTGAGGTGTTGTGTGCCCTCCCTGCACTGCTCATGTGAGGTGTTGTGTGCCCTCCCTGCACTGCTCATGTGAGGTGTTGTGTGCCCTTCCTGCACTGTTCATATATGGTGTTGTGTGCCCTCCCTGCACTGCTCATGTGAGGTGTTGTGTGCCCTCCCTGCACTGCTCATGTGAGGTGTTGTGTGCCCTCCCTGCACTGTTCATATACGGTGTTGTGTGCCCTCCCTGCACTGTTCATATATGGTGTTGTGTGCCCTCCCTGCACTGCTCATGTGCGGTGTTGTGTGCCCTCCCTGCACTGCTCATGTGCGGTGTTGTGTGCCCTCCCTGTACTGCTCATGTGAGGTGTTGTGTGCCCTCCCTGCACTGCTCATGTGAGGTGTTGTGTGCCCTCCCTGCACTGCTCATGTGAGGTGTTGTGTGCCCTCCCTGCACTGCTCATGTGAGGTGTTGTGTGCCCTCCCTGTACTGCTCATGTGAGGTGTTGTGTGCCCTCCCTGCACTGCTCATGTGAGGTGCTGTGTGCCCTCCCTGCACTGCTCATGTGAGGTGCTGTGTGCCCTCCCTGCACTGCTCATGTGAGGTGCTGTGTGCCCTCCCTGCACTGCTCATGTGAGGTGTTGTGGCTGCCATAGATGCAGTATTGTTACAGATTATAATCTCAAGCAGGGCACACATCAGAGGAATGATAACCTCTTACCCCTTTGTCCCGATAGAGGCTAGTTGGCATTACTAGATGTGGCCATACACTTTCATTAGCTGTCAACCACCCCCCCCCCCCCCCCAACTCACACGTACACACTAGATAGATGAATACGTTATTTTTGACAGCTTCAGTCGACAATACACTGTGTACGGAGACCCATAAGAGACAATTTGGCCACATAATATCCCTCCCCATCGCACCTCTGAGAATCCTAGTCTATTATAAAAAAAAGCCACCAACAGACTATAGGATAATAAGGTTAGTCTTTAATGTCATAGGACAGAAATGACAGCACTGTGCACTGGATGTGAGCACTGCACCCTGGATGACTGCGGCATCATCCCGGTGACGTCTCTATTTCTTTGGTTTGATCTCTTTCTTAATCTGCTTGCTCAGCTCGCCCATCAGCCGCCAATACTCGTTAAACTTCAGCTCATTGTCCTGATTAATATCCAGCTCCTTCATCTTCTCCTCTAAGGAGACGTCCTAAGGGAAAGGAAAATTTTGTGTGAAATCTAGCTCAAGACACCCCTCACCCACAATGTGACGCAGTGGGGAAGAGACTGAGGTCAATAACATCTCTACCAAAAATATTTTAAAAAATTATTATATAATTATATAAATAATAAGTTCCCCCCCCAAACCCTCCCTGATTTCTGAACGTGGAGACTTACCTTCATCAGGTGTGGGAGCTCCTTGCTAGAAAGGCTCACAAATTCACTGATACTCAGAGTCTCTTTCTTGCCCTCCTCTCCGGCGTGGTCAAAGAAGCATTTCACTATGGTCACAATGGCACGTTCCACTTCAGTCTGGGAGGACGCCATCTTGTGCTGAGGAGAACAGTGGCATTAACGTTTCTGCACCAATGACGAAGAAGCTTAAGCAGTGGCGGGCAGAAGACACAGAGATAAGCGGGAAAGGGACAAAGGAAGAGGGAGCAGAGGACCAAGCAATGCAGATCAGGGCACCAAGAGATGGTGAGCTGGGGACCCAGCCATGGTGAGCAGAGCACGCAGAGATGGTGAGCTGGGGACCCAGCCATGGTGAGCAGAGCACGCAGAGATGGTGAGCTGGGGACCCAGCCATGGCGAGCAGAGCACGCAGAGATGGTGAGCTGGGGACCCAGCCATGGCGAGCAGAGCACCCAGAGATGGTGAGCAGAGCACCCAGAGATGGTGAGCTGAGGACCCAGCCATGGTGAGCAGAGCACGCAGAGATGGTGAGCTGGGGACCCAGCCATGGCGAGCAGAGCACCCAGAGATGGTGAGCAGGGCACTCAGAGATGGTGAGCTGGGGACCCAGCCATGGCGAGCAGAGCACCCAGAGATGGTGAGCAGAGCACCCAGAGATGGTGAGCTGAGGACCAAGCCATGGTGAGCAGAGCACGCAGAGATGGTGAGCTGGGGACCCAGCCATGGCGAGCAGAGCACCCAGAGATGGTGAGCAGAGCACCCAGAGATGGTGAGCAGAGCACCCAGAGATGGTGAGCTGAGGACCCAGCCATGGTGAGCAGAGCACGCAGAGATGGTGAGCTGGGGACCCAGCCATGGCGAGCAGAGCACCCAGAGATGGTGAGCAGAGCACCCAGAGATGGTGAGCTGAGGACCCAGCCATGGTGAGAAGAGCACGCAGAGATGGTGAGCTGGGGACCCAGCCATGGCGAGCAGAGGATGCAGGCTGAATGAGACGGAGGACGTTACCAGCTCACACACGGGCTCGCACTGCTCTGGCTCTGCTCACTCACACAGATGTAACTATGTACCAACTCCAACACGCCCTTCAGTCTTGGCACCAGAACAGCCCCCCAGTGTACTGCCGAGAGGAGTGACCCTCACCACCCACCTCAACCAGCCAACACTGAGTCAAATTTTTAACCCTTCTAAAGTCTAGGGATATTGGATCGCACACGTCATATACGCCACACCCAAACTGCATGACCCTCATTAATCTGGTGACATACGATGCAACTGGTGGTGACTAAATGGCGACATCACAAGAGAGTTCATCGACACATCACCACGACTGTTTAAAAGACGCCTTTTTACGCCATTGGGTGAGGAACTGTTTGTTTCGGATCGTTGCCCCCTGTGAACATCCTGCTGATCAACAGATAAACCTTGCAAACATTCTCTGATCAAATCTTTCATGAAGCTATAAGATGCTTATTTTTTGCCTGTTTGCACTAGATGTGCCGCCGTGCCCCAACCCCCCTAATGTAAAATGTCCCATTATAAAGGAGGGTTGTCCTACTACCAGAACTCATCCCCTATCAGCAAGTATCTGATGGTCGGGGGTCCAACTGCTGGGACCCCACTGACCAGACCAGTGTTCCCCATTAGACCCACCAGAGGTTACCCTGTAGAAGACCCACACAGCAGATTCCTGGTTGGTGGAAGCTTGAGAACCAGACACATAATGCAGATGGTTACTGGTTATTGTGAGGGTTTTGTAAAGAATGTGTAGAACATGGGGGAGTCATGACAAACCAGTCTAACCACCATGTGCATCTAGTCATGAATAATGGCCAACCCCTTTAAGCATTTTGGCTGACCTACACTTTTTAGTCACGCTACAATAATTGCAGTGAAATCACTTTCTATAAGAAAGGCACAGAGTAGCCTGAAAACCACTTCCAAATCGCTGCCGCCACGTGAGCTGGGAAAGGCCCTTTTACATGGATCGATGTCACCGGCAACCATCGGGAAGACACTGAACATAACTGCCTGATCGTCAGCAGAGGTGAAGCTGCATTTACAAGGAGCAATCACAGGAATGAGCATTTCTACAAACATTACATCCACACATTAACCCCTGCTGGATACATGTAACCGCTGGAAAGGAAGCAGAGTCTTTCTTGGTTCTCTTTGGAGAAATTCAGTAGTTTCAAAAACGCTCTGATATCTCAGCATGTGGGGCTCAAATAAACCTGCCTGCTCCTCACGTGTCTCAGAGACTTGGGAGAGATTTTCCAGACATTGACTGTATTTGGACAGATAGTGGCAGCAGGGACACATGAGATGTAGCCCTCCGTCAGCTCCCACCCTGCAGCCATGTTCCTGAAGCACACTGCACCGTGCAGGGACAGGGCAGGGTCGTACATATGAGGGAAGCAGAGGGTTAGCGCATAAGGAATTAGTAAGCACAGTTCTCTCCTACTACTTACATCGGACATACACCTTTAAGACATTCCTACCCTCAGGATAACAGGATGTTTGGGAAGTCTGTGGCAGGAGGAGGTGGGACCCTGACAGCAGCTTCTCATAAGGGAGGTCTGAGTCATGGATGGGACTTTCCAGCCGTCAGCTGTAATACCCCTCAGCAGCAACAGAGGGCAGCACTGAGCCACATGTGGTTGACAGTGGACAGGAGATGGAACCTTCATTATTTACCGGCCACAAGCAATGGTCCTGTCAGCACAATGCGGCTCACGAGAGCGCAGTCTAAAGGACACTGGACCGAGGAGCTTACAAGGTGCAGGTCTGCTGCAGACCACACTGCGCAATGTGCTTGCACTCTAGAGCCTGTACTGTATAATGACAGAACGGGAGTCTGGTAATGGAAATGGGTGTCCTAGGAGCTAGCAATCTAGTGCTGGAGCAGTCACGCCTTCCCCACCTGCGCTTACGTAAATGAAGACGGCAGCGAGATCTGTAATCAGATCTGTGACAACAGGAGCCGAGATCAGTGTCACCTACCGAGGGCGAGGAGGGAGCCGAGCCAATGAGAGAGAGGGGAGGATTAGATACACTGACTGATGGCATCGTGTTGTAGGATTAGATACACCGACTGATGGTATCACATGTGGTAGGATTAGATACACCAACTGATGGTATCGTGTTGTAGGATTAGATACACCGACTGATGGTATCGTGTTGTAGGATTAGATACACAGCTCAGCAGGCAGTATCACACAGGATAGGATTAGATACACAGCTCAGCAGACAGTATCACACAGGACAGGATTAGATACACAGCTCAGCAGACAGTATCACACAGGATAGGATTACATACACAGCTCAGCAGTCAGTATCACACAGGATAGGATTAGATACACAGCTCAGCAGTCAGTATCACACAGGATAGGATTAGATACACAGCTCAGCAGACAGTATCACACAGGATAGGATTAGATACACAGCTCAGCAGACTGTATCACACAGGATAGGATTACATACACAGCTCAGCAGTCAGTATCACACAGGATAGGATTAGATACACAGCTCAGCAGTCAGTATCACACAGGATAGGATTAGATACACAGCTCAGCAGACAGTATCACACAGGATAAGATTAGATACACGGCTCAGCAGACAGTATCACACAGGATAGGATTAGATACACAGCTCAGCAGACAGTATCACACAGGATAGGATTAGATACACAGCTCAGCAGACAGTATCACACGTCTCAGGATTAGATACACAGCTCAGCAGACAGTATCACACAGGATAGGATTAGATACACAGCTCAGCAGTCAGTATCACACAGGATAGGATTAGATACACAGCTCAGCAGACTGTATCACACATGATAGGATTAGATACATAGCTCAGCAGTCAGTATCACACAGGATAGGATTAGATACACAGCTCAGCAGACAGTATCACACAGGATAGGATTAGATACACAGCTCAGCAGGCAGTATCACACAGGATAGGATTAGATGCATAGCTCAGCAGACAGTATCACACAGGACAGGATTAGATACACAGCTCAGCAGACAGTATCACACAGGATAGGATTACATACACAGCTCAGCAGTCAGTATCACACAGGATAGGATTAGATACACAGCTCAGCAGTCAGTATCACACAGGATAGGATTAGATACACAGCTCAGCAGACAGTATCACACAGGATAGGATTAGATACACAGCTCAGCAGGCAGTATCACACAGGATAGGATTAGATGCATAGCTCAGCAGACAGTATCACACAGGATAGGATTAGATACACAGCTCAGCAGGCAGTATCACACAGGATAGGATTAGATGCATAGCTCAGCAGGCAGTATCACACAGGATAGGATTAGATACACAGCTCAGCAGTCAGTATCACACAGGATAGGATTAGATACACAGCTCAGCAGTCAGTATCACACAGGTTAGGATTAGATACACAGCTCAGCAGACAGTATCACACAGGATAAGATTAGATACACGGCTCAGCAGACAGTATCACACAGGATAGGATTAGATACACAGCTCAGCAGACAGTATCACACAGGATAGGATTAGATACACAGCTCAGCAGACAGTATCACACGTCTCAGGATTAGATACACAGCTCAGCAGACAGTATCACACAGGATAGGATTAGATACACAGCTCAGCAGTCAGTATCACATAGGATAGGATTAGATACACAGCTCAGCAGACTGTATCACACATGATAGGATTAGATACATAGCTCAGCAGTCAGTATCACACAGGATAGGATTAGATACACAGCTCAGCAGACAGTATCACACATGATAGGATTAGATACACAGCTCAGCAGGCAGTATCACACAGGATAGGATTAGATACACAGCTCAGCAGACTATCACACAGGATAGGATTAGATACACAGCTCAGCAGACTGCATCACACAGGACAGGATTAGATACACAGCTCAGCAGACAGTATCACACAGGACAGGATTAGATACACAGCTCAGCAGGCAGTATCACACAGGATAGGATTAGATACACAGCTCAGCAGTCAGTATCACACAGGATAGGATTATATACACAGCTCAGCAGACGGTATCACACAGGATAGGATTAGATACACAGCTCAGCAGACAGTATCACACAGGACTGGATTAGATACACAGCTCAGCAGACAGTATCACACAGGAGGGGACTAGATACACAGCTCAGCAGACAGTATCACACAGGATAGGATTAGATACACAGCTCAGCAGTCAGTATCACACAGGATAGGATTAGATACACAGCTCAGCAGTCAGTATCACACAGGATAGGATTACATACACAGCTCAGCAGACAGTATCACACAGGATAGGATTAGATACACAGCCCAGCAGACAGTATCACACAGGATCGGATTAGATACATAGCTCAGCAGTCAGTATCACACAGGATAGGATTAGATACACAGCTCAGCAGTCAGTATCACACAGGATAGGATTAGATACGTAGCTCAGCAGTCAGTATCACACGTCTCAGGATTAGATACACAGCTCTGCAGACAGTATCACACAGGATAGGATTAGATACACAGCTCAGCAGACTGTATCACACAGGATAGGATTAGATACACAGCTCAGCAGACAGTATCACATAGGATAGGATTACATACACAGCTCAGCACAGTATCACACGTCTCAGGATTAGATACACAGCTCAGCAGACTGTATCACACAGGATAGGATTACATACACGGCTCAGCAGACAGTATCACACGTCTCAGGATTAGATACACAGCTCAGCAGACTGTATCACACGTCTCAGGATCAGATACACAGCTCAGCAGACAGTATCACACGTCTCAGGATTGGATACACAGCTCAGCAGACAGTTTCACACGTCTCAGGATTAGATACACAGCTCAGCAGACAGTATCACACGTCTCAGGATTAGATACACAGCTCAGCAGACAGTATCACACGTCTCAGGATTAGATACACAGCTCAGCAGACAGTATCACACGTCTCAGGATTAGATACACAGCTCAGCAGACAGTATCACACGTCTCAGGATTAGATACACAGCTCAGCAGACAGTGTCACACAGGATAGGATTACATACACAGCTCAGCAGACAGTATCACACAGGATAGGATTAGATACACAGCTCAGCAGACCGTATCACACAGGATAGGATTAGATACACAGCTCAGCAGACAGTATCACACAGGATAAGATTAGATACACAGCTCAGCAGACCGTATCACACAGGATAGGATTACATACACAGCTCAGCAGACAGTATCACACGTCTCAGGATTAGATACACAGCTCAGCAGACAGTATCACATGTCTCAGGATTAGATACACAGCTCAGCAGACAGTATCACACGTCTCAGGATTAGATACACAGCTCACAGTACAGTGCGTGTCTTATGTGGGTTGGTGGGTGTGAAGTTACATACTCCGGATCAGGTTTAGCCCGGCTTTATAATCACTCCATTCATTTCTGTTTTTCCGTTTTCGTCACTCCGAGCTTCTCTTGGTTTACTTCTACACTGGAGGGGATTGAGGTTTATTATGTGGGACCTGAGACCAATGTGAACATCTCAAAGGGGTATTCTGGTAGGTAAAAGTTATCCCTATCACAGGATAGATGATAACTATCAGATCGGAGGGGTTGCTACCACTGGGATCCCCACCAATCATGAGAACAGGGGGCTGGTACCCCCCCGCAGCCCCCCTAAAATGACTAGAGCAGCTGGATGCACATGTGTGCGGCCGCTCCATCCATTTCTATGGGAGTTCCAGAGACAGCCATGTACAGCGCTCCATTATCTCCGAAACTTTCATAGAAATAAATGAAGCGGCTGCGCACATGTGCGACTGGCTGCTCCGGACATTTTAGTGGGCCTTTTTATTGTGATCAGTGGGGGTCCCAGCGGTAGTAGTCCCAACGATCTGATAGTTATCCCCTATCCTGTGGAATACCCCTAATCCTAATGATGCAATGCTGGCTCCATTGTACAGTAAGCAGTATAAGAATAATTAATGACAAATTAACACCACCACCCAATGAATATTAAAACTGCTAATTACAATTTGTAGAGTTTGGTTTCAGGGAGTCATGTGACCAGCGTCCCCGTTTTCGTGCACCTGTTAGGTCTGGTTTCAGTGGTCTCCAGGGTGATGCATCTGAGGTCATCGGTGATTTATGGATGGGTGACTGGTGATACCTGAGAGGAAACGTGCCATTGTTTGACATGTAATGAATCCAGTGGAGAGAGATGAAAAGGAGACTGACTCTTGGACAACAGACCAGTCTACACAAGCCGCTGAGGAGGAGCAGCCGCTGAGAAGTCACAGTCTGGTGAGATACCTCAGTTATACCCCACTGCCCTTGTATCTGCACCTACATTGTGTTTTGTAATCCCTTATCTAAGATTTCCCAATCTTTCTAACATCCCAATCCTACGCATTTTTCCCATAAACGTAACGCCTACTCCTCATCCTGAGCAGAGACATAACTCCTAGTCCTCATCCTGAGCAGAGACGTAACTCCTAGTCCTCATCCTGAGCAGAGACGTAACTCCTAGTCTTCATCCTGAGCCGAGACGTAACTCCTACTCCTCATCCTGAGCAGAGACGTAACTCCTAGTCCTCATCCTGAGCCGAGACGTAATTCCTACTCCTCATCCTGAGCACAGACCTAACTCCTAGTCCTCATCCTGAGCAGAGACGTAACTCCTAGTCCTCATCCTGAGCAGAGACATAACTCCTAGTCCTCATCCTGAGCAGAGACATAACTCCTAGTCCTCATCCTGAGCACAGACGTAATTCCTACTCCTCATCCTGAGCACAGACGTAACTCCTAGTCCTCATCCTGAGCCGAGACGTAACTCCTAGTCCTCATCCTGAGCAGAGACGTAACTCCTAGTCCTCATCCTGAGCCGAGACGTAACTCCTAGTCCTCATCCTGAGCCGAGACGTAACTCCTAGTCCTCATCCTGAGCCGAGACATAACTCCTACTCCTCATCCTGAGCACAGACATAACTCCTACTCCTCATCCTGAGCACAGAAATAACTCCTACTCCTCATCCTGAGCACAGACATAACTCCTACTCCTCATCCTGAGCAGAGACATAAGTCCTACTCCTCATCCTGAGCACAGACATAACTCCTAGTCCTCATCCTGAGCACAGACGTAACTCCTAGTCCTCATCCTGAGCAGAGATGTAACTCCTAGTCCTCATCCTGAGCAGAGATGTAACTCCTAGTCCTCATCCTGAGCACAGACATAACTCCTAGTCCTCATCCTGAGCAGAGACGTAACTCCTACTCCTCATCCTGAGCACAGACATTACTCCTACTCCTCATCCTGAGCACAGACATAACTCCTACTCCTCATCCTGAGCACAGACATAACTCCTACTCCTCATCCTGAGCACAGACATAACTCCTACTCCTCATCCTGAGCACAGACATAACTCCTACTCCTCATCCCTCGAAGAGATATAACCCGCAATCATATATCTCACAAAGAGATATAACTCATTCCCCTCAACTTAAATTCATACTCTTAATCCCACAAAGAGATACAACTCCTTCTATTGCCAGTCCTTCAGTGGACTGGCAATAGACCCCACAGGGATACTTCCCAGTGGGCTGATGCCCAGGGCCCGCCTGAGCCCTTCTCATGGCTGCCAGGCAGGTAAGTATTGATCTAATGCTTCCCTCCTGGTTCCTGAATTCCAAAGTATTGCCATCCTGAGGCAGCTGGCATTGGCCACCGCAGAGGGGAAGTTTTGGGGGATTTATTGTGTAATGCACTCTGGTAATTGGCTCTGCTAGGGTGGCATAATGTGCTGCAATATGGTATTGCTGGCCCCAGCTATCTGTGTTGAACCTGCCTTCTGTCAATTTGGACCAGACTCCAAAACGGGGCCACTTTTAGTTTTTATCCAGGGCCACTTTAAGTTCCCAGTCTGCCCATGCCTACTCCTCATCTTGAGTAGAGACATAACTCATAGTCCTCATCCCACAAAGAGATATAACTTGTACTCTTCATCTAACAATTTGTACTCTTCATCCCAAGAAGTCCACCAGTTGTGGTGTCAGTCTCATGTACAGCTCTTGTGTCTAAATAAATTGAGGATTAAGTTCCGTCTGTGTCCGTATATTTGTTCTGGGAAATAACTTTAACTCCCATCCATTATTCCCAAACATTTCCCAGAATAGTTCCCTCTCTTACCAATCCTTCTATAGGGAGATATTTGCTAAGACATCTTCATATATTGCCTATCCTTTTGTGCCACCATAAATGACATCTACATATTTCCATCAACCGGTGTCCAGCCTTTACTAGCACTTCAGCTTATGCCATCATACTACCATCTCTTAGCCATCACTCTGTGTACCTTCATCATCACAACTCTTCTCCATCCTTCTGTGTCAACACATTTTTATCCCTGATGTATCTAGAAATCCGCTCTACTTTCCATCTTTACCCAATCTTCTACTGCCCCTACTCAACTTTTTATACTATTCTGCAATTATGTCCTCTCTCCTTTACATAGTTTGCAGTTCATCAACCAGAAATCTTCGGAAATGTCTTCACAACTGGAAGAAGCCATGGAGACACTTATCTCTGTATTCCACACATACTCAGCTCGGGAAGGTGACAAGCACAAGTTGAGTCGAAGAGAGTTGAAGGATCTTCTACAGAATGAACTCGGGGAGTATCTGGAGGTAAGAAACAACGAATTTTATCTTGATAGTGAGGTAACATCAGATGTCGGTCAAATATCAGTTCTTGGACACTCCTGGGGGCCCCTATATTGTCCTAAATCCTATATAGTCATAAAGCAGGGACAGCCCACTTATACTTTCAGTAACGTGACCACCTGTCGAGCCTCCACTGATCTATATAATATATTTTTGCTGGCCAAAGTCTGTAGCTGAAGTCAGGAGAAGACGTACACTTACAGCTGGCCTCCAGACTTAGCCTCATTGCTCTAAGAGCCTTCGTATTATATGTATGGCTAAATTAAAAGGGCATTCCAGAACAATAAAAACCTCTATGATCGTCTGCAAATGCTTTAAAAAAATTAACATTGCATCAACAATCCCCAGCTGCTATCGTTACAAAGATGCCCGGCTGATGCTGAGCTCCACTTCTTGCTCCTGTCCTGACACGACAGGAAATGGCTGAGAATTGTTTATAATGAGACCAGACACACTAGGTGGTTTCATGAAAGCATCTTCTCATCTTCCCTGAGCCATGGTAGAAGAGACCCTTTATTCACAGTACATTGACTTAAATAGCAGACATGACATCACAAAAGGGGTGTTCCTTAAGAAGAGACTATTCGCTCCTTAACCTGATAGGAGTGGTTTAGGTAGATTTGAAAACTGTAATGTAATCCCCTCTTCCCCCTCCCTTATTGACCTTCTCATACATATGGTTTGCGGCCATCTAGTGGACAAAAATGTGTACTATAGAATGTTCGCATTATATATGCATAGAATAATAAATCCATCTCTCACAGAATGTCGCTCATCCAATCACTGGCTGTGGCAGCTTTGGGTTTTTTCTTAAAGTATTTGCAGCGCAGTGCAAAGGTGTTTATTCCACTGGTATGCCCCCTTAAAGACTACAGTCGGGAAGATGTCTCTAAAACAACACTAAAGTATCTTTGTATGCATTTGATGACAGAAAATTATTTTTTGATCTGGAGGTAAAATTTCAGAGCCCATGTACCTTGTCATACCAAGATTATGACAATTGATCATCTTCCTCGTATCCAATCTTGATTCTTTATAGACCCAGAAAGATGCTGGCGCAGTGGACAAGATCATGAAAGAATTAGATGAGAACGGAGATGGAGAAGTCGACTTCCAAGAGTTTGTCATCTTGGTGGCATCTTTGACTGTAGCATGTAATACCTTCTTCTGTGAGAACAGCTGAGCTCCCTGGAGTCCACCAGTTATAGTGTTGTCAGTCTCATCTACAAACTCTTGTCTCTGATTAAACTTGAGGATTAAGTTCCGTAGGTGTCCGTGTCTTTGTTCAGGGAAATAATTTGTCTTGGGCTCCAGAAGAGTTATCAGATAAGCATCATGTTGACCATTTTCTGTAGACCATCGGTACCTGTTCATGACCAAATGAGTGTGACAGAAGCTAAACAATGAAATATATATAGAAAAGTTCATCTGCTGGGTACTTGTCATCAGTTACTGTAGGTGAAAAGTTGTCCATGCCAAATGACAGATCTGCCCCCCACTAATGGCACCCAGATGAGGCCACAGATCACTAAAGAGGTCAACTGGTTATTTTGTACAAACTGCTAATTTACTTTACGGGTTTGTCATCCCAGATGACAATCTTCACAGACCAACTAATAATGAGATGTTCGCAAAACAGATGTGTGGCCTGCTGTAGTCAACGTGTATTTCCTTGGCATCCAAGGTTCTCCCTTGGAACATGGTACACACTGATCTACATTAGCTTCTATGACTCAGCTATTACATTTGAATCTAATAAACTGAAAGCCTTGAGGTTCCCCCATTACTTGAAATAGGATGGAAAGTACATTCATACATAAAAAACTACTGCCCCCATCCAGATAGAAATGTCAGATTGGTGCAGAACTTGGCCTGCAGATGTGTCGTCAATTACAGGGGTGATCTTGCCAAAAGATCTAAACTTCTGTAAAAGTGCTTCCCTATATATATAAAAAATAAAATAAAATAAAAAGCTCACAGAGGCTACTTTTGGGTAGTAGTGTACCTCTTGGAGAGAGATCACTGACTGCTAGACACTCCTCTACGAGACACTTGACAGACGTTGAGAGGAGGCACATCATTGGACTGAGAGAAGAAGGTAGTAGTTAGGAGGCGTTTGGGAGCAGTGGTTACACAAGGGCATGGAAACACGGCGAACACGCTTCAGATGGGTCAGACAGACCACCAGTACAGAGGCTTGTTTGATCTGCTGACAAACAGCTCCCACCTTTTCGTTGTCCACCATCCAGACACGGGTGGCACCTTCGTTACACACCCCTGTCTCTGCACCAGTCTTCTGGCATTAGTTTTGAATTTTTTTCAGCATTTTTCCTTTGCATTCACATATAATACTTTTATCAAGTGCTCATTCACATTTGGCAGCAGTTCTGTCTTTTTAATTTGTGTTCACGTGTAACATGATTATCAGGTGCTCGTTCACGTTTGGAGCCAGTTTTGTCTTGTTTTTCTGCGTTTTTCCTTTGTGTTCACATGTAATACTATTATCGGGCACTCCTTCACATTTGGCAGCAGTTCTGTCATTTTTCTCTTTGTGCTCACATGTAGTATTATCAGGGGTAGGGGTATTCTCCACTTTTCCTTTTTATTCACATGTAGTATTAACAGGGCTCATTTGGCACCAATTTTGTATTTTTTTTTGCAATTTTCCTTTTTCTTCACATGCAATATTATTATCAGCGCTCATTCACATTTACCACCAGTTTTGACAATTTTCTTCTCCATTTTTCCTTTGCGTTCACATATAACACTATTATTAGGTCTTCCCTTCATGTTCGGAAGTTGAGTGCGGTCGTTGTTTGTGTTGTGCTCACGTGCAATATTGTCAGACGTTCGTGCACATTTGGATGCAGTTTTTTGGGATTTTTCTTTTTTCCATTTGCGTTGCTTGTTCACCTTTATTTTCAGTTTTGTCTTTTTTTCTGCATTTTTGTCTTTGTGTTCACATATAAAACTATTATCAGCGACTCGTTCACAACTGGTGCCAGTTTTGTCCTTTCCGGCACCAGAAATACTATTATCAGTGGCTCATTCACATTGTCTTTTTTTCTGCATTTTCCTTTGTGTTCCCATGTCATATTATTTATCAGGAGCTTCTTCACATTTGGCAGCAGTTTTGTTGCATTCTGTGAATGTGTTCACATGTAAGACTATTATGAGAGATTTTTCCACATTTGCCAGCAGATTTGTTTTCATTTTTTACGTTCACGTGTAATACTATTATTAGGCCCTGCTTTCCTTCACATTTGGCGGTTTTGTTGTATTTTTTATGTTCACGTCATGCCATTATCAGACAATCCTGCATGTTTGGTGTCAGTTCAGTCATTTTTTTTCTTTCTGTTCACATGTAATACTATTATCAGGTGCTCTTTCAGATTCGGTGCCTGTTTTGACAATTTTCTTCTGCATTTTTTCTTTGTGTTCATATGTAAAATTATGGTCATGGGCGTCTTCACATTTGGCAGAAGTTTAGTTGTATTTTTCCATAGCTTTTATTTGTCTCAGTTACAAATAGTAATGTGTTATAGAAGAGACGTGTCAGTAAGGATGGAGGAAACGTCTGCTGGCAGGTAATGAGGGAAGCTGTGTGTATCTGAGGTGGCCATACACATCAGATAGACGTTGGCTGATGAAAAGCATAGGAACAATCGTCTGGTGGACATTTCTTTCACACATTTTTGTCCATATTCAATGTTCGGTTCATGTTCAATGAAATTGGGCGATGGACGAAAAATCTATCATTTACAAAGAATCTTTTTTTAGATCTTTTGTCCGATAGTAAATATTAAACACAACCAATATTATTTTCAAAAGATATTGGTCATCAGTCGGGTAAAGCGATTATTATTAAATTTCACCTGGCGAAAGTTCACTTTGGTTGAAATTGTCAGTTTTGATCAACTTTAGGCCTCATGCACACGACCGTGCCTTATTTTGCGGTCTGCAAACCGCGGATCTGCAAAAAAACGGAAGTCGCCCGTTGTAGACATGCCTATTCTTGTCCGCAAAACGGACAAGAATAAAAGACATGCTATATTTTTTTTTGCGGGGCCTCGGAACGGAGCAACGGATGCGGACAGCACACAGAGTGCTGTCCGCATCTTTTGCGGCCCCATTGAAGTGAATGGGTCCGCATCCGAGCCGCAAAAACTGCGGACCATAACTACGGTCGTGTGCATGAGGCCTAATGCTTTATTCACACGTCAGTGATTTCCATCAGTGATTTTGACCAAAACCAAGTGCGGCTCTAAACACAGAACAGGTGCAGATCTTTCACTTATGTCTGTGGAGGCTCCAATCCTGGTTTGGCTCAGGGCTCATGTACACGACCGTATGTATTTTGCAGTCCGCAAAAAATACAGCTGACGTCCATGTGTATTCCGAACGGAACAGCCGGCCATCAATAGAGCAATACTATCCTTGTATGTAATAAGGACAATAATAGGACATATTCTATTTTTTTGCGGAACGGATATACAGACATGAAATGAATGGTTCCGCATACGGTCTGCAAAAAAAACAGAACAGACAGGGAAATAAAATACGTTTGTGTGCATGAGCCCTCACAATCACTGATGTAAATCACGGACGTGTGAATGAGGCTTAAAGCGTATGACCACCTAAGGCGGAGGTCAGGCTGATTAGCTGCAGATATGGTGCGTTCCTTTGTTGCTGACATTCTGCAGATTTAATTCTTTGAATTGGAAATGGTGGATTCATAGTTGAAATCCACGGTAGAAACGGACATGCTGCAGTTTTACACACTAATAGATGATCGGGCTGCCGCCTTAAGGGCGACCCAATCAATTACACAGTTCATCTGTTGATTGATCAGGAGGAGAGGCAGAGTAAAGCTGTGGTCATACATAGTAAAAGGAGGCTACCCATAGCCTCACAGACAGCAGCATGTCAGGATAGCACAATGGGTCCAGGCCCAGGAAGCCACGAATTTATATAAACAGCACCGCCCCCTGGAGGAGGGGCTCCACAGAGTACCTGCCAGTAAGGCGCTGCTTTTACTGCAGGTCCCTCCCCTGTCGCTTCATTAATCATGGAGGGACCCCTAAATGGCTATCTGAAACTATGGGGATGGAGTCATTCCAGTGTCGCTATGGTGACAAGAGTCAGGTGTGCTTCAATGCATGGGCATAGTGAGGAAGAGGAGGGACACGTCTGAAGATAAGAACTTGGGGTGAGTGAATACATTTCTGATGAGAGCGCTCCGTACAGTATTAGAATGTATTTGCTCCGATGAGCCGAAGCTATTACTTTGCGAAGTCTCGAGAGAGACTTCGCATAATAACTTCAGAAATTGATTTAGGCTCCATTCACACGTCCGCATCCGTTCCGCAATTTTGCAGAACGGGTGCGGACCCATTCATTCTCTATGGGGACGGAATGGATGCGGACAGCACACAGTGTGCTGTCCGCATCCGCGGAGCGCGGCCCCGATCTTCGGGTCCGCAGCTCCGCAAAAGATAGAACATGTCCTATTCTTGTCCGCAGCTTGCGGAAAAGAATAGGCATTTCTATAGGGGTGCCGGGCGGGTGTGTTACGGATCCGCAAAACACCACAGACGTGTGAATGGAGCCTTATACTGTAAAAAACCATTTCTCGAACTCGGGTTCGGTTACAAGTGGTACCTTAGAACTAAACCAGAGTTCGGTAAAAGGTTTTTTACAGTATAAATAATTTTCTAAAGTTATCACAATACTTTTTTATGATTCTAATCAAAATTTTGGTATCGTGACAACCCTACTCACGGCACCATGCTTTACACTACCACACCCTTCTGTCTGTCAGCTTGTATTGCAGCAGTGTAAGGGCAGTAAACACTTCTACAACATGTGCCACCATGCTTTACACTGCCACATGTCTCTCTCTCTCAACGTCAGCTTTTATTGTGGCAGAGCAAGTATCTATTCATATGTATGAAGCGCACAGTGAGGTACATATAACGTGATATGTATATCGCGAGGTAATATATAATGTGAGATGTATATCCTGCGGTAATATATAATGTGAGATGTATATCCTGAGGTAATATATAACGTGAGATGTATATCGTGAGGTAACATATAATGTGAGATGTATATCCTGAGGTAACATATAATGTGAGATGTATATCGTGAGGTAATATATAACGTGAGATGTATATCCTGAGGTAATATATAATGTGAGATGTATATCCTGAGGTAACATATAATGTGAGATGTATATCCTGAGGTAATATATAACGTGAGATGTATATCGCGAGGTAATATATAATGTGAGATGTATATCCTGAGGTAATATATAATGTGAGATGTATATCCTGAGGTAATATATAACGTGAGATGTATATCGCGAGGTAATATATAATGTGAGATGTATATCCTGAGGTAATATATAAGGTGAGATGTATATCCTGAGGTAATATATAAGGTGAGATGTATATCCTAAGGTAATATATAACGTGAGATGTATATCGCGAGGTAATATATAATGTGAGATGTATATCCTGAGGTAATATATAAGGTGAGATGTATATCGCGAGGTAATATATAATGTGAGATGTATATCCTGAGGTAATATATAAGGTGAGATGTATATCCTGAGGTAATATATAACGTGAGATGTATATCCTGAGGTAATATATAACGTGAGATGTATATCCTGAGGTAATATATAACGTGAGATGTATATCGTGAGGTAATATATAAGGTGAGATGTATATCGTGATGTAATATATAAGGTGAGATGTATATCCTAAGGTAATATATAACGTGAGATGTATATTGTGAGGTAATATATAATGTGAGATGTATATCGTGAGGTAATATATAATGTGAGATGTATATCGTGAGGTAATATATAAGGTGAGATGTATATCGTGAGGTAATATATAAGGTGAGATGTATATCGTGAGGTAATATATAAGGTGAGATGTATATCGTGAGGTAATATATAAGGTGAGATGTATATCGTGAGGTAATATATAAAGTGAGATGTATATCGTGAGGTAATATAACATGTGAGATGTATATCGTGAGGTAATATATAAGGTGAGATGTATATCCTGAGGTAATATATAACATGAGATGTATATCGTGAGGTAATATATAAGGTGAGATGTATATCGTGATGTAATATATAAGGTGAGATGTATATCCTAAGGTAATATATAACGTGAGATGTATATTGTGAGGTAATATATAATGTGAGATGTATATCGTGAGGTAATATATAACGTGAGATGTATATCCTGAGGTAATATATAAGGTGAGATGTATATCCTGAGGTAATATATAAGGTGAGATGTATATTGTGAGGTAATATATAACGTGAGATGTATATCCTGAGGTAATATATAAGGTGAGATGTATATCCTGAGGTAATATATAAGGTGAGATGTATATCCTGAGGTAATATATAACATGTTTAGGGTTCCATTATGGATTCCGCTATCACTACCACGGACTATAATTTATGGTCCGTGGTAGCGGAATCCATAACAGAATTCTTAGATAACCTGAACCTTGTAGCCCGAACTTGAAATACAAGTTGGCTCATCCCATGAGGAGACGTGTACTGTGTGGTAATATATAATGTGAGGAGACGTATATGGTGAGGTAATATATATTATGAGGAGACGTATATGGTGAGGTAATATATAATGTGAGGAGACATATATGGTGAGGTAATATATAATGTGAGGAGTCGTATATTATGAGGAGACGTATACTGTGAGGTAATATATAATGTGAGGAGACATATATGGTGAGGTAATATATATTATGAGGAGACGTATACTGTGTGGTAATATATAATGTGAGGAGACATATATGGTGAGGTAATATATAATGTGAGGAGTCGTATATTATGAGGAGACGTATACTGTGAGGTAATATATAATGTGAGGAGACATATATGGTGAGGTAATATATAATGTGAGGAGACATATATGGTGAGGTAATATATAATGTGAGGAGACATATATGGTGAGGTAATATATAATGTGAGGAGACATATATGGTGAGGTAATATATAATGTGAGGAGACATATATGGTGAGGTAATATATATTATGAGGAGACGTGTACTGTGTGGTAATATATAATGTGAGGAGACGTATATGGTGAGGTAATATATAATGTGAGGAGATGTATATGGTGAGGTAATATACCGTGCGAGGAGTCGTATACTGTGAGGTAATATATAATGTGAGGAGATGTATATGGTGAGGTAATATATATTATGAGGAGACGTGTACTGTGTGGTAATATATAATGTGAGGAGACGTGTACTGTGTGGTAATATATAATGTGAGGAGACGTATATGGTGAGGTAATATATATTATGAGGAGACGTATATGGTGAGGTAATATATAATGTGAGGAGACGTATATGGTGAGGTAATATATAATGTGAGGAGATGTATATGGTGAGGTAATATATACCGTGCGAGGAGTCGTATACTGTGAGGTAATATACCGTGCGAGGAGTCGTATACTGTGAGGTAATATATAATGTGAGGAGACATATATGGTGAGGTAATATATAATGTGAGGAGACGTATACTGTGTGGTAATATATAATGTGAGGAGACGTATATGGTGAGGTAATATATAATGTGAGGAGATGTATATGGTGAGGTAATATATATTATGAGGAGACGTATATGGTGAGGTAATATATAATGTGAGGAGACGTATATGGTGAGGTAATATATAATGTGAGGAGACGTATATGGTGAGGTAATATATATTATGAGGAGACGTATATGGTGAGGTAATATATATTATGAGGAGACGTATATGGTGAGGTAATATATAATGTGAGGAGACATATATGGTGAGGTAATATATAATGTGAGGAGACGTATATGGTGAGGTAATATATAATGTGAGGAGACGTATATGGTGAGGTAATATATAATGTGAGGAGACGTATATGGTGAGGTAATATATATTATGAGGAGACGTATATGGTGAGGTAATATATAATGTGAGGAGACGTATATGGTGAGGTAATATATATTATGAGGAGACGTATATGGTGAGGTAATATATAATGTGAGGAGACGTATATGGTGAGGTAATATATATTATGAGGAGACGTATATGGTGAGGTAATATATATTATGAGGAGACGTATATGGTGAGGTAATATATATTATGAGGAGACGTATATGGTGAGGTAATATATAATGTGAGGAGACGTATATGGTGAGGTAATATATAATGTGAGGAGACGTATATGGTGAGGTAATATATAATGTGAGGAGACGTATATGGTGAGGTAATATACCGTGCGAGGAGTCGTATACTGTGAGGTAATATATAATGTGAGGAGACGTATATGGTGAGGTAATATATATTATGAGGAGACGTATATGGTGAGGTAATATATATTATGAGGAGACGTATATGGTGAGGTAATATATAATGTGAGGAGACGTATATGGTGAGGTAATATATAATGTGAGGAGACGTATATGGTGAGGTAATATATATTATGAGGAGACGTATATGGTGAGGTAATATATAATGTGAGGAGACGTATATGGTGAGGTAATATATAATGTGAGGAGATGTATATGGTGAGGTAATATATAATGTGAGGAGACGTATATGGTGAGGTAATATATAATGTGAGGAGACGTATATGGTGAGGTAATATATAATGTGAGGAGACGTATATGGTGAGGTAATATATAATGTGAGGAGACGTATATGGTGAGGTAATATATATTATGAGGAGACGTATATGGTGAGGTAATATATAATGTGAGGAGACGTATATGGTGAGGTAATATATATTATGAGGAGACGTATATGGTGAGGTAATATATATTATGAGGAGACGTATATGGTGAGGTAATATATACCGTGCGAGGAGTCGTATATGGTGAGGTAATATATAATGTGAGGAGACGTATATGGTGAGGTAATATATAATGTGAGGAGACGTATATGGTGAGGTAATATATAATGTGAGGAGACGTATATGGTGAGGTAATATATAATGTGAGGAGACGTGTACTGTGTGGTAATATATAATGTGAGGAGACGTGTACTGTGTGGTAATATATAATGTGAGGAGACGTATATGGTGAGGTAATATATAATGTGAGGAGACGTGTACTGTGTGGTAATATATAATGTGAGGAGACGTATATGGTGAGGTAATATATAATGTGAGGAGACGTATATGGTGAGGTAATATATATTATGAGGAGACGTATATGGTGAGGTAATATATATTATGAGGAGACGTATATGGTGAGGTAATATATATTATGAGGAGACGTATATGGTGAGGTAATATATATTATGAGGAGACGTATATGGTGAGGTAATATATACCGTGCGAGGAGTCGTATACTGTGAGGTAAGATATAACATGAAGAGATGTATATCATGAGCAAAGGTATATTGTGAGGTAATATATAAAATGAGGTGATTAAACCATAACGTGAGGCAATGTATAACCTGAGATAACACGATGTATTGTCGTGACATGTCACATAATACGAGGTGATTATTTTTATCGTGACATATTGTGTAGTGTGAGGCACAACATGAGGTGCTGAGGTATATAGTGAGGTAACCTTTCTGCCGTCACTCACCTCAGCATTCTCCTCGTACACGCGGATTGTCGCCGGCCTCCGTCTCCATGGAAACTACAGGACGTGCTCACTGCTCGTGGGGCGGTTATTACGTGCTCGTGACACGGGGCGGGGTCTGACGTGCGCGCTGACGACAAAGGCAGACGTGCTTTGAAGACGCCTCCATTTTGAGGCTGAGGGCTTGCAGTGCCTCCATTTTGTTGCTGTAGTTATTGTGGGGTCTTTCAGGGCGCAGTGTGAGTGCCGGTGACCCAGCAGCCCCCATCCACCTGACTCTTCTCATCCGGCACACAGAACAGGCCGCAGCGTCGGTTACAGGGACGGCAAGTAAGTGTCCTGGGAGATAGGAGGGGCCCCTGCCGGTGTAGTGCCAGGACATCTAGGGGCCCATGTGCTTTTTCTTGGGGACGTGTGACCTGGGATCTCTGGGTGTAGACTACTAGATGTAGAGGCCTAATATGGGAGGAGAGTGTGGGGTGTCAGTACAGTGGGGGGGCAGCAGCACTGTGGGGGTGTCAGTACAGGGGTGGGGGGGGGCAGGAGCAGTGTGGGGGTGTCAGTACAGGGGTGGGGGGGCAGGAGCACTGTGGGGGTGTCAGTACAGGGGTGGGGGGGCAGGAGCACTGTGGGGGTGTCAGTACAGGGGTGGGGGGCAGGAGCACTGTGGGGGTGTCAGTACAGGGGGGGGGGGGGGCAGGAGCAGTGTGGGGGTGTCAGTACAGGGGTGGGGGGGCAGCAGCACTGTGGGGGTGTCTGTACAGGGGGTGGGGGGGCAGGAGCACTGTGGGGGGTGTCAGTACAGGGGTGGGGGGGCAGGAGCACTGTGGGGGTGTCTGTACAGGGGGTGGGGGGCAGGAGCAGTGTGGGGGTGTCTGTACAGGGGTGGGGGGCAGGAGCACTGTGGGGGTGTCTGTACAGGGGGTGGGGGGCAGGAGCAGTGTGGGGGTGTCAGTACAGGGGTGGGGGGGGGGGGAGGCAGCACTGTGAGGGTGTCTGTACAGGGGGGGGGGGCAGGAGCACTGTGGGGGTGTCTGTACAGGGGGGGGGGCAGGAGCAGTGTGGGGGTGTCAGTACAGGGGGGGGGGGGGGAGGCAGGAGCACTGTGGGGGTGTCTGTACAGGGGGGGCAGGAGCACTGTGGGGGTGTCTGTACAGGGGTGGGGGGCAGGAGCACTGTGGGGGTGTCTGTACAGGGGGTGGGGGGCAGGAGCAGTGTGGGGGTGTCAGTACAGGGGGGAGGCAGCACTGTGAGGGTGTCTGTACAGGGGTGGGGGGCAGGAGCACTGTGGGGGTGTCAGTACAGTGGGGGGGGGCAGGAGCAGTGTGGGGGTGTCAGTACAGGGGTGGGGGGGGGGAGGCAGGAGCACTGTGGGGGTGTCTGTACAGGGGGGGCAGGAGCACTGTGGGGGTGTCTGTACAGGGGGGGCAGCAGCACTGTGGGGGTGTCTGTACAGGGGGTGGGGGGGCAGGAGCACTGTGGGGGGTGTCAGTACAGGGGTGGGGGGGCAGGAGCACTGTGGGGGTGTCTGTACAGGGGGGGGGGGGCAGGAGCAGTGTGGGGGTGTCTGTACAGGGGTGGGGGGCAGGAGCACTGTGGGGGTGTCTGTACAGGGGGTGGGGGGCAGGAGCAGTGTGGGGGTGTCAGTACAGGGGTGGGGGGGGGGGGGAGGCAGCACTGTGAGGGTGTCTGTACAGGGGTGGGGGGCAGGAGCACTGTGGGGGTGTCTGTACAGGGGGGGGGGCAGGAGCAGTGTGGGGGTGTCAGTACAGGGGGGGGGGGGGGGGGCAGGAGGACTGTGGGGGTGTCTGTACAGGGGGGGCAGGAGCACTGTGGGGGTGTCTGTACAGGGGTGGGGGGCAGGAGCACTGTGGGGGTGTCTGTACAGGGGGTGGGGGGCAGGAGCAGTGTGGGGGTGTCAGTACAGGGGTGGGGGGGGGGGGGGGAGGCAGCACTGTGGGGGTGTCTGTACAGGGGTGGGGGGCAGGAGCACTGTGGGGGTGTCAGTACAGTGGGGGGGGGCAGGAGCAGTGTGGGGGTGTCAGTACAGGGGTGGGGGGGGGGAGGCAGGAGCACTGTGGGGGTGTCTGTACAGGGGGGGCAGGAGCACTGTGGGGGTGTCTGTACAGGGGGGGCAGGAGCACTGTGGGGGTGTCTGTACAGGGGGGGCAGGAGCACTGTGGGGGTGTCTGTACAGGGGGGGCAGGAGCACTGTGGGGGTGTCTGTACAGGGGGGGCAGGAGCAGTGTGGGGGTGTCTGTACAGGGGGTGGGGGGCAGGAGCACTGTGGGGTGTCTGTACAGGGGGTGGGGGGGGGAGGCAGCACTGTGGGGGTGTCAGTACAGGGGTGGGGGGCAGGAGCACTGTGGGGGTGTCAGTACAGGGGTGGGGGGCAGGAGCACTGTGGGGGGTGTTAGTACAGGGGTGGGGGGGGGGCAGGAGCACTGTGGGGGTGTCAGTACAGGGGTGGGGGGGAGGCAGGAGCACTGTGGGGGTGTCAGTACAGGGGTGGGGGGCAGGAGCACTGTGGGGGGTGTTAGTGAGGGGCAGGAGCAGTGTGAGGCCATGTGGGGTGACTGTCCTCGGTCCTGACCTCCCCCTTGTCTTCCAGGTGGTCCAGGAGTAACGATGGCCTCTCCCTCAGCATCTAAAGTTGTACTTAAGAGCACCACCAAGCTGTCGCTGAACGAGCGGTGAGGAAGCTGCCCATCATCTGCGTAACATACCAAAATGTAGAGCGTGCCCCCTGGCGCTGTCCTTCCTGGCAGCCATGTTGCACTGTGTAGAGGAGTTTGTCAGTGGGGTGTGGTAATGCACAGTGATGGGGGCGCCCTCCCCCCTTCTTCCACCTGTTTATACATGGGTTCTGGCAGCAGCCTGGTAGCATGTTACCTGTGCTGCGTGACGCCCGCTGCTGTGTCCAAGGCTGGCGCACGCCTGTGTGGCCGGAGCTGTAAGAGGCCTGATGCGGGTCACACCCTTTGCCCGAAGCCCCTTTGGGGGTCTTGTAAGAGGCGTCTGCTCTGCCGTCTTCCTTCTGTCTCCTCCAGTCCTGTGTGTGTTCCCCCCCCCCCCCCCCCCCGCCTTGTAAGTCTTCCCCCTCCCCCGGCTCCCCTCTGCCCCCCGCTCTTTCTGCTTCGCACTGTGGGTTTCTCTGTTAGTGCTGTGCATATGTGGAAGTTGCGGAGGATAGATCATGGGCACACACATGCCAACCATATGGCTAAAGAAATAAACTGACAACTCCTCTGGGGGGCCTTGAGGTACGCGGTGGTGTCTGTTGAAACTTATTTAAACCCTCCCCCCATTTTGTTCGACCTTGAAGCTTTACTAACATGCTGAAGAACAAACACCCGATGCCAGTGAATGTCCGCGCCACGATGCAGCAGCAGAGCCTGGCCAGTGCCAGGAACAGAAGACTGGCGCAGCAGATGGAGAACAGGCCGTCTGTGCAAGCCGCTCTGAAGCTCAAGCAGGTGAGACTCCGCCTCCAGGCGGGCGTGGCTATGATTAGCGGGATCTCAGCAGCTGCTAGCCGCCATATTGGACTGACCATGTGCCATCCAGGTGACTATGTGGAGGGGTGCCGTCGGTGAATGAGGCCAGTTCTGCGGAGGAATACTTGCCTGATCCAGCCCCATTGTTCGCCAATGCTACGTCTGGTCCCTGCGTACCAACATCCACGTTGACTGCTCCTGCACCCCCTCCATATCATGTCACCCATTGGCATGGCGCAAGGGGCACTTACCACCACTGCATGTTGACACGCAGGGCAGTGAACGAGGAGCCCGATCCTGTGGTGTGTCGGAGAGGTAAGAAGTTGGGGTTGGTGGGGGTCTGAGCACTGAGACCCCCACTAGGATGAGGATAAAGCAGCACTCTAGTATCTCGGATAGAACCTGACTGGGGCCGTCTCCTGCAGCGAGGGGTGTGCGATGTGCGAGCAGTGATTTGTGGGGGTCTCTCTGCTCAGACGCCCACCAATCAAGACTTTTAATCTTTCTGAAAAATGTAAAACTCATTGACCCTTTATAGGGGCTTTATGAGAGGTTTTTGATTTATCTTTTGTTAACTGATGACCCATCCTCAGGAAAGGTCATCCGTATCTGATGAGTGGGGGTCCGACACTCGGGGCCTCCGCCTATCAGCTTTTTGAGGTGCTCATACCGCCAAGGCCTTCTCTCAGCTCGCCAGGCACAGCGCCGTCTATTGTGTAGTGGCCGTGCTTGGTATCGCAGCTCAGCCCTTTCACTTCAGTCAGGCTGAGCTGCTCCTAGGCCCCAGGGATCAGCAACCTTCGGCACTACAACTCCCAGCATGCATACGTGCTCGGCTGTTCTTCTTACTCACATAGAAGTGAATGAAGCACTCTGGAGTGCCGGAGGTTGCTGATCCCTGTCCTAGGCCACGTGACTAAGAAAAGCTGAGTGAAGGCCTTCTCAAACATCTGATCGGCGGGGATCCAAGATGTCGGACCCCCACTGATCAGTAAAACATTAGGAAAACCCCTTATATGTATGCTGCTTTCACTGGAGAGGGCTGCTTAAAAGACCTCCAAAGATGGAAAACCCCTTCAGGGCTTTACATACATTGATACAGTACCGCTTGCATTACTGTCGTACTTCACACTGCATGTGACTGTAACAAACCCTCAGCATTGGTCAGTGAAGAGGCATTTTCCTTTAAAGATTCGTCACAGAGAAAGCTGCGGTGGAACTCAAAGCATTAAAGGGGTTGTCCAGCCAACAATACCGATGACCTATCGTCATGGAGCGTCAAACAGCTGATTGGCGGGGGTGTTGGTGTCAGGCCCCCACCCATCAGATATTGATGACCTATCCTGACAGCTGGACAACCCCTTTAATCTTGTACTCATCAGGAGTGGTCATGTGATATTCCCAGTAGTGTTCAGAGCTGCATTCATAATTCTGCGTACGTACGACAATATGAACCCTGGCCCATAGGCCTCTGGGGCTATACACATGTGTCCGTGCCATGAAAAACATCTGGAGTTGGACCTGCAGAGTGCGGTTTAGATCCACAGCAAAAATACGTGAAATATACCGTGAATCCACCACAAAATCTGCAGCCATCTTTTTCCCAGTATGTGTGGGTGTACCGTTATCTCATCTTGGACATCAGTGGGTGCGGGACCGTTATCTCATCTTGGACATCAGTGGGTGCGGGACCCCTGAAGTGAGAGGAGAGCAGTTGCGCATGTGCGACGTGCTTTCCATTAATTTCTATAGGAGTTGTGTAAATAGCGGAGCCCGCCGCCCATTCTGGAGATGGTTGTGGTCCCACACCCATCTGACATTGGTGGAATAGCCTAGCTTAGTGGCCCTCTAAGTCCCAGATGAAACCACTCCATTAAAGGGGTGGCGAGACCATCTAACTGGTGAGATGGACCTTGTGCTGCTGCGGCTGGACTCGCCTGAGGGGTCCGTCCTCTGGAAGCCCTGTTAATTCTGCTGGATTTGTGCCGCCCCCCCGGTGTGATTGGAGGGGGGCAGTGGCCCGTAGCGCTGTAACATTACAATTGTCCTGTGTTTTCTGCCATTTCTTGTGAGTAATTTGTCTGATTTCTCCTGCTAGAGCTTAAAGCAGCGGCTCGGTAAGAGCAATATCCAGGCCCGGTTAGGGCGACCGATGGGAGGGCTTCAGCGAGGGGCCGGCGGAATGCGCGGAGCTGGGATGGGGCTCCGGGGGTCTCAGCGGGGAGTCATGCGCATTGGCCGGGGAGGCAGAGGAATGCAGCGGGGCGCCATGGTCATGCGAGGTGGGTCACGTCTCCATTTCCCAGTTCACTCCCTCTTGCCTGTTGTCCTCTTCTGAAGTAATGTCGTCTTCTAGGTCAAAACCTGCGAGGCCGAGGTGGTGCTATCAGGATGGGGCTGAGGAGAGGAGGCATGCGAGGTCGTGGAGGCCCCGGCCGGGGCCTCATGAGAGGAGGGGCGATGGGCCGAGGAGGAATGGGTGGACGAGGTCAGTGCCTACTATTGGGGGTCACACGTTCATCTCAGATTTCTCTTCCCATGTAGTTTTTTTGACTCTGTCCTTGTCTCCACAGGTCGCGGAGGGGTGATGGCTCGGGGCAGAGGAGGCTTCGGCAGAGGGAGAGGCCGCGGTAGAGGAAGAGGACCTACCCGGCCCACACTGACCAGAGAGCAGCTCGACAACCAGCTGGACGCCTACATGTCCAAGACGAAAGGTCACCTGGATGCAGAGCTGGACGCTTACATGGCTCAGGCCGATCCTGAATCCAATGACTGATATCAACAGCGTTTCTGTAAGGACCTGCGTTCTCCCACGCTCGGACTGGCACCGGCTCATCACCTCGGTTTAGAGGTCCTTTTACTTTTTGATACTTAGGACAACTTTGTTTCTTTCGGTTTGATATTTTATGAAATGTATGGAGGCGGCCATCGTGTGGTTCTTGCTGCTGGATCTCCACGCTTCTCCGTGCCCTATGTTTTTAGTGACATTTGGCCCAAGCCTGCATTTTGCAGGGTGCCCCATAATTCTGATGCGTCTCCATGACTAGGACTCGGCAGCAGCGGGCAGTTTGCCGGCTGCTTGATGTTACTGTGCAGCATTCATTAAACACTTTACAGTCTGAGGACACCTGACCTTGCCAATTACTCAGTGTTTGGGGGAGGGGGTTGAAGAGCAGCGGCGGGACCCCAAGTAGTTCCGTTGTAGATGGACTTGGCGGTATCTGATGGCTGATTGTCTACACCTGCAGCTGGATTCTAGGATCGGTCGTCCGGATCGGCAGGGGTCTGACTCCCAGCACCCCGGACAACCATTACGTTCAGATAGCTGATCGGCGGGGTGCCAGCAGTTGGGCCCCCACTGATTTGATACGGATAACCTATCCTGAGGAGAGGAAATAGGGGAAAGGCAGCAAAAAAAAAAGACCCACCCTTAAACGTGAGATTACAAAATAGGGGCACCAGAGGTGCTAACACTTGTCAGTTAGAGCCCCCCTTTAAGTAATGTCTGTAACAGTCCTCTTGGTGGTGAGCCCATTCTATAGATGCAGTGGGAGCTGTCACCGGTCTACCTGGACCCTTACCTTGTGTTAGAGGGATTGCCCAGGTTAGACTGGAACAGCAAAGTGTGGCCATGTTGCGATCGTCTGCAGATCCTGTGGCTCTAATGCTCTGAAATCCCCTCCGACTCCCTATTAGTCCCGCTGGCGTGGGCCCATGTTATGGGTGTCTGAATGCGGCCCGAGTTCACACGCAGCAGGTTTGTTGCAGTACCTCTGGATGGGGCTTTTAGAATCTTATGCTGCAGAAATGTTCTGCCTTGTCGTCCATATTCCTCCCCCTGCTGATCAGATTTCTGCCACCAGGTGGCGCCACTTCAGTGTGACTACAGCCATACGGAATACAAAGGTTTTACTACTTTTACACCATAAAATCCCTTAACATTTTTGCATTCTCACATCCCAGCCTGTACAATGTTTTTTTAGTGGGGTGATTGTGTTTTATTTTTTGAATTTTTATTTAATAAAACTATTTACTAGTCCAACAAGGAGACTTTTTTTTTAATAGTTTGCTGTCTAAAGTGAAGACAAATAAGTCACAGGGGCCTGATGAGATACACCCAAAATTATTAAAAGAGCTTAGTGGTGAGCTGGCAAAACCGTTAACAGATTTATTTAACCAATCATTAGTAACAGGAGTCGTCCCGGAAGATTGGAAATTGGCAAATGTCGTGCCCATTCACAAGAAAGGTAGTAGGGAGGAATCGAGCAACTATAGACCAGTGAGTCTGACATCAATAGTAGGCAAATTAATGGAAACCCTATTAAAGGATAGGATTGTGGAACATCTAAAATCCCATGGATTGCAAGATGAAAAACAACATGGGTTTACTTCAAGGAGATGATGTCAGACTAATCTTATAGATTTTTTTGACTGGGTGACTAAAATAATAGACGGTGGAGGTGCAGTAGACCTCGCTTATCTAGATTTTAGTAAGGCTTTTGACACTGTCCCACATAGAAGACTTATCAATAAACTGCAGTCATTGAGCATGGACTCCCATATTGTTGAGTGGATTAGGCAGTGGCTGAGTGACAGACAACAGAGGGTTGTAGTCAATGGAGAACATTCAAAACAAGGTCATGTTACCAGTGGGGTTCCACAGGGATCTGTACTGGGACCAATTTTGTTTAATATCTTCATAAGTGATATTGCAGAAGGCCTCGATGGTAAGGTTTGTCTTTTTGCTGATGACACAAAGATATGTAACAGGGTTGATGTTCCTGGAGGGAAACGCCAAATGGAAAAGGATTTAGGAAAACTAGAAGAATGGTCAGAACTCTGGCAACTGAAATTTAATGTGGATAAGTGCAAGATAATGCACCTGGGGCGTAAAAACCCAAGGGCAGAATATAGAATATTTGACACAGTCCTGACCGCAGTATCTGAGGAAAGGGATTTAGGAGTAATTATTTCAGAAGACTTAAAGGTAGGCAGACCATGTCCTAGAGCAGCAGGAGATGCTAGCAGAATGCTTGGATGTATAGGGAGAGGTATAAGCAGTAGAAAGAGTGAAGTGCTTATGCCGCTGTACAGAACACTGGTGAGACCTCATCTGGAGTATTGTGCGCAGTACTGGAGGCCATATCTCCAGAAGGATATAGATACTCTAGAGAGAGTTCAGAGAAGAGCTACTAAACTGGTCCATGGATTGCAGGATAAAACTTACCAGGAAAGGTTAAAGGACCTTAATATGTATAGCTTGGAAGAAAGAAGAGACAGAGGGGATATGATAGAAACTGCTAAATACATAAAGGGAATCAACTCGGTAAAAGAGGAGAGAAGATTTAAAAGAAGAAAAACTACCACAAGAGGACACAGTGTTAAATTAGAGGGGCAAAGGGTTAAAAGTAATATAAGGAAGTATTACTTTAGTGAGAGAGTAGTGGATGCATGGAATAGCCTTCCTGCAGAAGTGGTAGCTGCAAATACAGTGAAGGAGGTTAAGCATGCATGGGATAGGCATAAGGCTATCCTTCATATAAGATAGGGCCGGGGCTATCCATAGTATTCAGTATATTGGGCAGACTAGATGAGCCACATGGTTCTTATCTGCCGACACATTCTAGGCTTCTATGTAGACCTTTTGATTGCTTATGCACTGCAGAGAATTAGACTGTCACTAGGAGGCTGCGCCTTAGAGGTGGAAAACCCATATTGCTGGTCCTTAAGGGGTTAAAATGCCACCGATATTGTCCCTCTTGGGGCTTTTCAAAAGTTGGGAGATATGTAGCCGAGCCCAGCACTGATTGGATGATAGCAGACTGTAGGGACACGCCTCCTTTTGGTTACACCCAGGTGGATCGACAGAAATGGACTTTAGTCCTCTAGATAGACGTCACTATGTATCGTTCACAATGTCTCAAAAAATAGTGTTTTATTGGTTATTTAAAACATAACTTTTACTTATGAAATTAAGCCCAAAATATAGATATGATAAAATTGTCAGAGCGGCGATATAACAGGTCAATGTGCACGGCGGCACCCATTCAATAGATGAAAAAAGGTGCTCGGCGGCACCTATAATGAAACCCGTACTCCTACCGCTCTGTCGTCAACGTCCAGGATGCGTCCTGATGACACCAAAGTGAATGGCTCCAATCCGGACGCTCGGCTGCTAGGGACGGCGGGGTCCAAGACGACCCTAATATGACCCTATAGAGTGGTCTAAGGCTTGCCCTAATGACTAATTAGGGGTAGCGGCCTAACCACAGGGCACAGATGATGCCCGTACTTTGGCTGAGGAGCGTTATCTAGTACTCCCTCCAGCAGTCCACATAGTTTACAGACCATCGTATGGGTGTTATACCTGGTATCACCCCTTATAAGGACGAGTGCCCTGTGGTTAGGCTGCTACCCCTAATTAGTCATTAGGGCAAGCCTTAGACCACTCTATAGGGTCATATTAGGGTCGTCTTGGACCCCGCCGTCCCTAGCAGCCGAGCGTCCGGATTGGAGCCATTCACTTCGGTGTCATCAGGACGCATCCTGGACGTTGACGACAGAGCGGTAGGAGTACGGGTTTCATTATAGGTGCCGCCGTGCACATGGACCTGTTATATCACCGCTCTGACAATTTTATCATATCTATATTTTGGGCTTAATTTCATGAGTAAAAGTTATGTTGTAAATAGCCAATAAATCACTATTTTTTGAGCCATTACACCCAGATGGACCATTACTGAACATTGCTAGGAGTTGTATAACATCCAGCCTCTAGTCATGCACAATGCCAAAAGTGGTGTAGACCACGCCGCCACTGGACACGTCTTCTGTGTGGTGACCAATCGCACTTCTATATCCGATGAATGGCAGGACAATGTGGTGGTGGGTTCGGGGTTGGCCTCGGAATCTTAGTTCCAGTGAAGGACCTCATAAATGGTGTCCTGGATGAACCAATCCCTCCAAGATCATGTAGAAAGCCTGCCAAGCGGGGCTCCATATTTTAACCCTTTGGCGACCTCCAGGAGTCACTTTTAGGCCTCGCACACGACCGTATGGCTTTTTCAGTGTTTGCGGTCTGTTTTTCACAGATCCATTCTGTTTTTTGTTTCCATTTCTTTTCCGTATACAGTAATTACATAAAAAAATTGGGCTGGGCATAAAATTTTCAATAGTTGGTTCCGCAAAAATGGAACGGATATGGAAGACATACAGATGCATTTCCGTATGTGTTCCGTTTTTTTTTTTTTTTTTTTTTGCGGACCCATTGACTTGTATGAAGCCACTGAACGTGATTTGCGGGCAATAATAGGACATGTTCTATCTTTCAACGGAACGGAAATACAGAATGCATACGGAGTACATTCCCTCTTTTTTTTGCTGAACCATTGAAATGAACGGTTCCAAAACGGGGGAAAAATAATGGTCGTGTGCATGAGGCCTTATAAAGATGGTGCTCTCTTGCACAGCAGTTGTCATAGCCGCTGGGAACCAAAACGGATGTGTGCGATCGGCCTTGTGTGACCACAGGATTTGAGCGGTCTGGAAGCGGAAGCTGTGTGCTCCAGTAACTGTGTTCCTCAGGTGAGATCGGGGAAGTGGTTACATTACAGTAATAGCCTGAAGCCTCAAGCAGGCTTCGATAGCTATTATTAGACTATACCAATACAGGCCAGCAGGTGGCAGCACTGTATTGGTATATTGCAGAAATGGCCAACCTGTGGCTCTCCAGCTGTTGCAAAACTACAACTCCCAGCATGCCTAGACTGCTTACAGCTTTCAGCCTACAACAGGGCATGGTGGGAATTGTAGTTTTGCAATAGCTGGAGAGCCACAGGTTGGCCAGCCCTGGTATACTGTAAAGGGAGATTTCTGTGACCGCTGTATAGCCCTCCTAGAACACAATGGGCAAGCTAATGTTCGCCAGTTATAGTCACCCCCGTGACAAAAAAAAAGTTAATATAAAGTGTTCAAATCACCCTCTTTTTCCCCAAAAATCAAAATACATAACCAATTTAAAAAAAACAAGGGCATCGCCGGTTGCAAAAACACCCGTACTATTAATATACACTCACCTAAAGAATTATTAGTGCCCCCATACTAATACGGTGTTGGACCCCTTTTGCCTTCAGAACGGCCTTAATTCTACGTGGCATTGATTCCACAAGGTGCTGATAGCATTCTTTAGAAATGTTGGCCCATATTGATAGGATAGCATCTTGCAGTTGATGGAGATATGAGGGATGCACATCCAGGGCATGAAGCTCCCGTTCCACCACATCCCAAAGATGCTCTATTGGGTTGATATCTGGTGACTGTGGGGCCATTTTAGTCCAGTGAACTCATTGTCATGTTCAAGAAACCAATGTGAAATGATTGGAGCTTTGTGACATGGTGCATTATCCTGCTGGAAGTAGCCATCAGAGGATGGATACATGTTCTCATTCTGTTTACCCCAAATTCGGACTCTACCATTTGAATGTCTCAACAGAAATCGAGACTCATCAGACCAGGCAACATTTTTCCAGTCTTCAACAGTCCAATTTTGGTGAGCTCGTGCAAATTGTAGCCTCTTTTTCCTATTTGTAGTGGAGATGAGTGGTCCCCGGTGGGGTCTTCTGCTGTTGTAGCCCATCCGCCTCAAGGTTGTGCGTGTTGTGGCTTCACAAATGCTTTGCTGCAGACCTCGGTTGTAACGAGTGGTTATTTCAGCCAACGTTGCTCTTCTATCAGCTTGAATCAGTCGGCCCATTCTCCTCTGACCTCTAGCATCCACAAGGCATTTTTGCCCACAGGACGGCCGCACACTGGATGTTTTTCCCTTTTCACACCATTCTTTGTAAACCCTAGAAATGGTTGTGCGTGAAAATCCCAGTAACTGAGCAGATTGTGAAATACTCAGACCGGCCCGTCTGGCACCAACAACCATGCCACGCTCAAAATTGCTTAAATCACCTTTCTTTCCCATTCTGACATTCAGTTTGGAGTTCAGGAGATTGTCTTGACCAGGAGCACCCCCCTAAATGCATCAAAGCAACTGCCATGTAGAGTGCTATCACATTTGTATTTTCCGTTTGTATATGTATTTCGCCATAGTGATGTGCACCTACATACAGGTTGTGCTGACCCAATCCCCCACATTAATGTAATCGTACTGACCCGGAGAATGAAGGGAACGCTGTAAAAACACCCATAAAACTATAAAAAATGTGGTATCACTCTAATCGTACTGACCCAGAGAATGAAGAGAACAGGTCAGTTTTATCTCATAGGGAACGCTATAAAAACACCACTCATTAAACTATATAAATGTGGTATCACTGTAATCATACTGATCCGGAAAATAAAGAGAACAGCTCAGTTTTATCTCAGAGAACGCTGTAAAAACACCCATAAAACTATATAAATGTGGTATCACTGTAATCGTACTGACCGGAGAATGAAGGGAACAGGTCAGTTTTATCTCATAGGGAACGCTGTAAATACAAAACCCATAAAACTACACTGCTCAAAAAAATAAAGGGAACACAAAAATAACATCCTAGATCTGAATTAATTAAATATTCTTCTGAAATACTTTGTTCTTTACATAGTTGAATGTGCTGACAACAAAATCACACAAAAATTAAAAATGGAAATCAAATTTTTAACCCATGGAGGTCTGGATTTGGAGTCACACTCAAAATTAAAGTGGAAAAACACACTACAGGCTGATCCAACTTTGATGTAATGTCCTTAAAACAAGTCAAAATGAGGCTCAGTAGTGTGTGTGGCCTCCACGTGCCTGTATGACCTCCCTACAACGCCTGTGCATGCTCCTGATGAGGTGGCGGACGGTCTCCTGAGGGATCTCCTCCCAGACCTGGACTAAAGCATCTGCCAACTCCTGGACAGTCTGTGGTGCAACGTGACGTTGGTGGATAGAGCGAGACATGATGTCCCAGATGTGCTCAATTGGATTCAGGTCTGGGGAACGGGCGGGCCAGTACATAGCATCAATGCCTTCGTCTTGCAGGAACTGCTGACACACTCCAGCCACATGAGGTCTAGCATTGTCTTGCATTAGGAGGAACCCAGGGCCAACAGCACCAGCATATGGTCTCACAAGGGGTCTGAGGATCTCATCTCGGTACCTAATGTTAGCGCAATTCATGCGCTTCTCCTTCTTCTTTGTGTGGTGCCAAATCAATTAGAAGAATAAGTATGTGTACACCATACTGCTTTATAATGAGACCAGACACTCTAGGTGGTTTCATGAAAGCATCTTCTCATCTTCCCTGAGCCATGGTAGAAGAGGCAGGCGAGAGCCTTTTATTCACGGTACATTCACTTAAATAGCAGACATGACATCACAAAAGGGGTGTTCCTTAAGAAGAGACTATTGGCTCCTTAACCTGATAGGAGTGGTTTCAGCAACCTCAACTGAGTTTATAGGTGTATTTGAAAACTGTAATGTAATCCCCTCTTCACCTTCTCATACATATGGTTTGCGGCCATCTAGTGGACAGAAATGTGTACTACAGAATGTTCTAATTATATATGCATAAAATAATAAATCCTTCTCTCACAAATCCCTCCTATTGCGGGAAATAGACCAGAGGTGAACAGGCAAAGTGAGGTACTCTCCCAACGCCCTAAACAGCAAAGAGCTGGACTTTCCTTATTGCTTCACCAGGTCCCCTCAACTCCCTTTCGGGTTTGCCTTCACCTTGTCCTATTTACCCCGCAACCACCAACAAGGTTTTATTTACTTAAGGATGGAATAATCTTTGTCTTTGACAGGGGCACAGCACATATACATAGTGTGGGCATGGATGTATTATACATTTTCAAAAACAATTTTCCTAAAATGTAGAACTATATGACAGCCTGTTAAAACCAAATTCTAATAACATTGTCATCGCTGAACCAGTTCCCAAAACATTATTCTGGCCATGATATTAATTTCAGAATTTTTCCCATCAGTTCATTTGATAAAGTTCATCAGTTTCTTCAGATCCTTGGTGATCCTTCCATCAGTTTCTTCAGATCCTTGGTGATCCTTCCATCAGGGGCAGTGTTGTCCGGGATGTAGATGCAGCAGTTCCTGTAGACCCCTCCTTTTTCTGCTGTCAAGGACCAGTCGGTTCTGTAGAGTCATCACTGGAAAAGAGCTCAGTTGTTCCACCATTCCCTTAACAGCATCACAGATATAATTCACAAATCTCTGTTGATGACAATAGATATGTTAATCCAATCAACAAAAAAATAAAAAATTTATTTTTACTAATCATGGGAGTTAATGACTCAAATCCTGCAACTATCTGACTTTTTGCCTTAAATTAATCAGAAACTCTTCTACAGATTCCTATGGCATCCATGTATAAACGTGAGTCAAAGGATGTAGGGAGTGACCTCCTTATGGCAGTCGGGCTACCTCTGGCGAGCACATGGAGGGCTGTGCGGCCCTCCAAAGAAATGCCACCCCACACCATTACTGACCCAATGCCAAACCGGTCATGCTGGAGGATGTTGCAGGCAGCAGAACGTTCTCCACGGCGTCTCCAGACTCTGTCACGTCTGTCCCATGTGCTCAGTGTGAACCTGCTTTCATCTGTGAAGAGCACAGGGCGCCAGTGGCGAATTTGCCAATCTTGGTGTTCTCTGGTAAATGACAAACGTCCTGCACGGTGTTGGGCTGTAAGCACAACCACCACCTGTGGACGTCGGGCCCTCATGGAGTCTGTTTCTGACCGTTTGAGCAGACACATGCACATTTGTGGCCTGCTGGAGGTCATTTTGCAGGGCTCTGGCAGTGCTCCTCCTGTTCCTCCTTGCACAAAGGCAGAGGTAGCGGTCCTGCTGCTAGGGTGTTGCCCTCCTACGGCCTCCTCCACGTCTCCTGATGTACTGGCCTGTCTCCTGGTAGCGCCTCCATGCTCTGGACACTACGCTGACAAACCTTCTTGATACAGCTCGCATTGATGTGCCATCCTGGATAAGCTGCACTACCTGAGACACTTGTGTGGGTTGTAGACTCCGTCTCATGCTACCACTAGAGTGAAAGCACCGCCAGCATTCAAAAGTGACCAAAACATCAGCCAGGAAGCATAGGAACTGAGAAGTGGTCTGTGGTCACCACCTGCAGAACCACTCCTTTATTGGGGGTGTCTTGCTAATTGCCTATAATTTCCACCTGTTGTCTATCCCATTTGCACAACAGCATGTGAAATTGATTGTCACTCAGTGTTGCTTCCGAAGTGGACAGTTTGATGTCACAGAAGTGGGATTGACTTGGAGATACATTGTGTTGGTTAAGTGTTCCCTTTATTATTTTGAGCAGTGTATATAAATGTGGTATCACTGTAATCGTACTGAGCGGAGAATGAGGAGAACAGGACAGTTTTATCTCATAGGGGACGCTGTAAAAACCCCAGGAAACTATAACTGTATAAGTGTTTTCCGCGCTCCACTACATCATATGCACTATCACAGAGTAGTGCCATCAGAAAGTACAACTTGTCCTGCAAAAAACAAATTATGCGAATGGAAAAATAAAAAAGTCATGGCCCTGGGCAGGCAGGGAGTCAAAAATGAAAACGGAAAATCACCAGGTCCTCTAAGGCCGCTTTCACACGGGCAAGAATTCAGCGCGGGTGCAATGCGTGAGGTGAACGCACTGAATCCGGACCCATTCACTTCTATGGGGATGTGCACATGAGCGGTGATTTTCACGCATCACTTGTGCGTTGCGTGAAAACCGCAGCGTGTCCTATAATTATTTAGCCTTTTTCACACAAATCCACATGGCACCCCCATAGAACTGCCTATACTTGTCCGCAATTCTGCGGAACGGGTGCCCGCCCATTCATTCTCTATGGCAGGCGCGCTCAACCTGCGGCCCTCCAGCTGTTGTAAAACTACCACTCCCATCATTCCCGGACATCCTACAGAAGGGCATGGTGGGAGTTGTAGTTTTACAACAGCTGGGAGGCCGCAGGTTGAGCGTCCCTGCTCTATGGGGACGGAACGAATGCAGAGCGCGCGCCATGTGCTGTCCGCGGCTCCGGAATAAAATAGAACATGTCCTAGTCTTGTCCGCCATTGCGGGGTGACGGCCGGGTGTGCTGCGGATCCACGTGTGAACGGACCCTTGGGTGTAGGATGGGAGGTGATGAGGCCCCGGAGGGGGAGGGGGTCCCATACTTCTCTCCCATCACAGAGACTGTTCCAGAACGCACCGCCGCCGTGTGACCGAGGCTCTACCGTCCCCGTCGGACCCGCAGTCGGGATTTCAGCACATGAAGCCATGTATATACCATGACTTGGGGTCACACTGATACACTGCACCAAAATTACAGTTGTAAAAGGCCAAGCCACACTCAGCGACCAGGAAGCCCCAGAAAACGCAACTGACACTATTTTGTGAGCGGAAATCCGAGGTGATATAATCTGCGGCCAGCAGCCACTACCCCTCCCAGCAGACACTCCCCCGGACAGTGGGGGTTGTAGTCCCTCCCCCGGACAGTGGGGGTTGTAGTCCCGGCCCCAGACACAACACGCGCCGCCGGTCCACCTCACTAAAGTAAACAAGCGCAGCAGACCAGCCCGGCAGGCAGCGCCCGCGAGAGACGAGCCCTGCCATTGGACGGAGGGAGGGCTCGCCCATACAAGCCGCGCCGCCATTGGCTGCTGCCGCTAGCGAAGCGCATGACGTCATCGCCGGCTTCGCCTATTGTTATAACGGAGCGAAAACAAGTTCTGGAGAGGGAAGAACTGAGAGAAGAAGTGAAGGACAGAGGCGGGGGCATCAGCGACCACAGGGGCAGAGGAGAGGGCATCAGCGACCGCAGGGGCAGAGGAGAGGGCATCAGCGACCACAGGGGCAGAGGAGAGGGCATCAGCGACCGCAGGGGCAGAGGAGAGGGCATCAGCGACCGCAGAGGAGAGGGCATCAGCGACCGCAGGGGCAGAGGAGAGGGCATCAGCGACCGCAGGGGCAGAGGAGAGGGCATCAGCGACCGCAGGGGCAGAGGAGAGGGCATCAGCGACCGCAGGGGCAGAGGAGAGGGCATCAGCGACCGCAGGGGCAGAGGAGAGGGCATCAGCGACCGCAGGGGCAGAGGAGAGGGCATCAGCGACCGCAGGGGCAGAGGAGAGGGCATCAGCGACCGCAGGGGCAGAGGAGAGGGCATCAGCGACCGCAGGGGCAGAGGAGAGGGCATCAGCGACCGCAGGGGCAGAGGAGAGGGCATCAGCGACCGCAGGGGCAGAGGAGAGGGCATCAGCGACCGCAGGGGCAGAGGAGAGGGCATCAGCGACCGCAGGGGCAGAGGAGAGGGCATCAGCGACCGCAGAGGAGAGGGCATCAGCGACCGCAGGGGCAGAGGAGAGGGCATCAGCGACCGCAGAGGAGAGGGCATCAGCGACCGCAGAGGAGAGGGCATCAGCGACCGCAGGGGCAGAGGAGAGGGCATCAGCGACCGCAGGGGCAGAGGAGAGGGCATCAGCGACCGCAGGGGCAGAGGAGAGGGCATCAGCGACCGCAGGGGCAGAGGAGAGGGCATCAGCGACCGCAGGGGCAGAGGAGAGGGCATCAGCGACCGCAGGGGCAGAGGAGAGGGCATCAGCGACCGCAGGGGCAGAGGAGAGGGCATCAGCGACCGCAGGGGCAGAGGAGAGGGCATCAGCGACCGCAGGGGCAGAGGAGAGGGCATCAGCGACCGCAGGGGCAGAGGAGAGGGCATCAGCGACCACAGGGGCAGAGGAGAGGGCATCAGCGACCACAGGGGCAGAGGAGAGGGCATCAGCGACCACAGGGGCAGAGGAGAGGGCATCAGCGACCGCAGGGGCAGAGGAGAGGGCATCAGCGACCACAGGGGCAGAGGAGAGGGCATCAGCGACCGCAGGGGCAGAGGAGAGGGCATCAGCGACCGCAGGGGCAGAGGAGAGGGCATCAGCGACCACAGGGGCAGAGGAGAGGGTTTTAGAACAGACCACGGAGGGAGGAGCTGCAGTCAGGGTGACAGGTGGGACCCGGGGAAAGGGCGATGCTCAGGGACCCCAACATCACCCGCTGCATCTGAGGCAGACGTAAGTATAGAGTATGTGTGATAGAGCTGTGTGTGCCCCCGTCACCCTCCGACCACCCATCTTATTCTCCCCCCAGTTACCCACTGACCCCCACATCTGTGACCCCCATAACCCTCCGACCCTCACATCAGTAGCCCACCCAACCACACATCTGTGACCCCCATAATCCGCCTGACCACACATCTGTGCCCCCCATAACCTACCCAACCACACATCTGTGCCCCCAATAATCTGCCTGACCACACATCTGTGCCCCCATAACCCACCCGACAACCACACATCTGTGCCCCCATAACCCACCCGACAACCACACATCTGTGCCCCCCATAATCCGCCTGACCACACATCTGTGCCCCCATAACCCACCCGACAACCACACATCTGTGCCCCCCATAACCCGCCCGACCACACACCTGTGCCCCCCATAACCCACCCGACAACCACACATCTGTGCCCCCCATAACCCGCCCGACCACACACCTGTGCCCCCCATAACCCGCCCGACCACACACCTGTGCCCCCCATAACCCGCCCGACCACACACCTGTGCCCCCCATAACCCGCCCGACCACACACCTGTGCCCCCCATAACCCGCCCGACCACACACCTGTGCCCCCCATAACCCGCCCGACCACACACCTGTGCCCCCCATAACCCGCCCGACCACACATCTGTGCCCCCCATAACCCGCCCGACCACACACCTGTGCCCCCCATAACCCGCCCGACCACACACCTGTGCCCCCCATAACCCGCCCGACCACACACCTGTGCCCCCCATAACCCGCCCGACCACACATCTGTGCCCCCCATAACCCACCCGACCACACATCTGTGCCCCCCATAACCCGCCCGACCACACACCTGTGCCCCCCATAACCCGCCCGACCACACACCTGTGCCCCCCATAACCCGCCCGACCACACACCTGTGCCCCCCATAACCCGCCCGACCACACACCTGTGCCCCCCATAACCCGCCCGACCACACACCTGTGCCCCCCATAACCCGCCCGACCACACACCTGTGCCCCCGGTAACCCAGCCACCCCCGCCTCTGTCCTGTACTCTGCCAGCCACACAGCTAACTTGACTTCCTGTCTGTGCCTCTGAAGGGTTAAGCACAGTCATGTGACCAGATTGAGGGGGCGGGGCTCTTCTACCCCCAATCTCCCAGGAGTGTAATGGGGCTCATCCCAGCGGGCAGCGGGCCCCCCACTGTAATGCTGAGCGCAGTGTGCGAGGCTCCAGATTACTGAGGCCACGCCCCAGGTGTCTGAAGGGTTAAATATCCCCAGGGGAGGATTGGCTTCAGCTGGGCCCAGTTGAGGCCTGTGCTGGAGGTTACATAGGATCCCCACTGGCAGCCCCATGTAAGGCAGTCCTCCAGCCTGGCCAGTTATAATGGAGTACATGGGGCTGGACGATGGGGTGTCCCCGGTCCCCGCAATGTGCTCTGATGAGGAGATATTTGGGGAAGGACTCTCTGAAGGGGTGAGGAGCCTCTGTACATCTATGTCGTGTTGTAGCAGTGCATGCTGGGAGTTGTAGTTTGTCCTTAAAGTCACCCATCCCCCCCCTTTTTTTTATTCTGGGGGTTGGGGGGACCCATCCCAGCTCTCTGGAGAACTACAGCACCCAGCATTCAGGTCATCCTGGTAGTTGTGGCAGAGCATGCACCCTTCACCGCCTGCTGTGGGTGTGTGGGCACAGCTGGCACCGCTGTAGTCACCCTCGCTTGCCGGCTCCTCACTGTCACTTCTCCTGCAGGTGTGTGGGCACAGCTGGCACCGCTGTAGTCACCCTCGCTTGCCGGCTCCTCACTGTCACTTCTCCTGCTGGTGGGTGTGTGGGCACAGCTGGCACCGCTGTAGTCACCCTCGCTTGCCGGCTCCTCACTGTCACTTCTCCTGCTGGTGGGTGTGTGGGCACAGCTGGCACCGCTGTAGTCGCCCTCCTCTGCCGGCTCCTCACTGTCACTTCTCCTGCAGGTGTGTGGGCACAGCTGGCACCGCTGTAGTCGCCCTCCTCTGCCGGCTCCTCACTGTCACTTCTCCTGCAGGTGTGTGGGCACAGCTGGCACCGCTGTAGTCGCCCTCCTCTGCCGGCTCCTCACTGTCACTTCTCCTGCAGGTGTGTGGGCACAGCTGGCACCGCTGTAGTCGCCCTCCTCTGCCGGCTCCTCACTGTCACTTCTCCTGCAGGTGATCCCCACCATGTCCCTTACCCCCCCGAACAGCAGCGACGCCTGCCTCAGCATCGTGCACAGTCTGATGTGCCACCGCCAGGGAGGGGACAATGAGGGCTTTGCCAAGCGTGCCATCGAGAGCCTGGTCAAGAAGCTGAAGGAGAAGAAGGATGAGTTGGACTCTCTTATAACCGCCATTACCACAAACGGGGTGCACCCCAGCAAGTGTGTTACCATCCAGCGGACCCTTGATGGGAGGCTGCAGGTAGGTGGCAGGGGGAACGAGCGGGTGCACTGCTGTCAATCTGGATCGGGCGTCTCTTCTCCGAGCTCTTGTTCTGTTCTCACTGTTCAGAAGGTGTCTCTGAACATAGTCTCTGTTGCTCGCCACCTGTCTCTCTCGGGCATGCGCGTCTGCTCGCCGTCTGTCTCTCTCGGGCATGCGCGTCTGCTCGCCGTCTGTCTCTCTCGGGCATGCGCGTCTGCTCGCCGTCTGTCTCTCTCGGGCATGCGCGCCTGCTTGCCGTCTGTCTCTCTCGGGCATGCGCGTCTGCTCGCCGTCTGTCTCTCTCGGGCATGCGCGTCTGCTCGCCGTCTGTCTCTCTCGGGCATGCGCACCTGCTTGCGGTCTGTCTCTCTCGGGCATGCGCGCCTGCTTGCGGTCTGTCTCTCTCGGGCATGCGCGTCTGCTTGCCGTCTGCTCGCTGTCTGTCTCTCTCGGGCATGCGCGTCTGCTTGCAGTCTGTCTCTCTCGGGCATGCGCGTCTGCTCGCCGTCTGTCTCTCTCGGGCATGCGCGTCTGCTCGCCGTCTGTCTCTCTCGGGCATGCGCGTCTGCTCGCCGTCTGTCTCTCTCTGGCATGCGCGTCTGCTCGCCGTCTGTCTCTCTCTGGCATGCGCGTCTGCTCGCCGTCTGTCTCTCGGGCATGCGATTATTCTCGCTGTCTGTCTCTCGGCCATGCACCTTTGCTACTCTGATATTTTTGCTCTTTCTCTTGTTTTTACTTTCTATCGGTTTCTCCTCTTTTTATTCTCTTTCTGTCTCTCTCTTTTTCTCACTCTCTCTTTCTGGCTCTTTTTTGCGCTCTCTCTCTCTCTCGGTCTGCCCTGTCTTGCGCCTCCTCTGCTTGCTGTGCTGATGAGTCACTGTCTGGCAGGATGGGGGGGGGGGGTATGTTTTGTCTGCGCGGAGTCCTCCAGGGAGCGGAGGGGGATGGAGCGTCTCCTACAAACAGTACACGAGCCGCTATTCCTGCATTCCTGGAGGCTGCGCGCTCTGCACTCCTTGCTGTACGAATAGGAGCAGGTACTTACCGTGTACTCACCTTCCATAATGCCGTAAACCGTTATGTGTCTGTACTGTACCCCAACTGTGACCGGGCCCAACATCACTAGAGATCAGCGGTGACATCACTGAGAATGCAGCCTATCCATCACTAGAGATCAGCGGTGACATCACTGAGCATGCAGCCTGTCCATCACTAGAGATCAGCGGTGACATCGCTGAGAATGCCGCCTATCCATCACTAGAGATCAGCGGGGACATCACTGAGAATGCCGCCTATCCATCACTAGAGATCAGCGGTGACATCACTGAGCATGCAGCCTATCCATCACTAGAGATCAGCGGTGACATCACTGAGAATGCCGCCTATCCATCACTAGAGATCAGCGGTGACATCACTGAGAATGCAGCCTATCCATCACTAGAGATCAGCGGTGACATCACTGAGAATGCCGCCTATCCATCACTAGAGATCAGCGGTGACATCACTGAGAATGCCGCCTATCCATCACTAGAGATCAGCGGTGACATCACTGAGAATGCAGCCTATCCATCACTAGAGATCAGCGGTGACATCACTGAGAATGCAGCCTATCCATCACTAGAGATCAGCGGTGACATCACTGAGAATGCAGCCTATCCATCACTAGAGATCAGCGGTGACATCACTGAGAATGCAGCCTATCCATCACTAGAGATCAGCGGTGACATCACTGAGAATGCCGCCTATCCATCACTAGAGATCAGCGGTGACATCACTGAGAATGCAGCCTATCCATCACTAGAGATCAGCAGTGACATCACTGAGAATGCAGCCTATCCATCACTAGAGATCAGCGGTGACATCACTGAGAATGCCGCCTATCCGTTCACTAGAGATCAGCGGTGACATGACTGAGAATGCCGCCTATCGGTTCTGTCCTGCCCCCTCGTTGACCCTGCGTTCTCTCTTGTAGGTGGCTGGCAGGAAGGGCTTCCCCCATGTGATTTATGCCCGGCTGTGGCGCTGGCCGGACCTCCACAAGAACGAGCTGAAACACGTGAAGTTCTGCCAGTATGCGTTTGACCTGAAGTATGACAGCGTGTGTGTGAACCCCTACCACTACGAGCGGGTGGTGTCGCCAGGCATCGGTGAGTGTGGGCAGCAGGGGGCGCTGCACAGCGGAGGCTCCTGTGTGATACTTACGCTGTCATCTCCTTGTGTTGCAGGACTGAGTATCCAGAGCTCGGGTGAGTTTCCGTCTTGTCCTTCCCACGTCTCTTTCATTTGCTCCACACTTTCCGCTGACTGTTCTCCCGTCTTGGCGTTTCTAAGGCACTCCATGCCGGCCGGTGAAGGAGGAGTTTTCAAATGACTGTGAGATGGACATCCCTCCATGCCTCTCAGCGTCCCAGGAACTGCAGCAGTCCATGAACCATGCCTCTCTACCTCCGATGCCTCCTTCAGACTCTTACCGACCTACTCTTCCTCCTCTTACTTTGCCTAAAAGTCCTCAAACAGCAGTTGGCATGTACCCCAGTATACCCATGTCACCCTCAGGTAAGTGTTTGCTGTCCGTCCACTGTCACTGATGAGAGGTCTTCTGGAGTAGCAGGAAAATAGGGAACAGTAAGCATCCAAGTGACTTTGACAAGGTCCATATTGAGATGTGTAGATAGATCATCTCCAGAACAGCTGGTCTTCTAGGATGTTCCTGGTATGTAGTGGTTGGTACCTACCAAAAGTGGTCCAAGAAAGGACAACTAGGGAATCGGTGACAAGGTTACATTATCGGCCATGTGGCCGTAGACCAGTCAGAGCACTCGTATGAGCTCTGTCCACCACGTCTGCATCAGAACTGGAGCAAAGGAAGAAGGTAGCCCAGTGGGATGAATCGCATGCGGCCAGCCAGGTACATGTGCGTCACTTGCACGGTAAAGAGATGACACCGGGTGCACTGTGGGAAGAAGGCGGCCTGGCACTCGGGTGCAGGTGCATCATTTACATGGGGAAGAAAAGAGCTTGTGGAGGCCGTGTGAATGTGACATGTAAAACTTGCCTAACCATTGCAGAGACAAGTGTCCCCTTCATGGCAGTGGCGCCCCCCTAATAGTCTCTTTCAGCAGAATAATGCCCATCCACACTGAGGAACAGGACAATAAGATAAAGGTTTTGACTTGTCTCCAAATTCCCAGATCTCAAGCTAGTCTTCATCTTTGGGATCCATGGAAGCTGTAATGAGAGACCTTGGAGGCCATGAAGGGTCAGAGAGGCTTGAGAAGCTAATATTAGGCAGATGGTCTTAACGTCATGACTGATCAGTGTCCATCACTGTTGAGGTGTAGTAAAGCCCAGTGAGTCTCCAGGGCATTGAGCAGTGATATCACCGCTTACATGGGGTTTTAGGATGTGACGTAGGCCATTGTCAGGTATCATCTGCTTGGTTATATTGACGTTCTCATTTCTGTGCAGTGGCCCCTGGTTGCCCCATTTCTTCACTGACACATAATGAGGGCCTTTTACCAGTCTTACCGCCTCAACAGATGGTCTCCCCATCTCCCCCTTCTACTCCAAACCACAACTCGCAGAGTAATGGGTACCCGTCACCCCCCAAGCAGCCTTTCCACAGTAAGTATAGCACGTGGCATGGGCCTTCTTACAGATGCTTTTGAGTAACGCTGTGAATTCTGACAACTCCTTGTCCCACTGTCCTCTCCTCACTTGCTTTTCCACAGCTGCTTGGACAGGAAACAGCACAGCATCCTATTCCCCCAGTCCTGCACCCCAGCCTAATGGGAGGGGAAGCCAACAGCCACCGCTGCACCACCCAAACCATTACTGTACGTCTGTTGCTCCACCCGGCTGGCACCGCTATAAGCCACAGAATGACACCATAACCAAGTCGTCCTTCTTTCCGGTAGCTGTAATTAACCATGTTCTCCTACCTCGCACCCTACAGGGCCTCACCATCAGAGCTCTCCCCAGTACTCTCACCCGGTCTCCAATCACCCAGGTAAGTCACCCCTGAAGCTTCTCACCTTTGTAGATTTCACCCCCCTCCATTTTTCTACGTTTTAACCATTCTCATTCCTGGCAGGCCCGGAGTTTTGGTGTTCAGTCGCATACTTTGAAATGGATGTTCAGGTGGGAGAGATCTTTAAAGTGCCCTCGAACTGCCCAGTGGTGACTGTGGACGGATACGTAGACCCATCAGGAGGAGACAGGTTCTGCCTCGGGCAGTTGTCTAACGTGCATCGTACAGATACCAGTGAACGAGCGAGGTGAGACAAGGGTGGCAACTGCCATGCCACTTGTGCAGCGCATACTACAAGCATCGGCAAGGCATCTGTCTTTCTCCTCAGGTTGCACATCGGAAAAGGTGTCCAATTAGAGTGTCGTGGAGAGGGAGATGTCTGGATGAGGTGCCTCAGTGACCACGCTGTCTTCGTGCAAAGCTACTACTTGGATAGAGAGGCCGGCAGAGCGCCAGGGGACGCCGTGCACAAGATTTACCCCGGAGCTTATATTAAGGTATCTGCTCCACATGTCCTTCTTGGTCTTCTTTTACCGGAGAGCTATGTTAACATGACTTTGAAAGTAACCCATCTGCTGGAAGTGACTTTAAAATACTTTTCTTAGGTGTTTGACCTGCGGCAATGTCATCGACAAATGCAGCAACAGGCTGCCACAGCGCAGGCGGCAGCAGCTGCCCAGGCAGCGGCAGTAGCTGGAACAATCCCGGGCCCAGGATCTGTGGGTGGCATCGCCCCCGCTGTCAGTAAGTACGATGAGAGGAGGAGGAGCACTATTTAAAAGCTCTTCAACCACAGTAGAAGGTCCACGTTAAGTACGTAAAGTCTTCAGTGTCTTGCTATGAGTCCAATCTATGGCAGCGAAGGTGGAAACTTGTAGGAGAGGGGATCGCTTTCGTCTGGTGCTTGGTGTTTTGTCAGCATTTCCTTATGTTCTCTGCACAGGTCTGTCCGCAGCTGCCGGTATTGGCGTTGACGATCTCCGTCGCCTCTGCATCCTCCGTCTCAGTTTTGTTAAGGGATGGGGCCCTGACTACCCTCGTCAGAGCATCAAACAGACACCGTGCTGGATAGAAGTTCACCTCCACCGAGCGCTGCAGCTTTTAGATGAAGTTCTTCATACACTGCCAATGGCGGATCCTAATTCGGTCAATTAGCATGGAGGGGTGCCAGAGAAGAGACATGGACGGTACAAGTGGCTCCTTAATGCCAAATTTAACCTGTGCAGTGTTAAACCCAAATACCAAGGAGGATCCAGACACCTTCTACGGTTTTCTTCCTCGTTGACTTTGCTGGCAGACTATGGCTTCCCAAGGTGACAGTCTTGGGATAAATCTTGCCCTTGGTTAGTCTTGCTTGGCAAAGTCTATAGAGAATCCATTGTTTGGGATTAACCTCGGGGTGCGGACAGTATAACACATTGTGGGATGGTTTAATGTAACTCTGTAGTAGTTGCACATGAAGATGGAATCCCCTACTGTTGTGGCACAATTCGGAAGACTGGTGGCAAGCCAGAGAAGCTTTAGATGGTCTCCTACTTGTGAGACTGTTCCATGGCTACCTCACCTGCAGGATCCGTGGAAATGTGACAATCAGGACCTTTTTTATGTTGGATTCAGAAGGACAGAGCAGGGACGACGTCTTAATAAGAAAAAATAAAAATCTGTGCAAGGCCAAAAATAACAAAAACAGTAAAATGGGGGCACGACAAGAGGAGTAGACTGCTTTTTGATAGGATTTCCATGTAAAAACCAAGTTATATTAAATAAAATATTTATGTAAAACAGGTTATAAACCTCGTGCTCTGTATGTGCGCCTAGAACAGTGAGGACGAACCTGTGGCATGGGTGCCAGAGTCGGTAATTGGAGCCCTCTCTGTGGGCACCCGCACCCTGGAAAAAGTCTACGGTGTACCAATATGCCCTAGATTTTCCCTGCCATTCATCAACTCGGTGCACTATGAACAGCGCAGGGTACACTATGTACGGCGCAGGGTGCACTATGTACGGCACAGGCAGCGCAGGGTGCACTATGTACGGCACAGGCAGCGCAGGGTGCACTATGTACGGCACAGGCAGCGCAGGGTGCACTATGTACGGCACAGGCAGCGCAGGGTGCACTATGTACGGCACAGGCAGCGCAGGGTGCACTATGTACGGCACAGGCAGCGCAGGGTGCACTATGTACGGCACAGGCAGCGCAGGGTGCACTATGAACAGCACAGGCAGCGCATTGACTGTAGGCAGGATATTATAGCTACATGATGAACTACATGGAGGATATACTATATGGGACTAGTATTCAGATTAAATTGCACTGTTGGCACTTTGCGATAAAAAAAGTGGGTTTGAGGTTGCCGTTTGGCCACTGTCTCTAAAAGGTTCGCCATCACTGGTGGTGAAGAAGGGAAAATGGTTAACAGCACAGCTCTATATAATCCTCACACGTCTCTTCTATATGTGACCACAGCTCTATATAATCCTCACACGTCTCTTCTTCATGTGACCACAGCTCTATATAATCCTCACACGTCTCTTCTTCTTCATGTGACCACAGCTCTATATAATCCTCACACGTCTCTTCTTCATGTGACCACAGCTCTATATAATCCTCACACGTCTCTTCTTCATGTGACCACAGCTCTATATAATCCTCACACGTCTCTTCTTCTTCATGTGACCACAGCTCTATATAATCCTCACACGTCTCTTCTTCTTCATGTGACCACAGCTCTATATAATCCTCACACGTCTCTTCTTCATGTGACCACAGCTCTATATAATCCTCACACGTCTCTTCTTCATGTGACCACAGCTCTATATAATCCTCACACGTCTCTTCTTCTTCATGTGACCACAGCTCTATATAATCCTCACACGTCTCTTCTTCTTCATGTGACCACAGCTCTATATAATCCTCACACGTCTCTTCTTCATGTGACCACAGCTCTATATAATCCTCACACGTCTCTTCTTCATGTGACCACAGCTCTATATAATCCTCACACGTCTCTTCTTCTTCATGTGACCACAGCTCTATATAATCCTCACACGTCTCTTCTTCATGTGACCACAGCTCTATATAATCCTCACACGTCTCTTCTTCATGTGACCACAGCTCTATATATTCCTCACACGTCTCTTCTTCTTCATGTGACCACAGCTCTATATAATCCTCACACGTCTCTTCTTCTTCATGTGACCACAGCTCTATATAATCCTCACACGTCTCTTCTTCATGTGACCACAGCTCTATATAATCCTCACACGTCTCTTCTTCATGTGACCACAGCTCTATATAATCCTCACACGTCTCTTCTTCTTCATGTGACCACAGCTCTATATAATCCTCACACGTCTCTTCTCCTTCATGTGACCACAGCTCTATATAATCCTCACACGTCTCTTCTTCATGTGACCACAGCTCTATATAATCCTCACACGTCTCTTCTTCTTCATGTGACCACAGCTCTATATAATCCTCACACGTCTCTTCTTCTCCTTCATGTGACCACAGCTCTATATAATCCTCACACGTCTCTTCTTCATGTGACCACAGCTCTATATAATCCTCACACGTCTCTTCTTCATGTGACCACAGCTCTATATAATCCTCACACGTCTCTTCTTCATGTGACCACAGCTCTATATAATCCTCACACGTCTCTTCTTCTTCATGTGACCACAGCTCTATATAATCCTCACACGTCTCTTCTTCTTCATGTGACCACAGCTCTATATAATCCTCACACGTCTCTTCTTCTTCATGTGATCACAGCTCTATATGATCCTCACACGTCTCTTCTTCTTCATGTGACCACAGCTCTATATAATCCTCACACGTCTCTTCTTCATGTGACCACAGCTCTATATAACCCTCACACGTCTCTTCTTCTTCATGTGACCACAGCTCTATATAATCCTCACACGTCTCTTCTTCATGTGACCACAGCTCTATATAATCCACACACGTCTCTTCTTCATGTGACCACAGCTCTATATAATCCTCACACGTCTCTTCTTCTTCATGTGACCACAGCTCTATATAATCCTCACACGTCTCTTCTTCTTCATGTGACCACAGCTCTATATAATCCTCACACGTCTCTTCTTCATGTGACCACAGCTCTATATAATCCTCACACGTCTCTTCTTCATGTGACCACAGCTCTATATAATCCTCACACGTCTCTTCTTCTTCATGTGACCACAGCTCTATATAATCCTCACACGTCTCTTCTCCTTCATGTGACCACAGCTCTATATAATCCTCACACGTCTCTTCTTCATGTGACCACAGCTCTATATAATCCTCACATTTCTCTTCTTCATGTGACCACAGCTCTATATAATCCTCACACGTCTCTTCTATATGTGACCACAGCTCTATATAATCCTCACACGTCTCTTCTTCTTCATGTGACCACAGCTCTATATAATCCTCACACGTCTCTTCTTCATGTGACCACAGCTCTATATAATCCTCACACGTCTCTTCTTCATGTGACCACAGCTCTATATAATCCTCACATGTCTCTTCTTCTTCATGTGACCACAGCTCTATATAATCCTCACACATCTCTTCTTCTTCATGTGACCACAGCTCTATATAATCCTCACACGTCTCTTCTTCATGTGACCACAGCTCTATATAATCCTCACATGTCTCTTCTTCTTCATGTGACCATAGCTCTATATAATCCTCACACCTCTCTTCTTCTTCATGTGACCACAGCTCTATATAATCCTCACACGTCTCTTCTTGATGTGACCACAGCTCTATATAATCCACACACGTCTCTTCTTCTTCATGTGACCACAGCTCTATATAATCCTCACACATCTCTTCTTCTTCATGTGACCACAGCTCTATATAATCCTCACACGTCTCTTCTTCATGTGACCACAGCTCTATATAATCCTCACACGTCTCTTCTCCTTCATGTGACCACAGCTCTATATAATCCTCACACGTCTCTTCTTCTCCTTCATGTGACCACAGCTCTATATAATCCTCACACGTCTCTTCTTCTTCATGTGACCACAGCTCTATATAATCCTCACACGTCTCTTCTTCATGTGACCACAGCTCTATATAATCCTCACACGTCTATTCTTCTTCATGTGACCACAGCTCTATATAATCCTCACACGTCTCTTCTTCTTCATGTGACCACAGCTCTATATAATCCTCACACGTCTCTTCTTCTTCATGTGACCACAGCTCTATATAATCCTCACACGTCTCTTCTTCTTCATGTGACCACAGCTCTATATAATCCTCACATGTCTCTTCTTCTTCATGTGACCACAGCTCTATATAATCCTCACACGTCTCTTCTTAATGTGACCACAGCTCTATATAATCCTCACACGTCTCTTCTTCATGTGACCACAGCTCTATATAATCCTCACACGTCTCTTCTTCATGTAACCACAGCTCTATATAATCCTCACACGTCTCTTCTTCATGTGACCACAGCTCTATATAATCCTCACACGTCTCTTCTTCTTCATGTGACCACAGCTCTATATAATCCTCACACGTCTCTTATTCATGTGACCACAGCTCTATATAATCCTCACACGTCTCTTCTTCTTCATGTGACCACAGCTCTATATAATCCTCACACGTCTCTTCTTCTTCATGTGACCACAGCTCTATATAATCCTCACATGTCTCTTATTCATGTGACCACAGCTCTATATAATCCTCACACGTCTCTTCTTCATGTGACCACAGCTCTATATAATCCTCACACGTCTCTTCTTCATGTGACCACAGCTCTATATAATCCTCACACGTCTCTTCTTCATGTGACCACAGCTCTATATAATCCTCACACGTCTCTTCTTCTTCATGTGACCACAGCTCTATATAATCCTCACACGTCTCTTCTTCTTCATGTGACCACAGCTCTATATAATCCTCACACGTCTCTTCTTCATGTGACCACAGCTCTATATAATCCTCACACGTCTCTTCTTCATGTGACCACAGCTCTATATAATCCTCACACGTCTCTTCTTCATGTGACCACAGCTCTATATAATCCTCACACGTCTCTTCTTCTTCATGTGACCACAGCTCTATATAATCCTCACACGTCTCTTCTTCATGTGACCACAGCTCTATATAATCCTCACACGTCTCTTCTTCTTCATGTGACCACAGCTCTATATAATCCTCACACGTCTCTTCTTCTTCATGTGACCACAGCTCTATATAATCCTCACACGTCTCTTCTTCTTCTTCATGTGACCACAGCTCTATATAATCCTCACATTTCTCTTCTTCATGTGACCACAGCTCTATATAATCCTCACATTTTTTCAGATGTTTCTCCACTCCTGTATAGAAGTCTATGTAAAACACACTTTCTAGAGCCTGTTTCATTTTGTACAGTATTCCATGCACCCTAAAAATATTCAAAAAGTGAAGGGGAAACAAAAACACAACCGCCTCTGCCATACTGGAATTGGATGCACCACATTTATTAGATGGCGTGTGCCTCTTATCTGGTACCCAACATTCACCAAGATCTTGGGTCTTTAAAGATGGGCCTCCTCCGATGCTGCAGGACTCTGACTATACTTCCGTCCGTCTGTCCATCTCTCGCACCTGTGCTTGCCATAGTAAAGGTCTTCTCGCGCTGTCCGTGTGGCAGGTAAACTGCTGGTCTATGGTATGAGTGCTCTAATAATAAATATAATATTACGACACGGCCGGTAATTTAGAGGCGGTAATTATTTTCCTGTGCGGACTGCTACTAATGAGCACTTTCACGGCGGAGCACTCATTAGTGCAGCCTTTACCCCCTTCCCCTTTTTCACTAATGGGGGAATTATTAATTCTGGGGGCACTAATATTATTGGGAGCCACAGTATAATAGTGTTAAGCCACTCCCCCCCACAACCACACCCCCTTTAGGGTGTGGCTTAACTTGGCAACCCTATTCACGCCCCAAAAGGATATCAATGAAACGTACAGGTCGCCATGCCACAAATGAGCCCTCACATGGCTCCGCAGACGTAAATATAACAATGATATAGGGGGCAGAATATGCCAATGCTGCGTCCGGTCCCACCCACTTTTCGGTGACTACCAGTTTCCAGGAATAGAAGCAGTAATGTGTTTGGTCACTTTCTGTGTAACATAATGGAGGGTGGCCATGGACAGCTCATACCCAGAGCATGGTTTCCATGGTTACAAGGTGTAGGCTATGGCAGCGGTTTCCTTTAGGTAATCTGTATCATGTGACCGGGGAAGGACCAGCCACGTGACTACGTCAGAGACGGCGCCTGTACGTAGAGTTCCGTCTTCAGTGTCCGCCATGTTCTCGGAGCCTGTGTGGTACAGTGCACGGGCGTCCGGCCCCGGGAAGATGGCGGACGGCGACACTCTGCATCTCGCCCTCTTGCGGCCGTATCCGTTTCATCATTGTATAAATCGTCGGAACAACAGGGTGGGGGGATTATGACGTCACTTCCTTATCGGTGAAGGATGGCGGCGTCGGTGTCTCCGGGGCGGGATGTGTTCGCTGAGGGGCTGCTGGAGCTGCTGAAGCCGGCGGTGCAGCAGCTGGATTCCCATGTTCATGCCGTGAGGTGCGGGGGATTCAGCGTCCTCCTGAGATTATACTGCCCCCTACTGAGCAGCGGGCTGTCCTCATGGGCTGCAGGGACCCTTCATGTAGAGGGGCCCCTTCACTCAAAGTGGGATGCACTAGTAAGAGGCCCCAAAGTGTACAAGCCCCACAGCATAAAGGGGCCCTGCACCCCATGTCCTCACCTACAGCCCCCCCTCTGTGTCCCCTGTAATGAAGAGCGGGGCTGTAGGGGTGATTCCTGGGGTGCGGTGTCCCCTGTAATGAAGAGCGAGGCTGTAGGGGTGATTCTCGGGGTGCGGTGTCTCCTGTAATGAAGAGCGGGGCTGTAGGGGTGATTCCTGGGGTGCGGTGTCCCCTATAATGAAGAGCTCGGCTGTAGGGGTGATTCCTGGGGTGCGGTGTCCCCTGTAACGAAGAGCTCGGCTGTAGGGGTGATTCCTGGGGTGCGGTGTCTCCTGTAATGAAGAGCTCGGCTGTAGGAGTGATTCCTGGGGTGCAGTGTCCCCTGTAATGAAGAGCTCGGCTGTAGGGGTGATTCTCGGGGTGCGGTGTCCCCTGTAATGAAGAGCGGGGCTGTAGGGGTGATTCCTGGGGTGCGGTGTCCCCTATAATGAAGAGCTCGGCTGTAGGGGTGATTCCTGGGGTGCGGTGTCCCCTATAATGAAGAGCGGGGCTGTAGGGGTGATTCCTGGGGTGCGGTGTCCCCTGTAATGAAGAGCTCGGCTGTAAGGGTGATTCCTGGGGTGCGGTGTCCCCTGTAATGAAGAGCTCGGCTGTAAGGGTGATTCCTGGGGTGCGGTGTCCCCTGTAACGAAGAGCTCGGCTGTAGGGGTGATTCCTGGGGTGCGGTGTCTCCTGTAATGAAGAGCTCGGCTGTAGGAGTGATTCCTGGGGTGCAGTGTCCCCTGTAATGAAGAGCTCGGCTGTAGGGGTGATTCTCGGGGTGCGGTGTCCCCTGTAATGAAGAGCGGGGCTGTAGGGGTGATTCCTGGGGTGCGGTGTCCCCTATAATGAAGAGCTCGGCTGTAGGGGTGATTCCTGGGGTGCAGTGTCCCCTATAATGAAGAGCGGGGCTGTAGGGGTGATTCCTGGGGTGCGGTGTCCCCTGTAATGAAGAGCTCGGCTGTAAGGGTGATTCCTGGGGTGCGGTGTCCCCTATAATGAAGAGCGGGGCTGTAGGGGTGATTCCTGGGGTGCGGTGTCCCCTGTAATGAAGAGCTCGGCTGTAGGGGTGATTCCTGGGGTGCGGTGTCCCCTGTAACGAAGAGCTCGGCTGTAGGAGTGATTCCTGGGGTGCGATGTCTCCTGTAATGAAGAGCTCGGCTGTAGGGGTGATTCCTGGGGTGCAGTGTCTCCTGTAATGAAGAGCGGGGCTGTAGGGGTGATTCCTGGGGTGCGGTGTCCCCTGTAATGAAGAGCGAGGCTGTAGGGGTGATTCTCGGGGTGCAGTGTCTCCTGTAACGAAGAGCTCGGCTGTAAGGGTGATTCCTGGGGTGCGGTGTCCCCTATAATGAAGAGCGGGGCTGTAGGGGTGATTCCTGGGGTGCAGTGTCTCCTGTAATGAAGAGCTCGGCTGTAGGGGTGATTCCTGGGGTGCGGTGTCCCCTGTAATGAAGAGCTCGGCTGTAAGGGTGATTCCTGGGGTGCGGTGTCTCCTGTAACGAAGAGCTGGGGTGCGGTGTCCCCTGTAACAAAGAGCTCGGCTGTAGGGGTGATTCTCGGGGTGCGGTGTCCCCTGTAACAAAGAGCTCGGCTGTAGGGGTGATTCTCTGGGTGTGGTGTCTCCTGTAACGAAGAGCGGGGCTGTAGGGGTGATTCCTGGGGTGCGGTGTCCTCTGTAACAAAGAGCTCGGCTGTAGGGGTGATTCTCGGGGTGCGGTGTCCCCTGTAACAAAGAGCTCGGCTGTAGGGGTGATTCTCTGGGTGTGGTGTCTCCTGTAACGAAGAGCTCGGCTGTAGGGGTGATTCCTGGGGTGCGGTGTCCTCTGTAATGAAGAGCTCGGCTGTCGGGGTGATTCCCGGTGTGCGGTGTCCCCTGTAATGAAGAGCTCGGCTGTAGGGGTGATTCCTGGGGTGCGATGTCTTCTGTAATGAAGAGCGGGGCTGTAGGGGTGATTCCTGGGGTGCGATGTCCCCTGTAATGAAGAGCTCGGCTGTAGGAGTGATTCCTGGGGTGCGGTGTCCCCTGTAACGAAGAGCTCTGCTGTAGGGGTGATTCCTGGGGTGCGATGTCTTCTGTAATGAAGAGCTCGGCTGTAGGGGTGATTCCTGGGGTGCGGTGTCCCCTGTAACGAAGAGCTCTGCTGTAGGGGTGATTCCTGGAGTGCGGTGTCTCCTGTAACGAAGAGCTCGGCTGTAGGGGTGATTCCTGGGGTGCAGTGTCTCCTGTAACGAAGAGCTCGGCTGTAGGGGTGATTCCTGGGGTGCAGTTTCTCCTGTAACGAAGAGCTCGGCTGTAGGGGTGATTCCTGGGGTGCAGTGTCTCCTGTAACGAAGAGCGGGGCTGTAGGGGTGATTCCTGGGGTGCAGTGTCTCCTGTAACGAAGAGCTCTGCTGTAGGGGTGATTCCTGGAGTGCGGTGTCTCCTGTAACGAAGAGCTCGGCTGTAGGGGTGATTCCTGGGGTGCAGTGTCTCCTGTAACGAAGAGCTCGGCTGTAGGGGTGATTCCTGGGGTGCAGTGTCTCCTGTAATGAAGAGCTCGGCTGTAGGGGTGATTCCTGGGGTGCAGTGTCTCCTGTAACGAAGAGCTCGGCTGTAGGGGCGTGGTGTCTCCTGTAAGGAAGAGCGGGGCTGTAGGGGTGATTCTCGGGGTGCACTGTCTCTTGTAGTGGAGTGGGTCTGTAGGGGAGATTCTTGGGGGCTGTCTTTCTTGGTGAGGACCCCCTTTCATCTCGGGCCCTCTTGTTGCAGGGAGAGCCAGGTGGATCTGCGGGAGCACATTGACAGTCTGGCGTCAGGTGAGTGGGAGGAGCTTGCTGTGATGACATCACTCAGAGGGTTTTGTCGCCCGTTTTCCGATCCTCTCATCTATCCCTCCGCAGAGCTGTGTAGGATTAACGAGGATCAGAAGGTCGCTCTGGACCTGGACCCGTATGTGAAGAAGCTGCTGAACGCCCGTCGCCGTGTGGTCCTGGTGAACAACATCCTGCAGAACGCCCAGGTGACAGGGAGCCGCTGATATTTGGGTGGGCCGCTCGCCCTGTGTGCCCCCGCTCATATTGTCTTCTGCTCTGTCGCAGGAGAGGCTGAGGCGCCTCAATCACAGCGTGGCCAAGGAGACGGCCCGCAGGAGAGCCATGCTGGACTCAGGAGCCCATTCCCAGTGAGGAGGCGCAGTAGGAGCTGAGCTACGCCTGACATCGGCATATGAGGTTTCCGGAAGCCCTGGCGTTGTGGGCGTCGCCTTCCGGGATCTAAATCCAGCACAGCCACCAATGAGGCTCCAGGTGCCTCCTCGCTCCGCCCTCCAGTCTTTCATAGCTGCCATGCATGAACCGTAACCATGTAGCAGGGCCCCCAGCCGAGGGGCCACGTCTGTAATCTACTGCCCACGGGTTTTTTGTGGCATTACATTAGCTAATCTCCAGCAATCGATATGCAGGGGGTTGAGCTTCAGAGCCGTTATAGCGGCGTCTTCGTGAAGCCATTGAAGCGTTACTGTCCGGTGACGATGTGGAGACATCAATCTGGGCGCGGGCACTGTCTGAGGGGGACGGGTTAAGTTTTGTAAAAATGCTTTATTATCTCATTTGTGCCGCTATCTCTTGTAGTCTGCAATAAACGTTCTGTGTTTTGGCTTGTGACATCTCCTCCCGAATGTATCATAACCCTCGTCCTGTTACTACTTGTCGGGGAGAGGCTTTGTCATGATGGGGGTGATGGTGGTGAACAGCACCATCTAGAGGTCTTTTGTGGAGCACCGCCTTGGAATGGTAAGACTATGGTGAAAGAGGGGTTGTCGGTCTCAATGTAAAGAATAACGCTGTCCCCTGCAGCTTTTAGCAGCGCTGGGGTAGTCCCATCAGAGAATGTGCCCCCCTGGTATGGTCGACTGCAGGCTCTAGGTCTGGCTCGTGGCCTGCTGACTTCACCGCGGTCTTACGGGATTTTCACCGGCTGTTATGGCTTCAGCCCACAAGAAGGGGATCTTCTCCTCCATGACTAAGAGGGTAGCATTGTGCTGGAGGAGGTCAAGAAGTGGGACATCATGATAGGCCAGGTGCATATCTGTAACCTGCAGCTTATGGACTAAACTATACCTACCCTGATAACATCAACCCTACCCAAATGGCTGATAACAGGGGGCAATAGTCTGTATTCTGTCCTACAGTCATCCTCTCCCCTGAAATGGCTGATAACAGGGGCAATAGACTGTATTCTCCTGTCCTACAGTCATCCTCTCCTCTGAAATGGCTGATAACAGGGGGCAATATACTGTATTCTCCTGTCCTACAGTCATCCTCTCCCCTGAAATGGCTGATAACAGGAGGCAATAGACTGTATTCTCCTGTCCTACAGTCATCCTCTCCCCTGAAATGGCTGATAACAGGGGGCAATAGACTGTATTCTCCTGTCCTACAGTCATCCTCTCCCCTGAAATGGCTGATAACAGGGGCAATAGACTGTATTCTCCTGTCCTACAGTCATCCTCTCCCCTGAAATGGCTGATAACAGGGGGCAATAGACTGTATTCTCCTGTCCTACAGTCATCCTCTCCTCTGAAATGGCTGATAACAGGGGGCAATAGACTGTATTCTCCTGTCCTACAGTCATCCTCTCCTCTGAAATGGCTGATAACAGGGGGCAATAGACTGTATTCTCCTGTCCTACAGTCATCCTCTCCCCTGAAATGGCTGATAACAGGGGGCAATAGACTGTATTCTCCTGTCCTACAGTCATCCTCTCCCCTGAAATGTCTGATAACAGGGGGCAATAGATTGTATTCTCCTGTCCTACAGTCATCCTCCCCCCTGAAATGGCTGATAACAGGAGGCAATAGATTGTATTCTCCTGTCCTACAGTCATCCTCTCCCCTGAAATGGCTGATAACAGGGAGCAATAGACTGTATTCTCCTGTCCTACAGTCATCCTCTCCCCTGAAATGGCTGATAACAGGGGGCAATAGACTATATTCTCCTGTCCTACAGTCATCCTCTCCCCTGAAATGGCTGATAACAGGGAGCAATAGACTGTATTCTCCTGTCCTACAGTCATCCTCTCCCCTGAAATGGCTGATAACAGGGGGCAATAGATTGTATTCTCCTGTCCTACAGTCATCCTCTCCCCTGAAATGGCTGATAACAGGGAGCAATAGACTGTATTCTCCTGTCCTACAGTCATCCTCTCCCCTGAAATGGCTGATAACAGGGGGCAATAGATTGTATTCTCCTGTCCTACAGTCATCCTCCCCCCTGAAATGGCGGATAACAGGGGGCAATAGACTGTATTCTCCTGTCCTACAGTCATCCTCTCCCCTGAAATGGCTGATAACAGGGAGCAATAGACTGTATTCTCCTGTCCTACAGTCATCCTCTCCCCTGAAATGGCTGATAACAGGGGGCAATAGACTGTATTCTCCTGTCCTACAGTCATCCTCTCCCCTGAAATGGCTGATAACAGGGAGCAATAGACTGTATTCTCCTGTCCTACAGTCATCCTCTCCAGCCTGAAATGGCTGATAACAGGGGGCAATAGACTGTATTCTCCTGTCCTACAGTCATCCTCTCCCCTGAAATGTCTGATAACAGCGGGCAATAGACTGTATTCTCCTGTCCTACAGTCATCCTCTCCCCTGAAATGGCTGATAACAGGGGGCAATAGACTGTATTCTCCTGTCCTACAGTCATCCTCTCCCCTGAAATGGCTGATAACAGGGGGCAATAGACGGTATTCTCCTGTCCTACAGTCATCCTCTCCCCTGAAATGTCTTTTAACAGGGGGCAATAGACTGTATTTTCCTGTCCTACAGTCATCCTCTCCCCTGAAATGGCTGATAACAGGGGGCAATAGACTGTATTCTCCTGTCCTACAGTCATCCTCTCCCCTGAAATGGCTGATAACAGGGGGCAATAGACTGTATTCTCCTGTCCTACAGTCGTCCTCTCCCCTGAAATGGCTGATAACAGGGAGCAATAGACTGTATTCTCCTGTCCTACAGTCATCCTCTCCTCTGAAATGGCTGATAACAGGGGGCAATAGACTGTATTCTCCTGTCCTACAGTCATCCTCTCCCCTGAAATGGCTGATAACAGGGGGCAATAGACTGTATTCTCCTGTCCTACAGTCATCCTCTCCCCTGAAATGTCTGATAACAGGGGGCAATAGATTGTATTCTCCTGTCCTACAGTCATCCTCCCCCCTGAAATGGCTGATAACAGGAGGCAATAGATTGTATTCTCCTGTCCTACAGTCATCCTCTCCCCTGAAATGGCTGATAACAGGGAGCAATAGACTGTATTCTCCTGTCCTACAGTCATCCTCTCCCCTGAAATGGCTGATAACAGGGGGCAATAGACTATATTCTCCTGTCCTACAGTCATCCTCTCCCCTGAAATGGCTGATAACAGGGAGCAATAGACTGTATTCTCCTGTCCTACAGTCATCCTCTCCCCTGAAATGGCTGATAACAGGGGGCAATAGATTGTATTCTCCTGTCCTACAGTCATCCTCTCCCCTGAAATGGCTGATAACAGGGAGCAATAGACTGTATTCTCCTGTCCTACAGTCATCCTCTCCCCTGAAATGGCTGATAACAGGGGGCAATAGATTGTATTCTCCTGTCCTACAGTCATCCTCCCCCCTGAAATGGCGGATAACAGGGGGCAATAGACTGTATTCTCCTGTCCTACAGTCATCCTCTCCCCTGAAATGGCTGATAACAGGGAGCAATAGACTGTATTCTCCTGTCCTACAGTCATCCTCTCCCCTGAAATGGCTGATAACAGGGGGCAATAGACTGTATTCTCCTGTCCTACAGTCATCCTCTCCCCTGAAATGGCTGATAACAGGGAGCAATAGACTGTATTCTCCTGTCCTACAGTCATCCTCTCCAGCCTGAAATGGCTGATAACAGGGGGCAATAGACTGTATTCTCCTGTCCTACAGTCATCCTCTCCCCTGAAATGTCTGATAACAGCGGGCAATAGACTGTATTCTCCTGTCCTACAGTCATCCTCTCCCCTGAAATGGCTGATAACAGGGGGCAATAGACTGTATTCTCCTGTCCTACAGTCATCCTCTCCCCTGAAATGGCTGATAACAGGGGGCAATAGACGGTATTCTCCTGTCCTACAGTCATCCTCTCCCCTGAAATGTCTTTTAACAGGGGGCAATAGACTGTATTTTCCTGTCCTACAGTCATCCTCTCCCCTGAAATGGCTGATAACAGGGGGCAATAGACTGTATTCTCCTGTCCTACAGTCATCCTCTCCCCTGAAATGGCTGATAACAGGGGGCAATAGACTGTATTCTCCTGTCCTACAGTCGTCCTCTCCCCTGAAATGGCTGATAACAGGGAGCAATAGACTGTATTCTCCTGTCCTACAGTCATCCTCTCCCCTGAAATGGCTGATAACAGGGGGCAATAGACTGTATTCTCATGTCCTACAGTCATCCTCTCCCCTGAAATGGCTGATAACAGGGGGCAATAGACTGTATTCTCCTGTCCTACAGTCATCCTCTCCCCTGAAATGGCTGATAACAGGGGACAATAGACTGTATTCTCCTGTCCTACAGTCATCCTCCCCCCTGAAATGGCTGATAACAGGGAGCAATAGACTGTATTCTCCTGTCCTACAGTCATCCTCTCCCCTGAAATGGCTGATAACAGGGGGCAATAGACTGTATTCTCCTGTCCTACAGTCATCCTCTCCCCTGAAATGTCTGATAACAGGAGGCAATAGACTGTATTCTCCTGTCCTACAGTCATCCTCTCCCCTGAAATGGCTGATAACAGGGAGCAATAGACTGTATTCTCCTGTCCTACAGTCATCCTCTCCCCTGAAATGGCTGATAACAGGGGGCAATAGACTGTATTCTCCTGTCCTACAGTCATCCTCTCCCCTGAAATGGCTGATAACATGCGGCAATAGACTGTATTCTCCTGTCCTACATTCATCCTCCCCCCTGAAATGGCTGATAACAGGGGGCAATAGACTGTATTCTCCTGTCCTACAGTTATCCTCTCCCCTGAAATGGCTGATAACAGGGAGCAATAGACTGTATTCTCCTGTCCTACAGTCATCCTCTCCCCTGAAATGGCTGATAACAGGGGGCAATAGACTGTATTCTCCTGTCCTACAGTCATCCTCTCCCCTGAAATGGCTGATAACAGGGGGCAATAGACTGTATTCTCCTGTCCTACAGTCATCCTCTCCCCTGAAATGGCTGATAACAGGGGGCAATAGACTGTATTCTCCTGTCCTACAGTCATCCTCTCCTCTGAAATGGCTGATAACAGGGGGCAATAGACTGTATTCTCCTGTCCTACAGTCATCCTCTCCCCTGTAATGGCTGATAACAGGGGACAATAGACTGTATTCTCCTGTCCTACAGTCATCCTCTCCCCTGAAATGGCTGATAACAGGGGGCAATAGACTGTATTCTCCTGTCCTACAGTCATCCTCTCCCCTGAAATGGCTGATAACAGGGGGCAAAAGACTGTATTCTCCTGTCCTACAGTCATCCTCTCCCCTGAAATGGCTGATAACAGGGAGCAATAGACTGTATTCTCCTGTCCTACAGTCATCCTCTCCCCTGAAATGGCTGATAACAGGGGGCAATAGACTGTATTCTCCTGTCCTACAGTCATCCTCTCCCCTGAAATGGCTGATAACAGGGAGCAATAGACTGTATTCTCCTGTCCTACAGTCATCCTCTCCCCTGAAATGGCTGATAACAGGGGGCAATAGATTGTATTCTCCTGTCCTACAGTCATCCTCTCCCCTGAAATGGCTGATAACAGGGAGCAATAGACTGTATTCTCCTGTCCTACAGTCATCCTCTCCCCTGAAATGGCTGATAACAGGGGGCAATAGATTGTATTCTCCTGTCCTACAGTCATCCTCCCCCCTGAAATGGCGGATAACAGGGGGCAATAGACTGTATTCTCCTGTCCTACAGTCATCCTCTCCCCTGAAATGGCTGATAACAGGGAGCAATAGACTGTATTCTCCTGTCCTACAGTCATCCTCTCCCCTGAAATGGCTGATAACAGGGGGCAATAGACTGTATTCTCCTGTCCTACAGTCATCCTCTCCCCTGAAATGGCTGATAACAGGGAGCAATAGACTGTATTCTCCTGTCCTACAGTCATCCTCTCCAGCCTGAAATGGCTGATAACAGGGGGCAATAGACTGTATTCTCCTGTCCTACAGTCATCCTCTCCCCTGAAATGGCTAATAACAGGGGGCAATAGCCTGTATTCTCCTGTCCTACAGTCATCCTCTTCCCTGAAATGGCTGATAACAGGGGGCAATAGACTGTATTCTCCTGTCCTACAGTCATCCTCTCCCCTGAAATGTCTGATAACAGCGGGCAATAGACTGTATTCTCCTGTCCTACAGTCATCCTCTCCCCTGAAATGGCTGATAACAGGGGGCAATAGACTGTATTCTCCTGTCCTACAGTCATCCTCTCCCCTGAAATGGCTGATAACAGGGGGCAATAGACGGTATTCTCCTGTCCTACAGTCATCCTCTCCCCTGAAATGTCTTTTAACAGGGGGCAATAGACTGTATTTTCCTGTCCTACAGTCATCCTCTCCCCTGAAATGGCCGATAACAGGGGCAATAGACTGTATTCTCCTGTCCTACAGTCATCCTCTCCCCTGAAATGGCTGATAACAGGGAGCAATAGACTGTATTCCCCTGTCCTACAGTCATCCTCTCCCCTGAAATGGCTGATAACAGGGGGCAATAGACTGTATTCTCCTGTCCTACAGTCATCCTCTCCCCTGAAATGGCTGATAACAGGGGGCAATAGACTGTATTCTCCTGTCCTACAGTCGTCCTCTCCCCTGAAATGGCTGATAACAGGGAGCAATAGACTGTATTCTCCTGTCCTACAGTCATCCTCTCCCCTGAAATGGCTGATAACAGGGGGCAATAGACTGTATTCTCATGTCCTACAGTCATCCTCTCCCCTGAAATGGCTGATAACAGGGGGCAATAGACTGTATTCTCCTGTCCTACAGTCATCCTCTCCCCTGAAATGTCTGATAACAGGAGGCAATAGACTGTATTCTCCTGTCCTACAGTCATCCTCTCCCCTGAAATGGCTGATAACAGGGAGCAATAGACTGTATTCTCCTGTCCTACAGTCATCCTCTCCCCTGAAATGGCTGATAACAGGGGGCAATAGACTGTATTCTCCTGTCCTACAGTCATCCTCTCCCCTGAAATGGCTGATAACATGCGGCAATAGACTGTATTCTCCTGTCCTACATTCATCCTCCCCCCTGAAATGGCTGATAACAGGGGGCAATAGACTGTATTCTCCTGTCCTACAGTCATCCTCTCCCCTGAAATGGCTGATAACAGGGAGCAATAGACTGTATTCTCCTGTCCTACAGTCATCCTCTCCCCTGAAATGGCTGATAACAGGGGGCAATAGACTGTATTCTCCTGTCCTACAGTCATCCTCTCCCCTGAAATGGCTGATAACAGGGAGCAATAGACTGTATTCTCCTGTCCTACAGTCATCCTCTCCCCTGAAATGGCTGATAACAGGGGGCAATAGACTGTATTCTCCTGTCCTACAGTCATCCTCTCCTCTGAAATGGCTGATAACAGGGGGCAATAGACTGTATTCTCCTGTCCTACAGTCATCCTCTCCCCTGAAATGTCTGATAACAGGAGGCAATAGACTGTATTCTCCTGTCCTACAGTCATCCTCTCCCCTGAAATGGCTGATAACAGGCGGCAATAGACTGTATTCTCCTGTCCTACAGTCATCCTCCACTGAAATGGCTGATAACAGGGGGCAATAGACTGTATTCTCCTGTCCTACAGTCATCCTCTCCCCTGAAATGGCTGATAACAGGGGGCAATAGACTGTATTCTCCTGTCCTACAGTCATCCTCTCCCCTGAAATGGCTGATAACAGGGGGCAATAGACTGTATTCTCCTGTCCTACAGTCATCCTCTCCTCTGAAATGGCTGATAACAGGGGGCAATAGACTGTATTCTCCTGTCCTACAGTCATCCTCTCCCCTGTAATGGCTGATAACAGGGGACAATAGACTGTATTCTCCTGTCCTACAGTCATCCTCTCCCCTGAAATGGCTGATAACAGGGGGCAATAGACTGTATTCTCCTGTCCTACAGTCATCCTCTCCCCTGAAATGACTGATAACAGGGGGCAATAGACTGTATTCTCCTGTTCTACAGTCATCCTCTCCCCTGAAATGGCTGATAACAGGGGGCAATAGACTGTATTCTCCTGTCCTACAGTCATCCTCTCCCCTGAAATGTCTGATAACAGGGGCAATAGACTGTATTCTCCTGTCCTACAGTCATCCTCTCCCCTGAAATGGCTGATAACAGGGGGCAATAGACTGTATTCTCCTGTCCTACAGTCATCCTCTCCCCTGAAATGGCTGATAACAGGGGGCAATAGACTGTATTCTCCTGTCCTACAGTCATCCTCTCCCCTGAAATGGCTGATAACAGGGGGCAATAGACTGTATTCTCCTGTCCTACAGTCATTCTCTCCCCTGAAATGGCTGATAACAGAGGGCAATAGACTGTATTCTCCTGTCCTACAGTCATCCTCTCCCCTGAAATGGCTGATAACAGGGGGCAATAGACTGTATTCTCCTGTCCTACAGTCATCCTCTCCCCTGAAATGGCTGATAACAGGGGGCAATAGACTGTATTCTCCTGTCCTACAGTCATCCTCTCCCCTGAAATGGCTGATAACAGGGAGCAATAGACTGTATTCTCCTGTCCTACAGTCATCCTCCCCCCTGAAATGGCTGATAACAGGGGGCAATAGACTGTATTCTCCTGTCCTACAGTCATCCTCTCCCCTGAAATGGCTGATAACAGGAGCAATAGACTGTATTCTCCTGTCCTACAGTCATCCTCTCCCCTGAAATGGCTGATAACAGGAGGCAATAGACTGTATTCTCCTGTCCTACAGTCATCCTCTCCCCCCTGAAATGGCTGATAACAGGGGGCAATAGACTGTATTCTCCTGTCCTACAGTCATCCTCTCCCCTGAAATGGCTGATAACAGGGGGCAATAGACTGTATTCTCCTGTCCTACAGTCATCCTCTCCCCTGAAATGGCTGATAACAGGGGGCAATAGACTGTATTCTCCTGTCCTACAGTCATCCTCTCCCCTGAAATGGCTGATAACAGGGGGCAATAGACTGTATTCTCCTGTCCTACAGTCATCCTCTCCCCTGAAATGGCTGATAACAGGGAGCAATAGACTGTATTCTCCTGTCCTACAGTCATCCTCTCCCCTGAAATGGCTGATAACAGGGGGCAATAGATTGTATTCTCCTGTCCTACAGTCATCCTCTCCTCTGAAATGGCTGATAACAGGGGGCAATAGACTGTATTCTCCTGTCCTACAGTCATCCTCTCCCCTGAAATGGCTGATAACAGGGGGCAATAGACTGTATTCTCCTGTCCTACAGTCATCCTCTCCCCTGAAATGGCTGATAACAGGGAGCAATAGACTGTATTCTCCTGTCCTACAGTCATCCTCTCTCCTGAAATGGCTGATAACAGGGGGCAATAGATTGTATTCTCCTGTCCTACAGTCATCCTCCCCCCTGAAATGGCTGATAACAGGGGGCAATAGACTGTATTCTCCTGTCCTACAGTCATCCTCTCCCCTGAAATGGCTGATAACAGGGAGCAATAGACTGTATTCTCCTGTCCTACAGTCATCCTCTCTCCTGAAATGGCTGATAACAGGGGGCAATAGACTGTATTCTCCTGTCCTACAGTCATCCTCCCCCCTGAAATGGCTGATAACAGGGGGCAATAGACTGTATTCTCCTATCCTACAGTCATCCTCTCCCCTGAAATGGCTAATAACAGGGAGCAATAGATTGTATTCTACTGTCCTACAGTCATCCTCTCCCCTGAAATGGCTGATAACAGGGGGCAATAGACTGTATTCTCCTGTCCTACAGCCATCCTCCCCCCTGAAATGGCTGATAACAGGGAGCAATAGATTGTATTCTACTGTCCTACAGTCATCCTCTCCCCTGAAATGGCTGATAACAGGGGCAATAGACTGTATTCTCCTGTCCTACAGTCATCCTCTCCTCTGAAATGGCTGATAACAGGGAGCAATAGACTGTATTCTCCTGTCCTACAGTTATCCTCTCCCCTGAAATGGCTGATAACAGGGGGCAATAGACTGTATTCTCCTGTCCTACAGTCATCCTCTCCCCTGAAATGGCTAATAACAGGGAGCAATAGATTGTATTCTACTGTCCTACAGTCATCCTCTCCCCTGAAATGGCTGATAACAGGGGCAATAGACTGTATTCTTCTGTCCTACAGTCATCCTCTCCTCTGAAATGGCTGATAACAGGAGGCAATAGACTGTATTCTCCTGTCCTACAGTCATCCTCTCCCCTGAAATGTCTGATAACAGGGGGCAATAGACTGTATTCTCCTGTCCTACAGTCATCCTCTCCCCTGAAATGGCTGATAACAGGGAGCAATAGACTGTATTCTCCTGTCCTACAGTCATCCTCTCCCCTGAAATGGCTGATAACAGGGGGCAATAGACTGTATTCTCCTGTCCTACAGTCATCCTCTCCCCTGAAATGGCTGATAACAGGGGGCAATAGACTGTATTCTCCTGTCCTACAGTCATCCTCTCCCCTGAAATGGCTGATAACAGGGAGCAATAGAATGTATTCTGTCCTACAGTCATCCTCTCCCCTGAAATGGCTGATAACAGGGGGCAGTAGACTGTATTCTCCTGTCCTACAGTCATCCTCTCCCCTGAAATGGCTGATAACAGGGGCAATAGACTGTATTCTCCTGTCCTACAGTCATCCTCTCCTCTGAAATGGCTGATAACAGGGAGCAATAGACTGTATTCTCCTGTCCTACAGTCATCCTCTCCCCTGAAATGGCTGATAACAGGGGGCAATAGACTGTATTCTCCTGTCCTACAGTCATCCTCTCCCCTGAAATGGCTGATAACAGGGGGCAATAGACTGTATTCTCCTGTCCTACAGTCGTCCTCTCCCCGGCCTGATGCTGCCGCTCATCCCCCAGGCCCCTGCAATCCATCACTCAGGTTGCTTCCCCCCTTTGTCTTGCTGGCACTTGTAGTCCACGCTCGCCTTGCTCCCTGCATTGTAATGACTGTGTATTAATATCGTGGCAGTTGGTGGCGGTTGCCATTGAGTGGAGCTGATTGCGTCTCCGCATGGCTGCACACGTCCTGGCTCCTGCGTCGCTTATCTCCATGCTCTTAATGAGTTCTCTCAAATCTTCATTTGGCTTCATTGTGGTTGTCAGAGCCGGATGTTGGGGCAGCGTTGCCTCATGCAGACGGGTGCATTGTACCTGTGATTAACCGTCTGTACTCCAGATCTGACACCCAGACAATGACCGTTAAACCTCTACAGGTGTCAGATCCAGAATACAATGGCCACCGAAAGGAGACCATGTATGTTATTTCAAGGGTGACTCCACTCATCCTCAGCTGTGATAGGACCGGAGGGCGGGGAGAAAGCATAGAAGGTCGTCGTTATCCGGCACGTCACAGAAAATGAACTACAAGTGATAAACCTTTCTGCATCTTTGTAATCTGGGCAACTGATTAATGTATTGAAAAGGGGTCTAACCTTCTCCCCTAGCTGTCACTTCGATCTCTATAATACAATTCTAGATGTCAATAGCCTCGCGCGCAACTTTACATTAAGACGGCACTTCCAGGAGGTGTCTTGTGAGGATGTCCGTGATGATGTGTGCCACTACCTTACGACACCTATTGAATGTATAACGTCCTCACATGACAACCCGTCTGTGTTAAAAGTTCCAACTGAATGTAATAACATGAGTTTTTAGGGAAATGATACATACTTGTAATTTACAGGATTTGCGCGCAACACGTGGGGACGGTGATTTGATTAATATCTTTTACCATTTTTATACAACGAATCAGGACTTTTACCCTATCCAATCAAGATCCTCCGTGTTAGATCGCGATCAAGAAATGGTGGAGAGGGACCTTGTTCAGCTAAATAAAAAAGTTAAACCCAGAGGTGCGAATCCGGAATATGACGAGGAAGGAGTTTCAAGCCTTGAGGGAGTTGAAGGACAGAGACGACATTGCGATAAAACAAGGTGATAAGGGGGGAGCGGTTGTTGTGCTTGACGGTGGAGTGTATAAATCTCAGATTGAAACCATGTTAGGTGACACTGATGGCTATGCTCGTTTCATAAGAACGTTTTTCCTCCTCCACTCAGACCCACTGGGGCAGGAATAGGGTCTTTTTCCGAAAGACTGTCACAATGGGTGGATTCACTTCTCCGACCAATAGTGAGGCATATTCCAGGTTTTCTACAAGATACACGTTTCGTGTTACAGGCCGTCAGTAAAATGGAGCGGTCTGCACAATAGGCGAGAGATATAACCAGTAGGCGAGAGATATAACCAGTAGGAGGTCACCAGTATACCCTCAGAATAAACCAGATAACATGGAATCTCTTGTGCCTCCTATGAATAGGCCCCAAAGCACTTTTGTGACACAATACAGGGTTGAATTTCCAGAAATCTCCCAATATTAGCGTATGATAAACAATGGGTGGAAATCGCCCAAGGAGGTGTAAGGTGTGCAGCCCGAAGGGCCCCTACCATAGCAAACTCCGCTAGGCCCAGTCTGTATCAGGATGGAAAGAAGTTCCAATCTACATGGCTGACTACTAAGGGCTGCTTCACACGAGCGAGTCCATTGCGGGAATCACGCATCGGTTGCACGACCAATGCGATAAAAGTGAGGCCACGCAGACACATATCTGACGTGCCACACCGTGGGAGCCGCAATGTGTCAGCAGTCAGTCTGCATTTTGCGGTGGCTCATGGTGGGGACACGTCAGGTATGTAAGCTCTTACCTGTGCCTGCGCCGCGAGCCGGGAGCAGGCAGTTCCGAGAACAGCCTGATGAAGGCCCCCGGCGGCTGTTCTCAGAACTGCCTGCTCCCGTTGACCGCATTTGATTTCTGACCGTCTCCCGACACAGGTAAGGGCTCACCTGTGCATCGCGGGACGGGTGAGTCAAGATGGCAGCCCGCATGTGTTCGTTGGCGAACACTGCGAACTGATCCTCCGTATGTCGTCAGTCAGGGCAGACATCAGCCCGAAACCGGCAGACGAGCATTTAGTTTAACGGCTGAAATAAAGCACGGTCTGCGTATTGAGCTGGATCTCCCTGCTGCCATTGTAATGTGTGGGGGGTGATCTGCATCTCCATCAGAGCGGGAGGGGGTGACACCAGGGGACAATAGCAGCAGGGGGACCGTAAACAGCGCCTCATGAATAATTCAGGAGCCGCCTGCAGAGCAGACATCAGGGGCCCTCAGGGCCTGCCAGTAACTGCAGAGAGAGGACGGGGCCCCTGTGTGTGCGAGCGTGGCACTGCAGACTGCATCACACAGGACAGGATGAGATACACAGCTCAGCAGACAGTATCACACAGGACAGGATTAGATACACAGCTCAGCAGACAGTATCACACAGGATAGGATTAGATACACAGCTCAGCAGACAGTATCACACAGGATAGGATTAGATACACAGCTCAGCAGACAGTATCACACAGGATAGGATTAGATACACAGCTCAGCAGACAGTATCACACAGGATAGGATTAGATACACGGCTCAGCAGTCAGTATCACACAGGATAGGATTAGATACACAGCTCAGCAGACAGTATCACACAGGATAGGATTAGATACACAGCTCAGCAGACAGTATCACACAGGATAGGATTAGATACACAGCTCAGCAGACTGTATCACACAGGATAGGATTAGATACACAGCTCAGCAGACAGTATCACACAGGATAGGATTAGATACGTAGCTCAGCAGTCAGTATCACACAGGATAGGATTAGATACACGGCTCAGAAGACTGTATCACACATGATAGGATTAGATACACGGCTCAGCAGTCAGTATCACACAGGATAGGATTAGATACACGGCTCAGAAGACTGTATCACACAGGAGAGGATTAGATACACAGCTCAGAAGACTGTATCACACAGGAGAGGATTAGATACACAGCTCAGAAGACTGTATCACACAGGAGAGGATTAGATACACGGCTCAGCAGACTGTATCACACAGGAGAGGATTAGATACACGGCTCAGCAGACAGTATCACACAGGAGAGGATTAGATACACGGCTCAGCAGACAGTATCACACAGGATAGGATTAGATACACAGCTCAGCAGACAGTATCAAACAGGACAGGATGAGATACACAGCTCAGCAGTCAGTATCACACAGGACAGGATGAGATACACAGCTCAGAAGACTGTATCACACAGAATAGGATTAGATACACGGCTCAGCAGACTGCATCACACAGGACAGGATGAGATACACAGCTCAGCAGACAGTATCACACAGGGTAGGATTAGATACACAGCTCAGCAGACTGCATCACACAGGAGAGGATTAGATACACAGCTCAGAAGACTGTATCACACAGGAGAGGATTAGATACACAGCTCAGAAGACTGCATCACACAGGATAGGATTAGATACACAGCTCAGCAGACAGTATCACACAGGATAGGATTAGATACACAGCTCAGCAGACTGTATCACACAGGACAAGATTAGATACACAGCTCAGCAGTCAGTATCACACAGGACAGGATTAGATACACAGCTCAGAAGACAGTGTTACATAGGATAGGATTAGATACACGGCTCAGCAGACAGCATCACACAGGAGAGGATTAGATACACAGCTCAGAAGACTGTATCACACAGGAGAGGATTAGATACACGGCTCAGCAGACTGTATCACACAGGATAGGATTAGATACACGGCTCAGCAGACTGCATCACACAGGACAGGATGAGATACACAGCTCAGAAGACTGTATCACACAGGATAGGATTAGATACACGGCTCAGCAGTCAGTATCACACAGGACAGGATTAGATACACAGCTCAGAAGACAGTGTTACATAGGATAGGATTAGATACACGGCTCAGCAGACAGCATCACACAGGAGAGGATTAGATACACAGCTCAGAAGACTGTATCACACAGGAGAGGATTAGATACACAGCTCAGAAGACTGTATCACACAGGAGAGGATTAGATACACAGCTCAGAAGACTGTATCACACAGGAGAGGATTAGATACACGGCTCAGCAGACTGTATCACACAGGAGAGGATTAGATACACGGCTCAGCAGACAGTATCACACAGGAGAGGATTAGATACACGGCTCAGCAGACAGTATCACACAGGATAGGATTAGATACACAGCTCAGCAGACAGTATCAAACAGGACAGGATGAGATACACAGCTCAGCAGACAGTATCACATAGGATAGGATTAGATACACAGCTCAGCAGACAGTATCACACAGGATAGGATTAGATACACAGCTCAGCAGTCAGTATCACACAGGACAGGATGAGATACACAGCTCAGAAGACTGTATCACACAGAATAGGATTAGATACACGGCTCAGCAGACTGCATCACACAGGACAGGATGAGATACACAGCTCAGCAGACAGTATCACACAGGGTAGGATTAGATACACAGCTCAGCAGACTGCATCACACAGGAGAGGATTAGATACACAGCTCAGAAGACTGTATCACACAGGAGAGGATTAGATACACAGCTCAGAAGACTGCATCACACAGGATAGGATTAGATACACAGCTCAGCAGACAGTATCACACAGGATAGGATTAGATACACAGCTCAGCAGACTGTATCACACAGGACAAGATTAGATACACAGCTCAGCAGTCAGTATCACACAGGACAGGATTAGATACACAGCTCAGAAGACAGTGTTACATAGGATAGGATTAGATACACGGCTCAGCAGACAGCATCACACAGGAGAGGATTAGATACACAGCTCAGAAGACTGTATCACACAGGAGAGGATTAGATACACGGCTCAGCAGACTGTATCACACAGGATAGGATTAGATACACGGCTCAGCAGACTGCATCACACAGGACAGGATGAGATACACAGCTCAGAAGACTGTATCACACAGGATAGGATTAGATACACGGCTCAGCAGTCAGTATCACACAGGACAGGATTAGATACACAGCTCAGAAGACAGTGTTACATAGGATAGGATTAGATACACGGCTCAGCAGACAGCATCACACAGGAGAGGATTAGATACACAGCTCAGAAGACTGTATCACACAGGAGAGGATTAGATACACGGCTCAGCAGACTGTATCACACAGGAGAGGATTAGATACACGGCTCAGCAGACTGCATCACACAGGACAGGATGAGATACACAGCTCAGAAGACTGTATCACACAGGAGAGGATTAGATACACGGCTCAGCAGACTGTATCACACAGGAGAGGATTAGATACACGGCTCAGCAGACTGCATCACACAGGACAGGATGAGATACACAGCTCAGAAGACTGTATCACACAGGAGAGGATTAGATACACGGCTCAGCAGACTGTATCACACAGGATAGGATTAGATACACAGCTCAGCAGTCAGTATCACACAGGATAGGATTAGATACACAGCTCAGCAGGGAGTATCACACAGGAGAGGATTAGATACACAGCTCAGCAGACAGTATCACACAGGATAGGATTAGATACACAGCTCAGCAGACAGTATCACACAGGATAGGATTAGATACACAGCTCAGCAGACAGTATCACACAGGATAGGATTAGATACACAGCTCAGCAGACAGTATCACACAGGAGAGGATTAGATACACAGCTCAGCAGAAAGTATCACACAGGATAGGATTAGATACACAGCTCAGCAGACAGTATCACACAGGATAGGATTAGATACACAGCTCAGCAGACAGTATCACACAGGATAGGATTAGATACACAGCTCCCCAGACAGTATCACACAGGATAGGATTAGATACACAGCTCAGCAGTCAGTATCACACAGGATAGGATTAGATACACAGCTCAGCAGACAGTATCACATAGGATAGGATTAGATACACAGCTCAGCGGTCAGTATCACATAGGATAGGATTAGATACACAGCTCAGCAGGCAGTATCACACAGGATAGGATTAGATACACAGCTCAGCAGACAGTATCACACAGGATAGGATTAGATACACAGCTCAGCAGTCAGTATCACACAGGATAGGATTAGATACACAGCTCAGCAGACAGTATCACACAGGATAGGATTAGATACACAGCTCAGCAGTCAGTATCACACAGGACAGGATTAGATACACAGCTCAGCAGTCAGTATCACACAGGACAGGATTAGATACACAGCTCAGCAGACAGTATCACACAGGATAGGATTAGATACACAGCTCAGCAGGCAGTATCACACAGGAGAGGATTAGATACACAGCTCAGCAGACAGTATCACACAGGACAGGATTAGATACACAGCTCAGCAGACAGTATCGCACAGGACAGGATTAGATACACAGCTCAGCAGACAGTATCACACAGGAGAGGATTAGATACACAGCTCAGCAGACAGTATCACACAGGACAGGATGAGATACACAGCTCAGCAGTCAGTATCACATAGGATAGGATTAGATACACAGCTCAGCAGACAGTATCACACAGGATAGGATTAGATACACAGCTCAGAAGACTGTATCACACAGAATAGGATTAGATACACGGCTCAGCAGACTGCATCACACAGGACAGGATTAGATACACAGCTCAGCAGTCAGTATCACACAGGATAGGATTAGATACACAGCTCAGCAGTCAGTATCACACAGGATAGGATTAGATACACAGCTCAGCAGACAGTATCACACAGGATAGGATTAGATACACAGCTCAGCAGACTGTATCACACAGGATAGGATTAGATACACAGCTCAGCAGACAGTATCACATAGGATAGGATTAGATACACAGCTCAGCAGACAGTATCACACAGGATAGGATTAGATACACAGCTCAGCAGACTGTATCACACAGGATAGGACTAGATACACAGCTCAGCAGACAGTATCACACAGGGTAGGATTAGATACACAGCTCAGCAGACTGTATCACACAGGATAGGATTAGATACACAGCTCAGCAGACAGTATCACACAGGATAGAATTAGATACACAGCTCAGCAGTCAGTATCACACAGGATAGGATTAGATACACAGCTCAGCAGACAGTATCACACAGGATAGGATTAGATACACAGCTCAGCAGACAGTATCACACAGGGTAGGATTAGATACACAGCTCAGCAGACTGTATCACACAGGATAGGATTAGATACACAGCTCAGCAGACAGTATCACACAGGAGAGGATTAGATATACAGCTCAGCAGTCAGTATCACACAGGACAGGATTAGATACACAGCTCAGCAGACAGTATCACACAGGAGAGGATTAGATACACAGCTCAGCAGGCAGTATCACACAGGATAGGATTAGATACACAGCTCAGCAGACAGTATCACACAGGAGAGGATTAGATACACAGCTCAGCAGGCAGTATCACACAGGATAGGATTAGATACACAGCTCAGCAGACAGTATCACACAGGACAGGATTAGATACACAGCTCAGCAGACAGTATCACATAGGATAGGATTAGATACACCGCTCAGCAGACTGTATCACACAGGATAGGATTAGATACACAGCTCAGCAGACAGTATCACACAGGATAGGATTAGATACACAGCTCAGCAGACAGTATCACACAGGATAGGATTAGATACACAGCTCAGCAGACAGTATCACACAGGAGAGGATTAGATACACAGCTCAGCAGGCAGTATCACACAGGATAGGATTAGATACACAGCTCAGCAGACAGTATCACACAGGATAGGATTAGATACACAGCTCAGCAGACAGTATCACACAGGATAGGATTAGATACACAGCTCAGCAGACAGTATCACACAGGATAGGATTAGATACACAGCTCAGCAGTCAGTATCACACAGGACAGGATTAGATACACAGCTCAGCAGACAGTATCACACAGGATAGGATTAGATACACAGCTCAGCAGACAGTATCACACAGGAGAGGATTAGATATACAGCTCAGCAGTCAGTATCACACAGGACAGGATTAGATACACAGCTCAGCAGTCAGTATCACACAGGATAGGATTAGATACACAGCTCAGCAGACAGTATCACACAGGATAGAATTAGATACACAGCTCAGCAGACAGTATCACACAGGATAGGATTAGATACACAGCTCAGCAGACAGTATCACACAGGATAGGATTAGATACACAGCTCAGCAGACAGTATCACACAGGAGAGGATTAGATATACAGCTCAGCAGTCAGTATCACACAGGACAGGATTAGATACACAGCTCAGCAGACTGTATTACACAGGATAGGATTAGATACACAGCTCAGCAGACAGTATCACACAGGATAGGATTAGATACACAGCTCAGCAGACAGTATCACACAGGATAGGATTAGATACACAGCTCAGCAGACAGTATCACACAGGATAGGATTAGATACACAGCTCAGCAGACAGTATCACACAGGACAGGATTAGATACACAGCTCAGCAGACAGTATCACACAGGATGGGATTAGATACACGGCTCAGCAGACAGTATCACACAGGATAGGATTAGATACACAGCTCAGCAGACAGTATCACACAGGATAGGATTAGATACACAGCTCAGCAGACAGTATCACACAGGATAGGATTAGATACACGGCTCAGCAGGCTGTATCACACAGGACAGGATTAGATACACAGCTCAGCAGACAGTATCACACAGGATGGGATTAGATACACGGCTCAGCAGACAGTATCACACAGGACAGGATTAGATACACAGCTCAGCAGACAGTATCACACAGGAGAGGATTAGATACACCGCTCAGCAGACAGTATCACACAGGATAGGATTAGATACACAGCTCAGCAGACAGTATCACACAGGACAGGATTAGATACACAGCTCAGCAGACAGTATCACACAGGAGAGGATTAGATACACCGCTCAGCAGACAGTATCACACAGGACAGGATTAGATACACAGCTCAGCAGACTGTATCACACAGGATAGGATTAGATACACAGCTCAGCAGACAGTATCACACAGGATAGGATTAGATACACAGCTCAGCAGACTGTATCACACAGGATAGGATTAGATACACAGCTCAGCAGTCAGTATCACACAGGATAGGATTAGATACACAGCTCAGCAGACTGTATCACACAGGATAGGATTAGATACACAGCTCAGCAGTCAGTATCACACAGAATAGGATTAGATACACAGCTCAGCAGTCAGTATCACACAGGATAGGATTAGATACACAGCTCAGCAGTCAGTATCACACAGGATAGGATTAGATACACAGCTCAGCAGACAGTATCACACAGGATAGGATTAGATACACAGCTCAGCAGACAGTATCACACAGGATAGGATTAGATACACGGCTCAGCAGGCTGTATCACACAGGACAGGATTAGATACACAGCTCAGCAGACAGTATCACACAGGATGGGATTAGATACACGGCTCAGCAGACAGTATCACACAGGATAGGATTAGATACACAGCTCAGCAGACAGTATCACACAGGACAGGATTAGATACACAGCTCAGCAGACAGAATCACACAGGAGAGGATTAGATACACAGCTCAGCAGACTGCATCACACAGGACAGGATGAGATACACAGCTCAGCAGACAGTATCACACAGGACAGGATTAGATACACAGCTCAGCAGACTGTATCACACAGGATAGGATTAGATACACAGCTCAGCAGACTGTATCACACAGGATAGGATTAGATACACAGCTCAGCAGACTGTATCACACAGGATAGGATTAGATACACTGCTCTGATCAGCACTTTTTTCATGATTATATTCAGACTATTGCGTTTTATTCCATTATTTTTTTTTAAAATGAGACATTTTGTATTGTTCATCCTCACAGCGCCTAATAAAGTTTTTTTTAAATTATCCAAACGGCCGCCATTTCGCTGAATGACGCCAAATGGGCGGGGAGACGGTGATTATTTCTATTGGCCAAATGTTTCGTCAATCTCTCTGACGTAACTCTGTGGCCGCTTTCTACTGGAGGAGAACGGTTGGATGGGCGGGGTTTTTAATAAGGTCCTCTCTGGTTGGCTGCTCGGCCGGCGTTTTATACCCAATAACACGGGCTCTTGTTCGTTCTCTGTCGCAGCCTCGCGGGTCGAGTGGGTGTTCATTGTCCGGCAGCGCGTGCATCTGAAGAAGTGTGAACCATGAGGTAGGAGAGGCTGCGCGGGCCTTCAGAGGCCGGGATGTGGGGGGACTGGAGGGGGCGCTGCCGGATGTGGGGGGACTGGAGGGGGCGCTGCCGGGTGTGGGGGGACTGGAGGGGGCGCTGCCGGGTGTGGGGGGACTGGAGGGGGCGCTGCCGGGTGTTGGGGGACTGGAGGGCGCGCTGCCGGGTGTTGGGGGACTGGAGGGCGCGCTGCCGGGTGCGGGGGCCACTGAGCGGCAGGGGTGTTCTGGGCTGAGGCGACGACCACCACCCCGGGGAGGACAGGGGTATTCACGAGGGACTATTACTCCCAGCATCTCCTGACTGCTGCAGAGTTTGCTGGGACTTGTAGTTCTCTAGGTTTTGTTAGGAGAGGAGGTTTCAGGAGTCTGAACCTGTGGGCTGCTGTGTGTCACAATGTCTGTGCTGGGCAATGGATTGTAATGGGTGATGCTGTGGTCATGTGACGCCATGGCGGCGGGGCCCGGTGGTGGTTAGGGGACCCGGCTGAGATGGGGCCCGGCGGTGGTTAGGGGACCTGGCTGCGATGGGGCCCGGTGGTGGTTAGGGGACCCGGCTGCGATGGGGCCCGGTGGTGGTTAGGGGACCCGGCTGCGAGGGGGCCCGGCGGTGGTTAGGGGACCTGGCTGTGAGGGGGCCCGGCGGCGGTTAGGGGGCCTGGCTGAGGCGGGGCCCGGCGGCGGTTAGGGGGCCTGGCTGAGGCGGGGCCCGGCGGCGGTTAGGGGGCCTGGCTGAGACGGGGCCCGGCGGCGGTTAGGGGGCCTGGCTGAGACGGGGCCCGGCGGCGGTTAGGGGGCCTGGCTGAGACGGGGCCCGGCGGTGGTTAGGGGACCTGGCTGCGATGGGGCCCGGTGGTGGTTAGGGGACCCGGCTGCGATGGGGCCCGGTGGTGGTTAGGGGACCCGGCTGCGAGGGGGCCCGGCGGTGGTTAGGGGACCTGGCTGTGAGGGGGCCCGGCGGCGGTTAGGGGGCCTGGCTGAGGCGGGGCCCGGCGGCGGTTAGGGGGCCTGGCTGAGGCGGGGCCCGGCGGCGGTTAGGGGGCCTGGCTGAGACGGGGCCCGGCGGCGGTTAGGGGGCCTGGCTGAGACGGGGCCCGGCGGCGGTTAGGGGACCCGGCTGTAATGATTGTGCTCTTGTGTTTCAGGGGAGAAAGAGGCCGCGGTCGTGGACGCTTTGGATCCAGGGTTGGTCCTGGTGCAGGGTGAGTATTGTGCTGGTCGTTGTTGCCACGGTGATGTTACTTCAGATGCCGCTTATCTCCATATTTATTACTACTTTTTCCTCTTCCAGGTTCAGACCTTTCGTCCCACACATTCCTTTCGACTTCCACGTGGTGAGTAATTTCCCTCCTCTTCGCCTCCGGCCGCTCGTCTCCATGGTAACTAATGCCGCTTGTCTCTTCCGCAGTGTGAGATGGCCTTTCCCCGAGTGAAGCCCGCAGCCGACGAGACCACCTTCAGTGAAGCCCTGCTGAAACGGAACCAAGACCTCGCCCCCACCCCCAGCGAGCAGGTAAAGTGCCCCCTGAGGACCTCCGCCAGTGACGTCCCCCGTGGGACTGAGCTGTGGTGCCCGGCCACTGCAATGGAGACTCTCCCCTGAGTGATCAGCGGCGCCTGACGTCTCGCTTTCTTTCAGGCTTCCATCTTGTCCTTGGTAACAAAAATAAACAACGTCATCGACAACCTGATCGTGGCCCCCGGGAACTTTGAAGTGGTAAGTACCGGCTGATGGTTACTGGGGGTCCTCGCCACCCCCCAGCGCGGCCCCTCCTGCTCCTTATTGGTTGCATTATGGCCTTATTTATCTCATTGCAGCAAATTGAGGAGGTGCGGCAGGTGGGCTCCTACAAGAAGGGCACCATGACCAACGGGCACAATGTGGCGGACCTCGTCGTCATCCTGAAGATCCTCCCCACATGTGAGTTCTGTCTTGATTTGGGCTCCTTCAGCCCCAACGCTCTAGGGCCCCCCCCCCCTTACCTATTCTGACCCCTCCCCCCCCTCCGGTCTCTTCTAGTGGAAGCCGTGGCCGCTCTAGGAATGAAAGTTGTGGAAACCCTCAGGACACAGGACCCGGCTGAAGGTAGGTCCCCCCTTCCTGCAGTTTATACGGTATGTCCCCTGCTGTGTCGCCACGCTCACCTCTCCTCCTCTTTCCTCCAGTACTCACCATGCTCACCAACGACACCGGATTTGAGATCAGCTCCGCAGACGCCACCGTGAAGATCCTAATCACAACTGTCCCCCCAAATCTGCGCAAGCTGGACGCAGAGCTGCACCGTAAGTGACTCCCACCGTGCCTGGATATGGTGGTCTGGGCTAGAGATGAGCGAAGCAAGCTGGGTGTGCAACATCCGGCGCCGCTTCTCCTTACAGGATTAGAATGTACTCGATGAGGCGCAGTTACTCATCATGTGTAACCGCTGCAGAGCTGAGAACCGCGCTTGGCTTTGCTTCTGATCGGTACCGTGGGACCAGAGTTCGGTTCTAAGGTTTTTCACTGTAATTACCTCCCACGTCTTTGTCATTAACGGACTTTGCCTCATCGGAGCCAATACGTTCTACTGCTGTGAAGAGAAGGATCTCCGTACAGCATTATAACGGATGCGGCCTCGCTGATCTCTAGTCTACGCTCGCTGTACTCCTGGGGGATCCCATATGGCCCGAGTGATGAAGGTACCTACCTCCGCTGCGGTCACTGACGTCTTGCTCTTCTGTTGCAGTGGACATCAAGGTCCTCCAGAGCGCCCTGGCCGCCATTAGACACGCCCGCTGGTTCGAGGAGAACGCGTCTCACTCCACGTAAGTCTGTTGTGGGGTTCTTACTCCAGTCACAGCTCCACAGCTGCACTCACAATTCTGCTTCTGACAAACCCCATGGGAGCCTGCACTTGAGATACAATTCCGTTTTCTGACCCACCCATTTAGAGGCTAGCCATGACGGCAGCTCTAGAGGGTGGATAGCAGCAGTGACTATAGCGTTACGTGGACCCTCTTACTGGGGGGATGGGGGGGCGCTATACATCTGGATGGGGGGGGGTTGTAGTCTTGTGGTGATCCCTAAGTCCTCCTCCTTACCCTGCTTCGGCTTTCTCCACCAGAGTTAAGGTTTTGATCCGCCTTCTGAAAGATCTGATGGGTCGCTTCCCCGGGTTTGAGCCGATGACCCCGTGGATCCTGGACTTGCTGGTATGTCTCCTCCCCGGGAGGCTCTAGGGGCCCCTGTGTGGTTGGGCTCCTACTGACCATTACTGTGTTTTGCAGGCCCATTACTCCGTCATGAACAACCCATCCCGCCAGCCGCTGGCAGTCAACATAGCCTACAGGTAGGCAGCGTGGTAACATTGGGGGAGGGGGGGGTCACAGTGTGGCTATTCCTATTACACTGACTGCTTCCCGTCTCAGGCGCTGCCTCCAGATCCTCGCTGCCGGCCTCTTCCTTCCCGGCTCTGTGGGAATTACAGACCCTTGTGAGAGCGGAAACTTCCGGGTCCACACGGTGATGACCCTGGAACAACAGGTCAGTCATTGGGGGAGGAGTGATGGCGGGGGGGGGGGGGTCACGTGTGCTCTGATGTGTATACTGAGGCCTCGTCTCTTCTGCCCCCTGCAGGACATGGTGTGTTACACAGCTCAGACCCTGATCCGCATCTTATCCCACGGCGGATACCGCAAGATCCTCGGCCTGGAGGGCGACGCAAGTGGTAGGTGCCGTGTTACTGAGCGGGGGGGCGGCTGCGTACTAAGAGGGTCTGTGTCCTAATCACTGTCTGTCTCCACAGCCCTCGCCTCAGAGATGTCCACCTGGGATGGAGTCATCGTCACCCCCTCAGAGAAGGCCTATGAGAGACCTCCGGAGAGGAAGGAGGGGGAGGACGGAGAGGGCCCTGATATTCCTGAGGGAGCTGAGGAGGAGGAGAACATGGAGACCCAGGAGTGACCTGGCCAGGTAGGTGCACGTGAGGCTGATGAGAGTAGTGGTACCTGATGCCCTGGGGGCCAGTATGGTGGGCGCCTTCTAACGGATGACTCTTTCTCTCCCTCTAGATCTTGGTTTTTCTTGCCCCTCGGCCCAGACTCGTGGTTCTCCGCCCGGACCAAGCCCCCGGCTCCGCCATCTTTGTTGTGATGTGACTTTTATTTTATACTGTAGAGAATTTCATTTCATGTCCACAATAAATTTTTATTATGTTCGTTGGTTAATCGCGCTCCTGGTGTCGTTTTTGTGGGTGAGGGGCCTGTAGGGTGCGGGTGTAATGGACGCCTCCCTGTGCGGCTCACCAACAGCACGTGGAAGGGTTAAACCTGTGCTTGCCGTGACCTGCCGTCTTCTCAGCGAGCGTTGTGCGGCTGATTTATGGTTTAATTTGTGGTTCCACGTACGGACCGCCGTGTGTCGTCATAGCAACTCTTGTCCCATTATACCTTCCTCGGCGCTCAGAGGCTCACGACGGACGGCTGACTAAACAATCTCCCTCCTGCGTTCCCCGATCATTGTCTCGTTTCTCTTCGCTGTAATCAAGGTTGTCGCCATTTATTCTGGACCTGAGCCGTCCAGCAGCGGGGCCAAAGGAGCTGACCAAAAGTGTATCTTCTACTGAAACCCTCTGTGCTGCTTCGGATCATGCACCTTACGCTGGGTTACTCTAATCCCCAAAAGATCAGCACACTCCTCTCCTGAAATCCTCTGTGCTGCTGCAGGCTCTTGTGTAACTGCATCACAGCAGTCTTCCCTGCTCTTCCCTCTTTGTCCACCAGAGGGCGACCACGCTGTTGTCCTCCCAGTGCTGAATCCGGTCTTTCCCGCTCAGTTACTGAAACTTTCAGGGTCGCAAGAAAATATATTCTGTATGTGAGGAGAGCAGCGGCGCCCTCAATACTCGGCTGCTAAAAATGTGCAGGTAATAGACGAGCATGTGAAGGGCGGGAAATGGCTGAATCCCAGGCCCCTCCCAAAGCACATGCTGATGTCATGCTGACATCATAAACTCTGTCATCCTTATAGAAACACTTCCGTTTTCTGTATGCAGCTCCTCCACGGACCTGTGTCTCCATGGTAACAGGCTGAGCTTGCAGTCACTCAGCTCCCTCTGCAGGTAGACCACGGAGCTGCAGACACCAAATGGTTACAGACCTTTTTTCTGGATCTACAGTTTTTCTTTGAGATCCCCCTGAAGGGCAGGTTTTCTTCTGCGCATTAGTTACCATTTAAAACTTATATTTTGATACAATAGAATCTCTGCTCCCTGTCAGTGAATGGAACCATCTAGAGGCAGAAAGTTGATCCTAACCTTGTACTTTCCACCACTGGGGGTTTGTTACTAGACTGGAGGAATTGTTCACAGGTCTACACCCGTGTGAAGTTGGCACCCCATGTTCTTAAATTTCAAAAATAAATACACCATTCGTTTGTGCTGCAAAAATGAACGTTTGCGCCGCTTTGGTTTCTGAGATATTGCGCGCTTGATTTTGCTGAAACCCCGCCCACTTTCCACCATGTTTTTAACCCTGACCCTAGACCCCCCCAGGTGTGCTGCAGCTTGCCCTCCCCCCCACAACTTTTTTTTTTGGGGCACAAGCATGTTATTGTTTTTCTACGTACACCGCACACCCCACCGCTGATCAACTTCGGACAGTTGATCAGCGAGTTTGAATAAAAAAAAAATAATTCAAATTTTTTGGCCTTTTTTTGGTCTGTTAGGTTTAGGGTAAGTTCGCGAACACCCGTCCCGTCCCGCCCCCCCCCCCCCCCCACACACACACCAAATAAAGTTTATCACGCACACACACTCCCCTATGGCCCACCAGATGTTCTCGGCCGAGGAGGCATACGCCCAGCCTGCCTCCGAGTCCGAGAGCCCCAGTGAGGATGACCCCACTTTCTTTTTGTCATCCGCGTCCTCATCATCTAGTGATGATGATGATGAGCCCCCAAGGCAGGGGAGACGTCGCCAGGCGGAGCAAGGGGACCGCCGTGCTAGGGACCCTGAGGCCCACACTAGTACGAGAAGCTTTCGGGTTCGTACAAGTTTTCCGGCCACCAGTTAAGTCCACTGGAGCCCCCTGCCGGTGAACTTGTCTGTATTCCCCAGAGCGTTTTGAGCCCGCGATTCCTGATTTTGTAGGCCAACCAGGAATCCAGATTTCCACTGTGGGCTTCACTGAATACGACTACTTTAGTCTTTTTTTCAGTGACCACTTTGTGCATCTGATGGTGGAGCAGACGAACCTGTACGCCCAACAGTTCGTCGCTCAACACCCGGGCTCTCCTTTGGCTAGGCCCGGTGGCTGGACGCCGGTCAGTGCAGCAGATGACGATGTTTTGGGGCCTCGTGCTGCACATGGGCCTAGTCCAAACACCTAGTGTCAGGCATTACTGGAGTGGGGACGTCCTCTACCAGACCCCACTTTACAGTACGGCCATGACACGTACCCGGTTTGAGGCCATCCGGAAATGCCTGCATTATGCAGATAATGCAGCATGTCCCCCCAAGGTGATCCTGCCCATGACCGTCTGTATAAGATACGGCCGGTCATCAATTGCTTTGGGGCCAAATTTGTACAGGCCGATGTGCCTGGAAGGGAGGTCGCGGTTGATGGGTCTCTCATTGCTTTCAAGGGGAGACTCATTTTCAGCCAGTATGTTCCCTCTAAGCGGGCGAGGTATGGCGTGAAGCTGTACACACTTTGTGAGAGTACCTCAGGGTACACTTACAAGTTTCCTGTGTACGAGGGGCGAGATTCCCGCATTCAACCCCCAGAATGTCCCCCCACTCTGGGTGTTAGCGGGAAACTTGTGTGGGACCTTATGTACCTACTGCTAGATAAGGGTTACCACATGTACGTGGATAACTTTTATACTAGTATCCCCTTGTTCAGGTCCCTCGCTGCCAGAGCCACGTCCGCTTGTGGGACCGTGTGGGAAAATCAGCGCGGCCTCCCTGCCCACCCCCTCCAGGTACCTATCTCCAGGGGTGAGACCCGTGCCCTTACCAGTGGAAACCTGTTGCTGGTCAGGTATAAGGACAAGAGGGATGTCCTTGTACTGTCCACAATCCACGGTAACGGCATCACCCCTGTCCCTGTGCGAGGTACCACGGCAATGGTCCTCAAGCCCGATTGTATCGTCGACTACAATCGGTATATGGGAGGAGTTGATCTCTCTGATCAAGTCCTCAAGCCATATAACGCCATGCGTGGGGTACACCAGACAAGTTCACCGGCAGGGGGCTCCAGTGGACTTAACTGGTGGCCGGAAAACTTGTACGAGCCCGAAAGCTTCTCGTACTAGTGTGGGCCTCAGGGTCCCTAGCACGGCGGTCCCCTTGCTCCGCCTGGCGACGTCTCCCCTGCCTTGGGGGCTCATCATCATCATCACTAGATGATGAGGAGGACGCGGATGACAAAAAGAAAGTGGGGTCATCCTCGTCCTCACTGGGGCTCTCGGACTCGGAGGCAAGCTGGGCGTATGCCTCCTCAGCCGAGAACATCTGGCGGGCCATAGGGGAGTGTGTGTGTGTGTGATAAACTTTATTTGGTATCTAATCCTATCCTGTGTGATACTGACTGCTGAGCTGTGTATCTAATCCTATCCTGTGTGATACTGTCTGCTGAGCTGTGTATCTAATCCTATCCTGCGTGATACAGTCTGCTGAGCTGTGTATCTAATCCTATCCTGCGTGATACAGTCTGCTGAGCTGTGTATCTAATCCTGTCCTATGTAACACTGTCTGCTGAGCTGTGTATCTAATCCTATCCTGTGTGATACTGTCTGCTGAGCTCTGTATCTAATCCTATCCTGTGTGATACTGACTGCTGAGCAGTGTATCTAATCCTATCCTGTGCGATACTGTCTGCTGAGCTGTGTATCTAATCCTATCCTGCGTGATACAGTCTGCTGAGCTGTGTATCTAATCCTATCCTGTGTGATACAGTCTGCTGAGCTACGTATCTAATCCTATCCTGTGTGATACAGTCTGCTGAGCTGTGTATCTAATCCTATCCTGTGTGATACAGTCTGCTGAGCTACGTATCTAATCCTATCCTGTGTGATACTGACTGCTGAGCTGTGTATCTAATCCTATCCTGTGTGATACTGTCTGCTGAGCTGTGTATCTAATCCTATCCTGTGTGATACTGTCTGCTGAACTGTGTATCTAATCCTATCTTGTGTGATACTGCCTGCTGAGCTGTGTATCTAATCCTATCCTGTGTGATACTGACTGCTGAGCTGTGTATCTAATCCTATCATGTGTGATACTGACTGCTGAGCTGTGTAACTAATCCTATCCTGTGTGATACTGCCTGCTGAGCTGTGTATCTAATCCTATCCTGTGTGATACAGTCTGCTGAGCTGTGTATCTAATCCTATCCTGTGTGATACTGACTGCTGAGCTGTGTATCTAATCCTATCCTGTGTGATACTGTCTGCTGAGCTGTGTATCTAATCCTGTGTGATACTGACTGCTGAGCTGTGTATCTAATCCTATCCTGTGTGATACTGACTGCTGAGCTGTGTAACTAATCCTATCCTGTGTGATACAGCCTGCTGAGCTGTGTATCTAATCCTATCCTGTGTGATACTGTCTGCTGAGCTGTGTATCTAATCCTGTCCTGTGTGATACTGTCCGCTGAGCTGTGTATCTAATCCTATCCTGTGTGATACTGACTGCTGAGCTGTGTATCTAATCCTGTCCTGTGTGATACTGTCTGCTGAGCTGTGTATCTAATCCTATCCTGTGTGATACTGACTGCTGAGCTCTGTATCTAATCCTATCCTGTGTGATACAGTCTGCTGAGCTGTGTATCTAATCCTATCCTGTGTGATACTGACTGCTGAGCTGTGTATCTAATCCTATCCTATGTGATACTGTCTGCTGAGCTGTGTATCTAATCCTTTCCTGTGTGATACAGTCTGCTGAGCTGTGTATCTAATCCTATCCTGTGTGATACAGCCTGCTGAGCTGTGTATCTAATCCTATCCTGTGTGATACCGTCTGCTGAGCTGTGTATCTAATCCTATCCTGTGTGATACTGCCTGCTGAGCTGTGTATCTAATCCTGTCCTGTGTGATACTGTCTGCTGAGCTGTGTATCTAATCCTATCCTGTGTGATACAGTCTGCTGAGCTGTGTATCTAATCCTATTCTGTGTGATACTGTCTGCTGAGCTGTGTATCTAATCCTCTCCTGTGTGATACTGACTGCTGAGCTGTGTAACTAATCCTATCCTGTGTGATACAGCCTGCTGAGCTGTGTATCTAATCCTATCCTGTGTGATACTGTCTGCTGAGCTGTGTATCTAATCCTGTCCTGTGTGATACTGTCCGCTGAGCTGTGTATCTAATCCTATCCTGTGTGATACTGACTGCTGAGCTGTGTATCTAATCCTGTCCTGTGTGATACTGTCTGCTGAGCTGTGTATCTAATCCTATCCTGTGTGATACTGACTGCTGAGCTCTGTATCTAATCCTATCCTGTGTGATACAGTCTGCTGAGCTGTGTATCTAATCCTATCCTGTGTGATACTGACTGCTGAGCTGTGTATCTAATCCTATCCTATGTGATACTGTCTGCTGAGCTGTGTATCTAATCCTTTCCTGTGTGATACAGTCTGCTGAGCTGTGTATCTAATCCTATCCTGTGTGATACAGCCTGCTGAGCTGTGTATCTAATCCTATCCTGTGTGATACCGTCTGCTGAGCTGTGTATCTAATCCTATCCTGTGTGATACTGCCTGCTGAGCTGTGTATCTAATCCTGTCCTGTGTGATACTGTCTGCTGAGCTGTGTATCTAATCCTATCCTGTGTGATACAGTCTGCTGAGCTGTGTATCTAATCCTATTCTGTGTGATACTGTCTGCTGAGCTGTGTATCTAATCCTATCCTGTGTGATACTGTCTGCTGAGCTGTGTATCTAATCCTATCCTGTGTGATACTGCCTGCTGAGCTGTGTATCTAATCCTATCCTGTGTGATACTGTCTGCTGAGCTGTGTATCTAATCCTATCCTGTGTGATACTGACTGCTGAGCTGTGTATCTAATCCTGTCCTGTGTGATACTGTCTGCTGAGCTGTGTATCTAATCCTATCCTGTGTGATACAGTCTGCTGAGCTGTGTATCTAATCATATCCTGTGTGATACTGACTGCTGAGCTCTGTATCTAATCCTATCCTGTGTGATACTGTCTGCTGAGCTGTGTATCTAATCCTATCATGTGTGATACAGTCTGCTGAGCTGTGTATCTAATCCTATCCTATGTGATACTGACTGCTGAGCTGTGTATCTAATCCTATCCTGTGTGATACTGACTGCTGAGCTGTGTATCTAATCCTATCCTGTGTGATACTGACTGCTGAGCTGTGTATCTAATCCTATCCTGTGTGATACTGACTGCTGAGCTGTGTATCTAATCCTATCCTGTGTGATACAGTCTGCTGAGCTACGTATCTAATCCTATCCTGTGTGATACTGACTGCTGAGCTGTGTATCTAATCCTATCCTGTGTGATACTGTCTGCTGAGCTGTGTATCTAATCCTATCCTGTGCGATACTGTCTGCTGAGCTGTGTATCTAATCCTATCCTGTGTGATACTGTCTGCTGAGCTGTGTATCTAATCCTATCCTGTGTGATACTGACTGCTGAGCTATGTATCTAATCCTATCCTGTGTGATACTGACTGCTGAGCTGTGTAACTAATCCTATCCTGTGTGATACAGTCTGCTGAGCTGTGTATCTAATCCTATCCTATGTGATACTGTCTGCTGAGCTGTGTATCTAATCCTATCCTGTGTGATACTGACTGCTGAGCTGTGTATCTAATCCTGTCCTGTGTGATACTGACTGCTGAGCTGTGTATCTAACCCTATCCTGTGTGATACTGTCTGCTGAGCTGTGTATCTAATCCTATCCTGTGTGATACTGACTGCTGAGCTGTGTATCTAATCCTATCCTGTGTGATACTGTCCGCTGAGCTGTGTATCTAATCCTATCCTGTGTGATACAGTCTGCTGAGCTGTGTATCTAATCCTATCCTGTGTGATACTGACTGCTGAGCTACGTATCTAATCCTATCCTGTGTGATACTGTCTGCTGAGCTACGTATCTAATCCTATCCTGTGTGATACTGACTGCTGAGCTGTGTATCTAATTCTATCCTGTGTGATACTGACTGCTGAGCTACGTATCTAATCCTATCATGTGTGATACTGACTGCTGAGCTGTGTATCTAATCCTATCCTGTGTGATACTGACTGGTGAGCTACGTATCTAATCCTATCCTGTGTGATACTGTCTGCTGAGCTGTGTATCTAATCCTATCCTCTGTGATACTGTCTGCTGAGCTGTGTATCTAATCCTATTCTGTGTGATACAGTCTGCTGAGCTGTGTATCTAATCCTATCCTCTGTGATACTGTCTGCTGAGCTGTGTATCTAATCCTATCCTGTGTGATACTGTCTGCTGAGCTACGTATCTAATCCTATCCTGTGTGATACTGACTGCTGAGCTGTGTATCTAATCCTATCCTGTGTGATACTGTCTGCTGAGCTGTGTATCTAATCCTATCCTGTGTGATACAGTCTGCTGAGCTGTGTATCTAATCCTATCCTGTGTGATACTGTCTGCTGAGCTGTGTATCTAATCCTATCCTGTGTGATACTGTCTGCTGAGCTGTGTATCTAATCCTATCCTGTGTGATACTGTCTGCTGAGCTGTGTATCTAATCCTGTCCTGTGTGATACTGTCTGCTGAGCTGTGTATCTAATCCTATCCTGTGTGATACTGTCTGCTGAGCTGTGTATCTAATCCTATCCTGTGTGATACAGTCTGCTGAGCTGTGTATCTAATCCTATCCTGTGTGATACTGTCTGCTGAGCTGTGTATCTAATCCTGTCCTGTGTGATACTGTCTGCTGAGCTGTGTATCTAATCCTATCCTGTGTGATACTGACTGCTGAGCTGTGTATCTAATCCTATCCTGCGTGATACTGACTGCTGAGCTGTGTATCTAATCCTATCCTGTGTGATACTGTCTGCTGAGCTGTGTATCTAATCCTATCCTGTGTGATACTGTCTGCTGAGCTGTGTATATAATCCTATCCTGTGTGATACTGTCTGCTGAGCTGTGTATCTAATCCTTTCCTGTGTGATACAGTCTGCTGAGCTGTGTATCTAATCCAATCCTGTGTGATACAGTCTGCTGAGCTGTGTATCCAATCCTATTCTGTGTGATACTGACTGCTGAGCTGTGTATCTAATCCTATCATGTGTGATACTGACTGCTGAGCTGTGTATCTAATCCTATCCTGTGTGATACAGTCTGCTGAGCTGTGTATCTAATCCTATCCTGTGTGATAACGTCCGCTGAGCTGTGTATCTAATCCTATCCTGTGTGATACTGTCTGCTGAGCTGTGTATCTAATCCTATCCTGTGTGATACTGACTGCTGAGCTGTGTATCTAATCCTATCCTGTGTGATACTGACTGCTGAGCTGTGTATCTAATCCTATCCTGTGTGATACTGCCTGCTGAGCTGTGTATCTAATCCTGTCCTGTGTGATACTGTCTGCTGAGCTGTGTATCTAATCCTCTCCTGTGTGATACTGTCTGCTGAGCTGTGTATCTAATCCTATCCTGTGTGATACTGCCTGCTGAGCTGTGTATCTAATCCTGTCCTGTGTGATACTGTCTGCTGAGCTGTGTATCTAATCCTTTCCTGCGTGATACTGACTGCTGAGCTGTGTATCTAATCCTATCCTGTGTGATACTGACTGCTGAGCTGTGTATCTAATCCTATCCTGTGTGATACTGTCTGCTGAGCTGTGTATCTAATCCTATCCTGTGTGATACTGCCTGCTGAGCTGTGTATCTAATCCTGTCCTGTGTGATACTGTCTGCTGAGCTGTGTATCTAATCCTATCCTCTGTGATACTGACTGCTGAGCCGTGTATCTAATCCTATCCTGTGTGATACTGTCTGCTGAGCTGTGTATCTAATTCTATCCTGTGTGATACTGTCTGCTGAGCTGTGTATCTAATCCTATCCTGTGTGATACTGTCTGCTGAGCTGTGTATCTAATCCTATCCTGTGTGATACAGTCTGCTGAGCTGTGTATCTAATCCTATCCTGTGTGATACTGACTGCTGAGCTGTGTATCTAATCCTATCCTGTGTGATACTGACTGCTGAGCTGTGTATCTAATCCTATCCTGTGTGATACTGTCTGCTGAGCTGTGTATCTAATCCTATCCTGTGATACTGTCTGCTGAGCTGTGTATCTAATCCTATCCTGTGTGATACAGTCTGCTGAGCTGTGTATCTAATCCTATCCTGTGTGATACTGACTACTGAGCTGTGTATCTAATCCTATCCTGTGTGATACTGACTGCTGAGCGGTGTATCTAATCCTATCCTGTGATACTGTCTGCTGAGCTGTGTATCTAATCCTATCCTGTGTGATACTGACTGCTGAGCAGTGTATCTAATCCTATCCTGTGTGATACTTCCTGCTGAGCTGTGTATCTAATCCTATCCTGTGTGATACTGTCTGCTGAGCTGTGTATCTAATCCTATCCTGTGTGATACTGTCTGCTGAGCTGTGTATCTAATTCTATCCTGTGTGATACTGTCTGCTGAGCTGTGTATCTAATCCTATCCTGTGTGATACTGTCTGCTGAGCTGTGTATCTAATCCTATCCTGTGTGATACTGTCTGCTGAGCTGTGTATCTAATTCTATCCTGTGTGATACTGTCTGCTGAGCTGTGTATCTAATCCTATCCTGTGTGATACTGCCTGCTGAGCTGTGTATCTAATCCTATCCTGTGTGATACTGTCTGCTGAGCTGTGTATCTAATCCTCTCCTGTGTGATACAGTCTGCTGAGCTGTGTATCTAATTCTATCCTGTGTGATACTGACTTCTGAGCTGTGTATCTAATCCTATCATGTGTGATACTGACTGCTGAGCTGTGTATCTAATCCTATCCTGGGTGATACTGTCTGCTGAGCTGTGTATCTAATACTATCCTGTGTGATACTGTCTGCTGAGCTGTGTATCTAATCCTATCCTGTGTGATACTGTCTGCTGAGCTGTGTATCTAATTCTATCCTGTGTGATACTGTCTGCTGAGCTGTGTATCTAATCCTATCCTGTGTGATACTGCATGCTGAGCTGTGTATCTAATCCTATCCTGTGTGATACTGTCTGCTGAGCTGTGTATCTAATCCTATCCTGTGTGATACTGTCTGCTGAGCTGTGTATCTAATCCTATCCTGTGTGATACTGCCTGCTGAGCTGTGTATCTAATCCTATCCTGTGTGATACTGTCTGCTGAGCTGTGTATCTAATACTATCCTGTGTGATACTGTCTGCTGAGCTGTGTATCTAATTCTATCCTGTGTGATACTGACTGCTGAGCTGTGTATCTAATCCTATCCTGTGTGATACTGACTGCTGAGCTGTGTATCTAATCCTATCCTGGGTGATACTGTCTGCTGAGCTGTGTATCTAATACTATCCTGTGTGATACTGTCTGCTGAGCTGTGTATCTAATCCTATCCTGTGTGATACTGTCTGCTGAGCTGTGTATCTAATCCTATCCTGTGTGATACTGTCTGCTGAGCTGTTTATCTAATCCTATCCTGTGTGATACTGCCTGCTGAGCTGTGTATCTAATCCTATCCTGTGTGATACTGTCTGCTGAGCTGTGTATCTAATCCTATCCTGTGTGATACTGACTGCTGAGCTGTGTATCTAATCCTGTCCTGTGTGATACTGTCTGCTGAGCTGTGTATCTAATCCTCTCCTGTGTGATACTGTCTGCTGAGCTGTGTATCTAATCCTATCCTGTGTGATACTGTCTGCTGAGCTGTGTATTTAATCCTCTCCTGTGTGATACTGTCTGCTGAGCTGTGTATCTAATCCTATCCTGTGTGATACTCCCTGCTGAGCTGTGTATCTGATCCTATCTTGTATGATGGGAGTTGTAGTTGTGGCACGGTGGCTGGCACCTGCTGTAGGAGCGTCCTGACACATAACCTGATGAGAGTTGTGATAGGAAGACTCTGGGACAGTGGACAATCCACCCCTTAAAGGGAACCTGTCACCGGGATTTTCTGTATAGAGCGGAGGACATGGGCTGCTAGATGGCGGCTAGCGAATCAGCAATACCCAGTCCCCATAGCTCTGGGTGCTTTTGTGTACAAAAAAAAACAAAAACCTGGTTTGATACAAATGCAAATTGCCCTGCGCTGAGCCCTGTCCCGGACTCCTCTGACGTACAGGACTCCTCTCACGTACAGGACTCCTCTGACGTACAGGACTCCTCTCACGTACAGGACTCCCCTCACGTACAGGACTCCTCACGTACAGGACTCCTCTCACGTACTGGACTCCTCTCACATACAGGACTCCTCTCACATACAGGACTCCTCTCACGTACAGGACTCCTCTCACGTACAGGACTCCTCTCACACGCAGGACTCCTCTCACGTACAGGACTCCTCTCACGTACAGGACTCCTCTCACGTACAGGACTCCTCTGACGTACAGGACTCCTCTGACGTACTGGACTCCTCTCACGTACTGGACTCCTCTCACGTACAGGACTCCTCTCACGTACAGGACTCCTCTCACGTACAGGACTCCTCTCACATACAGGACTCCTCTCACATACAGGACTCCTCTCACGTACAGGACTCCTCTCACGTACAGGACTCCTCTCACGTACTGGACTCCTCTCACGTACTGGACTCCTCTCACGTACAGGACTCCTCTCACGTACAGGACTCCTCTCACACACAGGACTCCTCTCACGTACAGGACTCCTCTCACGTACAGGACTCCTCTCACGTACAGGACTCCTCTCACTTACAGGACTCCTCTCACACACAGGACTCCTCTCACGTACAGGACTCCTCTCACGTACAGGACTCCTCTCACGTACAGGACTCCTCACGTACAGGACTCCTCTCACGTACAGGACTCCTCTCACACGCAGGACTCCTCACGTACAGGACTCCTCACGTACAGGACTCCTCTCACGTACTGGACTCCTCTCACGTACAGGACTCCTCTCACGTACAGGACTCCTCTCACGTACAGGACTCCTCTCACGTACAGGACTCCTCTCACGTACAGGACTCCCCTCACGTACAGGACTCCCCTCACGTACAGGACTCCCCTCACGTACAGGACTCCTCTCACGTACAGGACTCCTCTCACGTACAGGACTCCTCTCACGTACAGGACTCCTCTCACGTACAGGACTCCTCTCACGTACAGGACTCCCCTCACGTACAGGACTCCCCTAACGTACAGGACTCCTCTCACGTACAGGACTCCTCTCACGTACAGGACTCCTCTCACGTACAGGACTCCTCTCACGTACTGGACTCCTCTCACGTACAGGACTCCTCTCACGTACAGGACTCCTCTCACGTACTGGACTCCTCTCACGTACAGGACTCCTCTCACGTACAGGACTCCCCTCACGTACTGGACTCCTCTCACGTACAGGACTCCTCTCACGTACAGGACTCCTCTCACGTACAGGACTCCTCTCACGTACAGGACTCCTCTCACGTACAGGACTCCTCTCATACAGGACTCCTCTCACATACAGGACTCCTCTCACACACAGGACTCCTCTCACATACAGGACTCCCCTCACGTACAGGACTCCCCTCACGTACAGGACTCCTCTCACGTACTGGACTCCTCTCACGTACTGGACTCCTCTCACGTACTGGACTCCTCTCACGTACAGGACTCCTCTCACGTACAGGACTCCTCTCACGTACAGGACTCCCCTCACGTACTGGACTCCTCTCACGTACAGGACTCCTCTCACGTACAGGACTCCTCTCACGTACAGGACTCCCCTCACGTACAGGACTCCTCTCACGTACTGGACTCCTCTCACGTACTGGACTCCTCTCACGTACAGGACTCCTCTCACGTACAGGACTCCTCTCACGTACAGGACTCCTCTCACGTACAGGACTCCTCTCACGTACTGGACTCCCCTCACGTACAGGACTCCCCTCACGTACAGGACTCCTCTCACGTACAGGACTCCTCTCACGTACAGGACTCCTCTCACGTACAGGACTCCTCTCACGTACAGGACTCCTCTCACGTACAGGACTCCTCTCACGTACAGGACTCCTCTCACGTACAGGACTCCTCTCACGTACAGGACTCTCCTCACGTACAGGACTCTCCTCACGTACAGGACTCTCCTCACGTACAGGACTCCTCTCACGTACAGGACTCCTCTCACGTACAGGACTCCCCTCACGTACAGGACTCCTCTCACGTACAGGACTCCTCTCACGTACAGGACTCCTCTCACGTACAGGACTCCTCTCACATACAGGACTCCTCAGGTTCATTTGCATTTCTATCAAATTGTTTTTTCTTACACAATAAAAGCACCCAGAGCTATGGGGACTGGGTATTGCGGATGTGCTAGCGGCCATCTAGCAGCCCATGTCCTCAGCTCTATACACAAGTGTCACTGAGGGGCGGGGCATTATCATGTAACCACGCCCACTGCGTAATAACGGGCATCCTCCCAGAAATGCAGCAGATTGCACAGTTTCCCAGACCTGAAATGACTGGGGGAGGGGGGTCTGGAGTTGTGGCCCCGGGGTGTGAGCTCTGCAGGTGTCGCCCCGTTTGCTTTATGAATGCCCCTTTTATGCCACCTCCTGGCTCTGGATGCAGGAGAACGGGTTTATCGAGAGCGAAAATCCGGAGACAATGGCGGATTTATGTAACTGGGAAATGCCGCAGGTCAGATCGGAGGAGAACCAGGTGTATGCGGGGGCGGCCGGGCGTACGGCAACCAGGGGCTCATTCACACCAGAAGAAGAGCACAGTCTAGAATTATACAGTGAATGCGTCCCATCCGACCGGTCGTGTGCATGAGGCCACGGATACAGCTGTTCTAGTGATGTCATCAGCAGGGGGCGGGGCTGTGACTACCTCTCAGACATGTGTCATATCAGTGATGTCATCAGCACGGGGCGGGGCTGTGACTACCTCTCAGACATGTCATATCAGTGATGTCATCAGCAGGGGGCGGGGCTGTGACTACCTCTCAGACATGTGTCATATCAGTGATGTCATCAGCACGGGGCGGGGCTGTGACTACCTCTCAGACATGTCATATCAGTGATGTCATCAGCAGGGGGCGGGGCTGTGACTACCTCTCAGGACATATGTCATATCAGTGATGTCATCAGCAGGGGGCGGGGCTGTGACTACCTCTCAGGACATATGTCATATCAGTGATGTCATCAGCACGGGGCGGGGCTGTTACTACCTCTCAGGACATATGTCATATCAGTGATGTCATCAGCAGGGGGCGGGGCTGTGACAACCTCTCAGGCAGGATATACAGGCAGGTTGTCGGCAGTAGTAACACTTCCTGGTTGTGTTTTGCTGCTTCCATCTTCTGTTCGTTCCTTTTTAAAGGGCCAGCACCCTTCTCTGCTCCCGGAGCGGGCACTGTGTGCAGCGACCAGTATGTCCTTGCTATGTGGCCGGGTATTTGGCCACTATCCCTTCTCACTGTCATGCCAGTTCTGTCCAGCAGGTGTCAGTGTCGCCTCCTTGTAGCAGACCCCCAGTAGTCATTGTGGGGGTCATCTGATGTGGATTCTGCCGGACCTCCCGATGGGACCCTCTCCTCATCATTCTGTTGAGATTGTAGAGAATCTAACAATAGTGTGGCACAGAAGCAGTCATGTGACCGGGCACCGCAGCCTGGCATCAGGGCTCAGGGTGGGCAGAGGTCAGCGGCTGAATTCCTGGAATCTGGGAAAACACACATAATGTGCGCCAGAGGGGGCAGGGGTTATGTTGGCGGCACTGTCCTCAACATGGCTGCCAGGGTGACAACCGATATGGCCGTTAGGAAAGCTGGCTGATCACAAACATGGCCGTCAGTGGTCTGGGAAAGCTGGGTGATGACATACATGGCCGTCAGGAGTCTGGGAAAGCTGGGTGATCACATACATGGCCGTCAGGAGTCTGGGAAAGCTGGGTGATCACATACATGGCCGTCAGTGGTCTGGGAAAGCTGGGTGATGACATACATGGCCGTTAGTGGTCTGGGAAAGCTGGGTGATCACATACATGGCCGTCAGTGGTCTGGGAAAGCTGGGTGATGACATACATGGCCGTCAGGAGTCTGGGAAAGCTGGGTGATCACATACATGGCCGTCAGTGGTCTGGGAAAGCTGGGTGATGACATACATGGCCGTCAGGAGTCTGGGAAAGCTGGGTGATGACATACATGGCCGTCAGTGGTCTGGGAAAGCTGGCTGATCACATACATGGCTGTCAGGAGTCTGGGAAAGCTGGCTGATCACATACATGGCCGTCAGGAGTCTGGGAAAGCTGGCTGATCACATACATGGCCGTCAGGAGTCTGGGAAAGCTGGCTGATCACATACATGGCCGTCAGGAGTCTGGGAAAGCTGGGTGATGACATACATGGCCGTCAGGAGTCTGGGAAAGCTGGGTGATCACATACATGGCCGTCAGGAGTCTGGGAAAGCTGGGTGATGACATACATGGCCGTCAGTGGTCTGGGAAAGCTGGGTGATGACATACATGGCCGTCAGGAGTCTGGGAAAGCTGGGTGATGACATACATGGCCGTCAGTGGTCTGGGAAAGCTGGCTGATCACATACATGGCTGTCAGGAGTCTGGGAAAGCTGGCTGATCACATACATGGCTGTCAGGAGTCTGGGAAAGCTGGCTGATGACATACATGGCCGTCAGGGGTCTGGGAAAGCTGGGTGATGACATACATGGCCGTCAGGGGTCTGGGAAAGCTGGGTGATGACATACATGGCCGTCAGGAGTCTGGGAAAGCTGGGCGATAACATACATGGCCGTCAGGAGTCTGGGAAAGCTGGGTGATGACATACATGGCCGTCAGTGGTCTGGGAAAGCTGGGTGATGACATACATGGCCGTCAGTGGTCTGGGAAAGCTGGGCGATAACATACATGGCCGTCAGGAGTCTGGGAAAGCTGGGTGATGACATACATGGCCGTCAGGGGTCTGGGAAAGCTGGGTGATGACATACATGGCCGTCAGGAGTCTGGGAAAGCTGGGTGATGACATACATGGCCGTCAGGAGTCTGGGAAAGCTGGGTGATGACATACATGGCCGTCAGTGGTCTGAGAAAGCTGGGTGATGACATACATGGCCGTCAGGAGTCTGGGAAAGCTGGGTGATGACATACATGGCCGTCAGGAGTCTGGGAAAGCTGGGTGATGACATACATGGCCGTCAGTGGTCTGGGAAAGCTGGGTGATAACATACATGGCCGTCAGGAGTCTGGGAAAGCTGGGTGATAACATACATGGCCGTCAGGAGTCTGGGAAAGCTGGGTGATGACATACATGGCCGTCAGTGGTCTGGGAAAGCTGGGTGATGACATACATGGCCGTCAGGAGTCTGGGAAAGCTGGGTGATGACATACATGGCCGTCAGGAGTCTGGGAAAGCTGGGTGATGACATACATGGCCGTCAGGAGTCTGGGAAAGCTGGGTGATGACATACATGGCCGTCAGTGGTCTGGGAAAGCTGGGTGATAACATACATGGCCGTCAGGAGTCTGGGAAAGCTGGGTGATAACATACATGGCCGTCAGGAGTCTGGGAAAGCTGGGTGATGACATACATGGCCGTCAGGAGTCGGGGTGAAGACTGAAGATTTAGGGAAAGCTGGGTGATAACACACATGGCCGTCAGGAGTCTGGGAAAGCTGGGTTATAACACATGGCCGTCAGGAGTCTGGGTGAAGACTGAAGATTTAGGGAAAGCTGGGTGATGGCCCCTGTGGGAGCTGCAGGTTGGCGGCGCTCTGGGCAGCACCTCCCGGAGATCCTGCTTGCTTCCTCTTTACAGGAGGAGTCTGGGAGATATCTGGCACTATAAATCATGGCGGTGACACATTTATACGCAGCATGGGGCCCGGTAATTGCCGCCTGCGTGTGACTCATGTGGGAACCTTCTTACATGTTACACGCCTGTGAGAATCCTCATGTAACAAAGTTACCAGAACGGGAAATGGCGGAGGTTTGTGTGTTATATCCTGGAGGTGGTGGAACTACAAGAATGGCTGGCACCTGATAATACCGCCGCGCTCACAAGATATGTACAAGTATCATACATACACATATCATACAGTACACATCATACATATCATACAGTACACATCATACATATACATACAGTACACATCATACATATACATACAGTACACATCATACATATACATACAGTACACATCATACATATAGTACACATCATACATATACATACAGTACACATCATACATATACATATAGTACACATCATACATATAGTACACATCATACATATAGTACACATCATACATATACATATAGTACACATCATACATATACATACAGTACACATCATACATATAGTACACATCATACATATAGTACACATCATACATATAGTACACATCATACATATACATACAGTACACATCATACATATAGTACACATCATACATATAGTACACATCATACATATACATACAGTACACATCATACATATACATATAGTACACATCATACATATACATACAGTACACATCATACATATAGTACACATCATACATATAGTACACATCATACATATACATACAGTACACATCATACATATACATACAGTACATATATATACATATACATATACATATAGTACACATCATACATATACATACAGTACACATCATACATATACATACAGTACACATCATACATATACATATAGTACACATCATACATATACATACAGTACACATCATACATATACATATAGTACACATCATACATATACATACAGTACACATCATACATATACATACAGTACACATCATACATATACATATAGTACACATCATACATATACATATAGTACACATCATACATATACATACAGTACACATCATACATATACATACAGTACATATATATACATATATACATACAGTACACATCATACATATACATACAGTACATATATATACATATACATACAGTACACATCATACATATACATATAGTACACATCATACATATACATACAGTACACATCATACATATACATACAGTACACATCATACATATACATACAGTACACATCATACATATACATACAGTACACATCATACATATACATACAGTACACATCATACATATACATATAGTACACATCATACATATACATATAGTACACATCATACATATACATACAGTACACATCATACATATACATATAGTACACATCATACATATACATACAGTACACATCATACATATACATACAGTACACATCATACATATACATATAGTACACATCATACATATACATATAGTACACATCATACATATACATACAGTACACATCATACATATACATACAGTACATATATATACATATATACATACAGTACACATCATACATATACATACAGTACATATATATACATATACATACAGTACACATCATACATATACATATAGTACACATCATACATATACATACAGTACACATCATACATATACATACAGTACACATCATACATATACATATAGTACACATCATACATATACATACAGTACACATCATACATATACATACAGTACACATCATACATATACATACAGTACACATCATACATATACATATAGTACACATCATACATATACATACAGTACACATCATACATATACATACAGTACACATCATACATATACATATAGTACACATCATACATATACATATAGTACACATCATACATATACATACAGTACACATCATACATATACATACAGTACACATCATACATATACATATAGTACACATCATACATATACATATAGTACACATCATACATATACATACAGTACACATCATACATATACATATAGTACACATCATACATATACATACAGTACACATCATACATATACATACAGTACACATCATACATATACATATAGTACACATCATACATATACATATAGTACACATCATACATATACATACAGTACACATCATACATATACATACAGTACATATATATACATATATACATACAGTACACATCATACATATACATACAGTACATATATATACATATACATACAGTACACATCATACATATACATATAGTACACATCATACATATACATACAGTACACATCATACATATACATACAGTACACATCATACATATACATATAGTACACATCATACATATACATATAGTACACATCATACATATACATACAGTACACATCATACATATACATATAGTACACATCATACATATACATACAGTACACATCATACATATACATACAGTACACATCATACATATACATATAGTACACATCATACATATACATATAGTACACATCATACATATACATACAGTACACATCATACATATACATACAGTACATATATATACATATATACATACAGTACACATCATACATATACATACAGTACATATATATACATATACATACAGTACACATCATACATATACATACAGTACACATCATACATATACATATAGTACACATCATACATATACATACAGTACATATATATACATATACATACAGTACACATCATACATATACATACAGTACACATCATACATATACATATAGTACACATCATACATATACATACAGTACATATATATACATATACATACAGTACACATCATACATATACATACAGTACACATCATACATATACATACAGTACATATATATACATATACATACAGTACACATCATACATATACATACAGTACACATCATACATATACATACAGTACACATCATACGTATACATATAGTACACATCATACATATACATACAGTACATATATATACATATACATACAGTACACATCATACATATACATACAGTACACATCATACATATACATATAGTACACATCATACATATACATACAGTACATATATATACATATACATACAGTACACATCATACATATACATACAGTACACATCATACATATACATACAGTACACATCATACATATACATATAGTACACATCATACATATACATACAGTACATATATACATATAGTACACATCATACATATACATACAGTACACATCATACATATACATATAGTACACATCATACATATACATACAGTACACATCATACATATACATACAGTACATATATATACATATACATACAGTACACATCATACATATACATACAGTACACATCATACATATACATACAGTACACATCATACATATACATATAGTACACATCATACATATACATACAGTACATATATACATATAGTACACATCATACATATAGTACACATCATAAATATACATATAGTACACATCATAAATATACATATAGTACACATCATACATACACATATCATACAGTACACATCATACATATACATACATTACATACATACAGTACATATATACATACAGTTAACAGTACACATACATACACACACATCATTCATACACATATCATTCATACACATATCATACATACAGTACACATATATACACATATCATACACACATATCATACATACAGTACATACATACACACACATATCATACACACATATCATACATACAGTACACATAGCATACACACATCATTCATACACATATATACACATATCATACATACAGTACACACATACATACAGTACACATATCATACACACACATATCATACACATATCATACACACACAAAGACATCCCATACATATGTATTCACTATATATACATAGATATTTGTACACAGTATGCTGACACATATTCACGCCCCCATATGTATATACAGGAGACCTGACTACAGCTTCCATCCCCCAAGATCAATACTCAACCCTGTCATTCTTCTGCTTCATATTGATAATTCTCCCTCATTAATACTCCTGCCTCTCACACGCCTCTAATACTTTCTTCAGTACTCTTCATCACTAATTTGCTAAAACTCTCACTCATACTTCACCCGTCACCCTGCCGCCTCATGTTACCCAATCTGTATCTCCATCCTTCATGTAGCATTATCTTATACTTACCTGTGTAGTACTATGAATCTCTAATACTCACCTGTGCAGTACTATCAATCTATAATTCTCACCTGTGTAGTACTATCCATCCATCATACTCACCTGTGTAGTATTATACATCGCTTATATTTACCTGTTGAGTACTATTCATCTCTCATATTGTCCTTTCTCTCCACCTTTTATACTCTCTCCTTGTAATTCTCTCCATCTCTTGTATTCTCCTTATAATTCTCTTCCTTTCATACTCTCTCCTTATAATATCCTCCATCTCTCATACTCCTTATAATTCTCTCCATCTCTCATGCTCTCTCCTTATAATTCTCTCCATCTCTCATGCTCTCTCCTTATAATTCTCTCCATCTCTCATGCTCTCTCCGTATAATTCTCTCCATCTCTCATACTCTTTCCTTATAATTCTCTCCATCTCGTATACTCTCTCCGTATAATTATCTCCATCTCTCATACTCTCTCCTTATAATTCTCTCCATCTCTCATACTCTCTCCTTATAATTCTCTCCATCTCTCATACTCTCTCCTTATAATACCCTCCATCTCTCATACTCTATCCTTATAATTCTCTCCATCTCTTATGCTCTCTCCTTATAATTCTCTCCATCTCTCTTACTCTCTCCTTATAATACCCTCCATCTCTCATACTCTCTCCTTATAATTCTCTCCATCTCTCATACTCTCTCCTTATAATTCTCTCCATCTCTCATACTCTCTCCTTATAATTCTCTCCATCTCTCATACTCTCTCCTTATAATTCTCTCCATCTCTCATACTCTCTCCTTATAATTCTCTCCATCTCTCATACTCTCTCCTTATAATTCTCTCCATCTCTCATACTCTCTCCTTATAATACTCTCCATCGCTCATACTCTATCCTTATAATTCTCTCCATCTCTTATGCTCTCTCCTTATAATTCTCTCCATCTCTCTTACTCTCTCCTTATAATACCCTCCATCTCTCATACTCTCTCCTTATAATTCTCTCCATCTCTCATACTCTCTCCTTATAATTCTCTCCATCTCTCATACTCTCTCCTTATAATTCTCTCCATCTCTCATACTCTCTCCTTATAATTCTCTCCATCTCTCATACTCTCTCCTTATAATTCTCTCCATCTCTCATACTCTCTCCTTATAATTCTCTCCATCTCTCATACTCTCTCCTTATAATACTCTCCATCGCTCATACTCTTTCCTTATAATTCTCTCCATCTCTCATGCTCTCTCCGTATAATTCTCTCCATCTCGTATACTCTCTCCTTATAATTCTCTCCATCTCTCATACTCTCTCCTTATAATTCTCTCCATCTCTCATACTCTCTCCTTATAATACTCTCCATCTCTCATGCTCTCTCCGTATAATTCTCTCCATCTCGTATACTCTCTTTATTATACCCTCCATCTCTCATACTCTCTTTATTATACCTTCCATTTCTTATACTCTCTCCGTATAATTCTCTCCATCTCGTATACTCTCTCCTTATAATTCTCTCCATCTCTTATACTGTCTCCTTATAATACTCTCCATCTCTCATACTCTCTCCTTATAATACTCTCCATCTCTCATGCTCTCTCCGTATAATTCTCTCCATCTCGCATACTCTCTCCGTATAATTCTCTCCATCTCGTATACTCTCTCCTTATAATTCTCTCCATCTCTCATACTCTATCCTTATAATACTCTCCATCTCTCATACTCTATCCTTATAATTCTCTCCATCTCTCATACTCTCTCCTTATAATTCTCTCCATCTCTCATACTCTCTCCGTATAATTCTCTCCATCTCGTATACTCTCTCCTTATAATTCTCTCTATCTCTCATGCTCTCTCCTTATAATTCTCTCATGCTCTCTCCTTATAATACCCTCCATCTCTCATACTCTATCCTTATAATTCTCTTAATCTCTCATACTCCTTATAATTCTCTCCATCTCTTATACTCCTTATAATTCTCTCCATCTCTCATACTCTCTCCTTATAACTCTCTCCATCTCTCATACTCTCTCCTTATAATTCTCTCCATCTCTTATACTCCTTATAATACCTTCCATCTCTCATACTCTCTCCTTATAATTCTCTCCATCTCTCATACTCTCTCCTTATAATTCTCTCCATCTCTCATACTCTCTCCTTATAATTCTCTCCATCTCTCATACTCTCTCCTTATAACTCTCTCTATCTCTCATACTCTCTCCTTATAATTCTCTCCATCTCTCATACTCTCTCCTTATAACTCTCTCCATCTCTCATACTCTCTCCTTATAATACTCTCCATCTCTCATACTCTCTCCGTATAATTCTCTCCATCTCGTATACTCTCTCCTTATAATTTTTCAATCTCTCATACTCTCTCCTTATAATACTCTCCATCTCTCATACTCTCTCCCTATAATTATCTCCATCTCTCATACTCTCCCCTTATAATATTCTCCATCTCTCATACTCTCTCCGTATAATTCTCTCCATCTCGTATACTCTCTCCGTATAATTCTCTCCATCTCGTATACTCTCTCCTTATAATTCTCTCCATCTCTCATGCTCTCTCCTTATAATACTCTCCATCTCTCATGCTCTCTCCGTATAATTCTCTCCATCTCGTATACTCTCTCCTTATAATTCTCTCCATCTCTCATGCTCTCTCCTTATAATTCTCTCATGCTCTCTCCTTATAATACCCTCCATCTCTCATACTCTCTCCTTATAATTCTCTCCATCTCTTATACTCCTTATAATTCTCTCCATCTCTCATACTCTCTCCTTATAACTCTCTCCATCTCTCATACTCTCTCCTTATAATTCTCTCCATCTCTTATACTCCTTATAATACCTTCCATCTCTCATACTCTCTCCTTATAATTCTCTCCATCTCTCATACTCTCTCCTTATAATACTCTCCATCTCTCATGCTCTCTCCGTATAATTCTCTCCATCTCGTATACTCTCTCCTTATAATTCTTCAATCTCTCATACTCTCTCCTTATAATTCTCTCCATCTCTCATACACTCTCCTTATAATTCTCTCCATCTCTTATACTGTCTCTTTAATTCTCTCCATCTCTCATGCTCTCTCCTTATAATACTCTCCATCTCTCATACTCTCTCCTTATAATACTCTCCATCTCTCATGCTCTCTAAGTATAATTCTCTCCATCTCGTATACTCTCTCCTTATAATTCTCTCCATCTCTCATGCTCTCTCCTTATAATTCTCTCATGCTCTCTCCTTATAATACCCTCCATCTCTCATACTCTCTCCTTATAATTCTCTTCATCTCTCATACTCCTTATAATTCTCTCCATCTCTCATACTCTCTCCTTATAACTCTCTCCATCTCTCATACTCTCTCCTTATAATTCTCTCCATCTCTCGTACTCTCTCTTTATAATTCACTCCATCTCTCATACTCCTTATAACTCTCTCCATCTCTCATACTCTCTCCTTATAATTCTCTCTATCTCTCATACTCCTTATAATTCTCTCCATCTCTCATACTCCTTATAATTCTCTCCATCTCTCATACTCTCTCCTTATAATTCTCTCCATCTCTCGTACTCTCTCTTTATAATTCACTCCATCTCTCATACTCTTTATAATACCCTCCATCTCTCATGCTCTCTCCTTATACTTCTCTCCATCTCTCATACTGGCTCATGTTATCGTTTCCACCATTGTGTCTCGTTTGCTGCCCCCTTTGATAACTCCCTCTGACAGGGATACTTTCCTTCCTCCTCTCATTAGTGTTCCCTATTGATACTTCCTTCATTTCTCCGTCTCTGCTGTCACCTTCCTGACTTTGTGTGTCTGAGTATTACCACACCCTCTGGTCCCCCCTCCCCGTCTTCTTCATACTCCCCTCTCTCTCTCGCATTCTGCTCCTGCCAGCTACCTGCCTCTCTCCTACACAATCCCTCTCTTCCCGTCTCCCACCTATTCTTACTTTGCCCTCCTCCTCCTTCCCTTGCTCATCCTCGTCTCCCTCTCTGTGACCCCAACCTCTGCCCCCCGGACTCCCTCCTGATCGGTCCCCCCTTCTCGCCAACTCCCTTCCTTCTTCCTTCATCCCTGTCCTGTGGTCATTACCTGCCTCTGCCGGAAGAACTTTCTGGGAATCTCATTTTTTTTCAATCCGATTTATTTTAATTTTTAAAAATCTTTTCGATCTCCAGATAAATATTTGTTTCAAATTAGTGGTGGTGGGGGGGGAGACAAATCTTTCGCTTCTGCTCTCCAGTAAAATTCTGGGCGCCCTCCAAGTTTCAGGGTTGGAAGTATCGCCTCCCCCGCGCCTCCACCGAAAGCCCCCCGTGGATTCGCCTATGCTGTGAGATACAGTTGGACAAAGCCGTGGATGCCTCGGGTTGCCCCCACTCTGTGGCATACAGCTGGCAAAGGGTTAACCAGCAGGGCTTATAATAACAACCCTTTTGTCATTGAGTCAGGGGAAGGAAAAAAGGAAGCCAGCCTCCAGATAATAGGAATCCTGTCCTCCACTTACTTCCAGCAGCGGGAATCTAATGGCCGAGTGCAACGCTCTCTCCCTCTCACCCAGACGAGGAGATGATTAACAGGAGACTACATGTATCTCAATACGCGGAGCAGCTGTAAGCGCCTCTGACTCAAGTGCTCAGCACCAGAAGGAAGAGCTCCAGAGCCTTCCCGACTTACCTTTCTGCTGGGGCATCTGGAGCATGAGGTCCTGATAAACATGGTTGCAGGTTGGGCGCTGACGTTCCTGCTGGTTTGGTGCATCTGCCGCACTTCTCAAACAGACGACAAACTTCAGAATTTGACGTTGGCGGTGGTGCTTCCTGAGACCAACACCCAGTATCCATGGGCTCTGCCCAGAGTTGGACCGGCCATCAAACTGGCCATCGAACGCATCAACAACGACTCCAGCCTTCTGCCCGACCTTAACGTCTGGCCCGTGTTTGGGAACAGCGAGAACAAATACGGGAGATGTTCGGACGCGGCGGCCCCGCTGGTGGCTGTAGACTTTCAGTTCACCTACAAGCCGGCGGTGTTCATCGGTCCTGGGTGTATGTATTCGGCTGCTCCGGTGGGTCGCTTCACGGGGCATTGGAAGGTCCCGCTCATCACGGCTGGAGCAAGCGCCTATGGGTTTGGTGACAAAGAGGAGGAGTACAAGTTTACCACCCGGATGGGTCCCATCTATCTCAAACTGGGCCAGTTTGTGGTACACCTCCACCAGCAGTACAACTGGAGCAGACACGCCATGGTGCTGTACAGCGTGGACAAACAGGACGACCGGCCATGCTATTTCACCATTGAGGGGCCCTATGTGGAGCTAGGAAAACTCAAAAACATGACGGTGGCCGACATGAACATAAACGAGACGGAACCGGTCAACTTCACCCCCATTATCCAGGATATCGTACATAAAAGCCGCAGTAAGTAGTTCTGGGAAATAGTGGGGCAAGGGGCATTTAGAAGAATCATAGCAGAGCTGGATTTGTTACTTCATTCTTCTGCAACTTCTCAGTATTAAGATAACCCTCTGAATAAGGGGAACGCAGGAGGGGGTACAGGCCATCCAGTGTAACACCAATGATACTATCATGAGTAATGCCAGATTACAAAGTCAGCTCTGCTATAGATATCTAAAGTGAGAATGAATTCGTCCTACTACATAGGATAGCCCTTTTGCTTTTGTGTCCGCTCTGCTGCTTATGGCAGATATTACTTCGCTTCCCCTGCCAATAAGATGTTATTCACTACACTGTCAGCTCTGCTATGTTTGTCCCCCAGTACATGTCACACAGCAGGCTCTGCTACATCCTCAGCTGAGTCCATCTCACACAGCAGGCTCTGCTACATCCCGATTTCCTTCTACTAGTCACACCGCCGTAAGCTGCGCGTCCCCGGAGCCGGTCTCTCCTTTTCTGAATTAATATTGAAGGAATCTTTCAAAAACAAATTAACTTTTGCAGTTAAAATTACATTAAAGTTTAATCACACCGCGTCCCCTCCTCGACGCTCGCGCTTGATGACTTGTAAAGGGCAGAGTTGCGAGTTCTGCTCTGCCTCCCGACGCTGCGTGACTTGCCCCATGAAACGTGAATCTGTGCCCTGAGAGGTTAATTCGCTGGTGACACAAGTAAAACGACGACAAATCTGGCATTAATGAGTTTTAAGATCTCCTGGAGGAGTTTGGGATCAGCAAAATTCCTCACTGACAGGAGGCGATGCAACAAGACGCTGCCAAGTCTTCACGCCTGCCGAGAACTATTCCGAAATCAGCTCCTCCGGGGGGTAGACCTTACACAGCTTAGCAAACCTTCCGCAGAACTACAGTGGTAGAAATAAAAGCCACCGCAGGTCCTCAGAACCATAGATGAAGCTGTTTGTCATCTTCTCCACTGGTCAGAACATACCGGAGTCAGGAGCCGATACCAGTCCTGAGAGCTGAACTGGGAGCCGTGGGGCTAAGAGTAGACCTCCGCTCCTGCACCCTAAACATCTCCCTCCAGCGCTGCACAGGTTAATTATCAGTTTGGGGGGGTCACATAGTTACAAATCCGGTGAATCAGTAACCAGTTACGATGCTGCAGGCCAGATGCCATTTTACAACAAAACACTGTTAAGGTAGAAGGAGGAGGGCGGACTGGCACCGAAACTTCCTGCCACTGTAGGAAGCGTGCCAACTCTACAGACTCATTGTTACCAACATAGCGCCAATCCCATCACCTCCACCCAAAACACAACACTCGGAAAATGCAAGATCTCAGGTCCACAAAAATATCTAAAGGGTCTCCTTATCTATCCAACCTTATATAATCCTCGAAGTCTCTTCTTCTTCATGTGACCACAGCTCTATATAATCCACACACGTCTCTTCTTCTTCATGTGACCACAGCTCTATATAATCCTCACACGTCTCTTCTACTTCATGTGACCACAGCTCTATATAATCCTCACACGTCTCTTCTATATGTGATCACAGCTCTATATATTCCTCACACGTCTCTTCTATATGTGATCACAGCTCTATATAATCCTCACACGTCTCTTCTATATGTGATCACAGCTCTATATAATCCTCACACGTCTCTTCTATATGTGACCACAGCTCTATATATTCCTCATACGTCTCTTCTTCATGTGACCACAGCTCTATATAATCCTCACACGTCTCTTCTTCATGTGACCACAGCTCTATATAATCCTCACACGTCTCTTCATATGACCACAGCTCTATATAATCCTCACACGTCTCTTCTTCTTCATGTGACCACAGCTCTATATAATCCTCACACGTCTCTTCTTCTTCATGTGACCACAGCTCTATATAATCCTCACACGTCTCTTCTTCATGTGACCACAGCTCTATATAATCCTCACACGTCTCTTCTTCATGTGACCACAGCTCTATATAATCCTCACACGTCTCTTCTTCATGTGACCACAGCTCTATATAATCCTCACACGTCTCTTCATATGACCACAGCTCTATATAATCCTCACACGTCTCTTCTTCTTCATGTGACCACAGCTCTATATAATCCTCACACGTCTCTTCTTCATGTGACCACAGCTCTATATAATCCTCACACGTCTCTTCTTCATGTGACCACAGCACTATATAATCCTCACACGTCTCTTCTTCATGTGACCACAGCTCTATATAATCCTCACACGTCTCTTCTTCTTCATGTGACCACAGCTCTATATAATCCTCACACGTCTCTTCTTCATGTGACCACAGCTCTATATAATCCTCACGTCTCTTCTTCTTCATGTGACCACAGCTCTATATAATCCTCACACGTCTCTTCTTCATGTGACCACAGCGCTATATAATCCTCACACGTCTCTTCTTCTTCATGTGACCACAGCTCTATATAATCCTCACACGTCTCTTCTTCATGTGACCACAGCTCTATATAATCCTCACACGTCTCTACTTCTTCATGTGACCACAGCTCTATATAATCCTCACACGTCTCTTCTTCTTCATGTGACCACAGCTCTATATAATCCTCACACGTCTCTTCTTCTTCATGTGACCACAGCTCTATATAATCCTCACACGTCTCTTCTTCATGAGACCACAGCTCTATATAATCCTCACACGTCTCTTCTTCATGTGACCACAGCTCTATATAATCCTCACACGTCTCTTCTTCATGTGACCACAGCTCTATATAATCCTCACACGTCTCTTCTTCTTCATGTGACCACAGCTCTATATAATCCTCACACGTCTATTCTCCTTCATGTGACCACAGCTCTATATAATCCTCACACGTCTCTTCTTCCTCATGTGACCACAGCTCTATATAATCCTCACACGTCTCTTCTTCTTCATGTGACCACAGCTCTATATAATCCTCACACGTCTCTTCTTCATGTGACCACAGCTCTATATAATCCTCACTCGTCTCTTCTTCATGTGACCACAGCTCTATATAATCCTCACACGTCTCTGCTTCTTCATGTGACCACAGCTCTATATAATCCTCACACGTCTCTTTTTCATGTGACCACAGCTCTATATAATCCTCACACGTCTATTCTCCTTCATGTGACCACAGCTCTATATAATCCTCACATGTCTCTTCTTCTTCATGTGACCACAGCTCTATATAATCCTCACACGTCTCTTTTTCATGTGACCACAGCTCTATATAATCCTCACACGTCTATTCTCCTTCATGTGACCACAGCTCTATATAATCCTCACACGTCTCTTCTTCTTCATGTGACCACAGCTCTATATAATCCTCACACGTCTCTTCTTCATGTGACCACAGCTCTATATAATCCTCACACGTCTCTTCTTCATGTGACCAAAGCTCTATATAATCCTCACACGTCTCTTCTTCATGTGACCACAGCTCTATATAATCCTCACACGTCTCTTCTTCATGTGACCACAGCTCTATATAATCCTCACACGTCTCTTCTTCTTCATGTGACCACAGCTCTATATAATCCTCACACGTCTCTTCTTCTTCATGTGACCACAGCTCTATATAATCCTCACATGTCTCTTCTTCATGTGACCACGGCTCTATATAATCCTGACACGTCTCTTCTTCATGTGACCACAGCTCTATATAATCCTCACACGTCTCTTCTTCTTCATGTGACCACAGCTCTATATAATCCTCACACGTCTCTTCTTCATGTGACCACAGCTCTATATAATCCTCACACGTCTCTTCTTCATGTGACCAAAGCTCTATATAATCCTCACACGTCTCTTCTTCATGTGACCACAGCTCTATATAATCCTCACACGTCTATTCTCCTTCATGTGACCACAGCTTTATATAATCCTCACACGTCTCTTCTTCTTCATGTGACCACAGCTCTATATAATCCTCACATGTCTCTTCTTCATGTGACCACAGCTCTATATAATCCTCACATGTCTCTTCTTCATGTGACCACAGCTCTATATGATCCTCACACGTCTCTTCTTCTTCATGTGACCACAGCCCTATATAATCCTCACACGTCTCTTCTTCATGTGACCACAGCTCTATATAATCCTCACACGTCTCTTCTTCTTCATGTGACCACAGCTCTATATAATCCTCACACGTCTCTTCTTCTTCATGTGACCACAGCTCTATATAATCCTCACACGTCTCTTCTTCTTCATGTGACCACAGCTCTATATAATCCTCACACGTCTCTTCTTCTTCATGTGACCACAGCTCTATATAATCCTCACACGTCTCTTCATATGACCACAGCTCTATATAATCCTCACACGTCTCTTCTTCATGTGACCACAGCTCTATATAATCCTCACACCTCTCTTCTTCATGTGACCACAGCTCTATATAATCCTCACACGTCTCTTCTTCATGTTACCACAGCTCTATATAATCCTCACACGTCTCTTCTGCTTCATGTGACCACAGCTCTATATAATCCTCACACGTCTCTTCTTCTTCATGTGACCACAGCTCTATATAATCCTCACACGTCTCTTCTTCTTCATGTGACCACAGCTCTATATAATCCTCACACGTCTCTTCTTCATGTGACCACAGCTCTATATAATCCTCACACGTCTCTTCTTCTTCATGTGACCACAGCTCTATATAATCCTCACACGTCTCTTCCTTATGTGACCACAGCTCTATATAATCCTCACACGTCTCTTCTTCATGTGATCACAGCTCTATATAATCCTCACACGTCTCTTCCTTATGTGACCACAGCTCTATATAATCCTCACACGTCTCTTCTTCTTCATGTGACCACAGCTCTATATAATCCTCACACGTCTCTTCTTCATGTGACCACAGCTCTATATAATCCTCACATGTCTCTTCTTCATGTGACCACAGCTCTATATAATCCTCACACGTCTCTTCTTCTTCATGTGACCACAGCTCTATATAATCCTCACACGTCTCTTCTTCATGTGACCACAGCTCTATATAATCCTCACACGTCTCTTCTTCATGTGACCACAGCTCTATATAATCCTCACACGTCTCTTCTTCACGTGACCACAGCTCTATATAATCCTCACACGTCTCTTCTTCTTCATGTGATCACAGCTCTATATAATTCTCACACGCCTCTTCTTCTTCATGTGACCACAGCTCTATATAATCCTCACATGTCTCTTCTTCATGTGACCACAGCTCTATATAATCCTCACACGTCTCTTCTTCATGTGACCACAGCTCTATATAATCCTCACATGTCTCTTCTTCATGTGACCACAGCTCTATATAATCCTCACACGTCTCTTCTTCTTCATGTGACCACAGCTCTATATAATCCTCACACGTCTCTTCTTCATGTGACCACAGCTCTATATAATCCTCACACGTCTCTTCTTCATGTAATCACAGCTCTGTATAATCCTCACACGTCTATTCTTCATGTGACCACAGCTCTATATAATCCTCACACGTCTCTTCTTCTTCATGTGACCACAGCTCTATATAATCCTCGAAGTCTCTTCTTCTTCATGTGACCACAGCTCTATATAATCCTCACACGTCTCTTCTTCATGTGACCACAGCTCTATATATTCCTCACACGTCTCTTCTTCATGTGACCACAGCTCTATATAATCCTCACACGTCTCTTCTTCTTCATGTGATCACAGCTCTATATAATCCTCACACGTCTCTTCTTCATGTGACCACAGCTCTATATAATCCTCACACGTCTCTTCTTCATGTGACCACAGCTCTATATAATTCTCACACGTCTCCTTCTTCATGTGACCACAGCTCTATATAATCCTCACACGTCTCTTCATGTGACCACAGGTCTATATAATCCTCACACGTCTCTTCTTCTTCATGTGACCACAGCTCTATATAATCCTCGAAGTCTCTTCTTCTTCATGTGACCACAGCTCTATATAATCCTCACACGTCTCTTCTTCATGTGACCACAGCTCTATATAATCCTCACACGTCTCTTCTTCATGTGACCACAGCTCTATATAATCCTCACACGTCTCTTCTTCATGTGACCACAGCGCTATATAATCCTCACATGTCTCTTCTTCATGTGATCACAGCTCTATATAATCCTCACACGTCTCTTCTTCATGTGACCACAGCTCTATATAATCCTCACACGTCTCTTCTTCATGTGACCACAGCTCTATATAATCCTCACACGTCTCTTCTTCATGTGACCACAGCTCTATATAATCCTCACACGTCTCTTCTTCTTCATGTGACCACAGCTCTATATAATCCTCGAAGTCTCTTCTTCTTCATGTGACCACAGCTCTATATAATCCTCACACGTCTCTTCTTCATGTGACCACAGCTCTATATAATCCTCACACGTCTCTTCTTCATGTGACCACAGCTCTATATAATCCTCACACGTCTCTTCTTCATGTGACCACAGCTCTATATAATCCTCACACGTCTCTTCTTCATGTGATCACAGCTCTATATAATCCTCACACGTCTCTTCTTCATGTGACCACAGCTCTATATAATCCTCACACGTCTCTTCTTCTTCATGTGACCACAGCTCTATATAATCCTCACACGTCTCTTCTTCTTCATGTGACCACAGCTCTATATAATCCTCACACGTCTCTTCTTCTTCATGTGACCACAGCTCTATATAATCCTCACACGTCTCTTCTTCTTCATGTGACCACAGCTCTATATAATCCTCACACGTCTCTTCTTCATGTGACCAAAGCTCTATATAATCCTCACACGTCTCTTCTTCATGTGACTACAGCTCTATATAATCCTCACACGTCTCTTCTTCATGTGACCAAAGCTCTATATAATCCTCACACGTCTCTTCCTCATGTGACCACAGCTCTATATAATCCTCACACGTCTCTTCCTTATGTGACCACAGCTCTATATAATCCTCACACGTCTCTTCTTCTTTATGTGACCACAGCTCTATATAATCCTCACACGTCTCTTCTTCATGTGACCACAGCTCTATATAATCCTCACACGTCTCTTCTCCATGTGACCCCAGCTCTATATAATCCTCACACGTCTCTTCTTCTTCTTCATGTGACCACAGCTCTATATAATCCTCACACGTCTCTTCTTCATGTGACCACAGCTCTATATAATACTCACACGTCTCTTCCTTATGTGACCACAGCTCTATATAATCCTCACACGTCTCTTCTTCTTTATGTGACCACAGCTCTATATAATCCTCACATGTCTCTTCTTCATGTGACCACAGCTCTATATAATCCTCACACGTCTCTTCTTCATGTGACCACAGCTCTATATAATCCTCACATGTCTCTTCTTCATGTGACCACAGCTCTATATAATCCTCACACGTCTCTTCTTCTTCATGTGACCACAGCTCTATATAATCCTCACACGTCTCTTCTTCATGTGACCACAGCTCTATATAATCCTCACACGTCTCTTCTTCATGTGACCACAGCTCTATATAATCCTCACACGTCTCTTCTTCTTCATGTGACCACAGCTCTATATAATCCTCACACGTCTCTTCTTCATGTGACCACAGCTCTATATAATCCTCACACGTGTCTTCTTCATGTGACCACAGGTCTATATAATCCTCACACGTCTCTTCTTCTTCATGTGACCACAGCTCTATATAATCCTCACACGTCTCTTCTTCTTTATGTGACCACAGCCCTATATAATCCTCACACGTCTCTTCTTCATGTGACCACAGCTCTATATAATCCTCACACGTCTCTTCTTCTTCATGTGACCACAGCTCTATATAATCCTCACATGTCTCTTCTTCTTCATGTGACCACAGCTCTATATAATCCTCACACGTCTCTTCTTCTTCATGTGACCACAGCTCTATATAATCCTCACACGTCTCTTCTTCTTCATGTGACCACAGCTCTATATAATCCTCACATGTCTCTTCTTCTTCATGTGACCACAGCTCTATATAATCCTCACACGTCTCTTCTTCTTCATGTGACCACAGCTCTATATAATCCTCACATGTCTCTTCTTCTTCATGTGACCACAGCTCTATATAATCCTCACACGTCTCTTCTTCATGTGACCACAGCTCTATATAATCCTCACATGTCTCTTCTTCATGTGACCACAGCTCTATATAATCCTCACACGTCTCTTCTTCTTCATGTGACCACAGCTCTATATAATCCTCACACGTCTCTTCTTCTTCATGTGACCACAGCTCTATATAATCCTCACACGTCTATTCTTCATGTGACCACAGCTCTATATAATCCTCACACATCTCTTCTTCTTCATGTGACCACAGCTCTATATAATCCTCACACATCTCTTCTTCTTCATGTGACCACAGCTCTATATAATCCACACAGGTCTGACCACAGCTCTATATAATCCTCACATGTCTCTTCTTCATGTGACCACAGCTCTATATAATCCTCACACGTCTCTTCATGTGTCCACAGCTCTATATAATCCTCACACGTCTCTTCTTCTTCATGTGACCACAGCTCTATATAATCCTCACACGTCTCTTCTTCATGTGACCACAGCTCTATATAATCCTCACACGTCTCTTCTTCTTCATGTGACCACAGCTCTATATAATCCTCAAAGTCTCTTCTTCTTCATGTGACCACAGCTCTATATAATCCTCACACGTCTCTTCTTCATGTGACCACAGCTCTATATAATCCTCACACGTCTCTTCTTCTTCATGTGACCACAGCTCTATATAATCCTCACACGTCTCCTCTTCATGTGACTACAGCTCTATATAATCCTCACACGTCTCTTCTTCTTCATGTGACCACAGCTCTATATAATCCTCACACGTCTCTTCTTCTTCATGTGATCACAGCTCTATATAATCCTCACATGTCTCTTCTTCTTCATGTGACCACAGCTCTATATAATCCTCACAGATCTCTTCTATATGTGATCACAGCTCTATATAATCCTCACATGTCTCTTCTTCTTCATGTGACCACAGCTCTATATAATCCTCACACGTCTCTTCTTCATGTGACCACAGCTCTATATAATCCTCACACGTCTCTTCTTCTTCATGTGACCACAGCTCTATATAATCCTCACACGTCTCTTCTTCATGTGACCACAGCTCTATATAATCCTCACGTCTCTTCTTCATGTGACCACAGCTCTATATAATCCTCACACGTCTCTTCTTCTTCATGTGACCACAGATCTATATAATCCTCACACCTCTCTTCTATATGTGATCACAGCTCTATATAATCCTCACACGTCTCTTCTTCATGTGACCACAGCTCTATATAATCCTCACACGTCTCTTCTTCATGTGACCACAGCTCTAGATAATCCTCACACGTCTCTTCTTCTTCATGTGACCACAGCTCTATATAATCCTCACACGTCTCTTCTTCTTCATGTGACCACAGCTCTATATAATCCTCACACGTCTCTTCTTCATGTGACCACAGCTCTATATAATCCTCACACGTCTCTTCTTCTTCATGTGACCACAGCTCTATATAATCCTCACACGTCTCTTCTTCATGTGACCACAGCTCTATATAATCCTCACACGTCTCTTCTTCTTCATGTGACCACAGATATATATAATCCTCACACGTCTCTTCTTCTTCATGTGACCACAGCTCTATATAATCCTCACACGTCTCTTCATGTGACCACAGCTCTATATAATCCTCACACGTCTCTTCTTCTTCATGTGACCACAGCTCTATATAATCCTCACACGTCTCTTCTTCTTCATGTGACCACAGCTCTATATAATCCTCACACGTCTCTTCTTCATGTGACCACAGCTCTATATAATCCTCACACGTCTCTTCTTCTTCATGTGACCACAGCTCTATATAATCCTCACACGTCTCTTCTTCTTCATGTGACCACAGCTCTATATAATCCTCACACGTCTCTTCTTCTTCATGTGACCACAGCTCTATATAATGCTCACATGCCTCTTCTTCTTCATGTGACCACAGCTCTATATAATCCTCACACGTCTCTTCTTCTTCATGTGACCACAGCTCTATATAATCCTCACACGTCTCTTCTTCATGTGACCACGGCTCTATATAATCCTGACACGTCTCTTCTTCATGTGACCACAGCTCTATATAATCCTCACACGTCTCTTCTTCTTCATGTTACCACAGCTCTATATAATCCTCACACGTCTCTTCTTCTTTATGTGACCACAGCTCTATATATTCCTCACACGTCTCTTCTTCTTCATGTGATCACAGCTCTATATAATCCTCACACGTCTCTTCTTCATGTGACCACAGCTCTATATAATCCTCACACGTCTCTTCTTCATGTGCCCACAGCTCTATATAATCCTCACACGTCTCTTCTTCTTCATGTGACCACAGCTCTATATAATCCTCACACGTCTCTTCTTCATGTGACCACAGATCTATATAATCCTCACACGTCTCTTCTTCTCCATGTGACCACAGATATATATAATCCTCACACGTCTCTTCTTCATGTGACCACAGCTCTATATAATCCTCACATGTCTCTTCTTCATGTGACCACAGCTCTATATAATCCTCACACGTCTCTTCTTCATGTGACCACAGCTCTATATAATCCTCACACGTCTCTTCTCCTTCATGTGACCACAGCTCTATATAATCCTCACACGTCTCTTCTTCATGTGACCACAGCTCTATATAATCCTCACACGTCTCTTCTTCATGTCACCACAGCTCTATATAATCCTCACACGTCTCTTCTTCATGTGACCACAGCTCTATATAATCCTCACACGTCTCTTCTTCATGTGACCACAGCTCTATATAATCCTCACACGTCTCTTCTTCTTCATGTGACCACAGTTCTATATAATCCTCACACGTCTCTTCTTCTTCATGTGACCACAGATATATATAATCCTCACACGTCTCTTCTTCTTCATGTGACCACAGCTCTATATAATCCTCACACGTCTCTTCATGTGACCACAGCTCTATATAATCCTCACACGTCTCTTCTTCTTCATGTGACCACAGCTCTATATAATCCTCACACGTCTCTTCTTCTTCATGTGACCACAGCTCTATATAATCCTCACACGTCTCTTCTTCATGTGACCACAGCTCTATATAATCCTCACACGTCTCTTCTTCTTCATGTGACCACAGCTCTATATAATCCTCACACGTCTCTTCTTCTTCATGTGACCACAGCTCTATATAATCCTCACACGTCTCTTCTTCTTCATGTGACCACAGCTCTATATAATGCTCACATGCCTCTTCTTCTTCATGTGACCACAGCTCTATATAATCCTCACACGTCTCTTCTTCTTCATGTGACCACAGCTCTATATAATCCTCACACGTCTCTTCTTCATGTGACCACGGCTCTATATAATCCTGACACGTCTCTTCTTCATGTGACCACAGCTCTATATAATCCTCACACGTCTCTTCTTCTTCATGTTACCACAGCTCTATATAATCCTCACACGTCTCTTCTTCTTTATGTGACCACAGCTCTATATATTCCTCACACGTCTCTTCTTCTTCATGTGATCACAGCTCTATATAATCCTCACACGTCTCTTCTTCATGTGACCACAGCTCTATATAATCCTCACACGTCTCTTCTTCTTCATGTGACCACAGCTCTATATAATCCTCACACGTCTCTTCTTCATGTGCCCACAGCTCTATATAATCCTCACACGTCTCTTCTTCTTCATGTGACCACAGCTCTATATAATCCTCACACGTCTCTTCTTCATGTGACCACAGATCTATATAATCCTCACACGTCTCTTCTTCTCCATGTGACCACAGATATATATAATCCTCACACGTCTCTTCTTCATGTGACCACAGCTCTATATAATCCTCACATGTCTCTTCTTCATGTGACCACAGCTCTATATAATCCTCACACGTCTCTTCTTCATGTGACCACAGCTCTATATAATCCTCACACGTCTCTTCTCCTTCATGTGACCACAGCTCTATATAATCCTCACACGTCTCTTCTTCATGTGACCACAGCTCTATATAATCCTCACACGTCTCTTCTTCATGTCACCACAGCTCTATATAATCCTCACACGTCTCTTCTTCATGTGACCACAGCTCTATATAATCCTCACACGTCTCTTCTTCATGTGACCACAGCTCTATATAATCCTCACACGTCTCTTCTTCTTCATGTGACCACAGGTCTATATAATCCTCACACGTCTCTTCTTCTTCATGTGACCACAGCTCTATATAATCCTCACACGTCTCTTCTTCTTCATGTGATCACAGCTCTATATAATCCTCACACGTCTCTTCTTCTTCATGTGACCACAGCTCTATATAATCCTCACAAGTCTCTTCTTCTTCATGTGACCACAGCTCTATATAATCCTCACACGTCTCTTCTTCTTCATGTGATCACAGATCTATATAATCCTCACACGTCTCTTCTTCTTCATGTGACCACAGCTCTATATAATCCTCACACGTCTCTTCTTCTTCATGTGACCACAGCTCTATATAATCCTCACACATCTCTTCTTCTTCATGTGACCACAGCCCTATATAATCCTCACACGTCTCTTCTTCTTCATGTGACCACAGCTCTATATAATCCTCACACGTCTCGTCTTCATGTGACCACAACTCTATATAATCCTCACACGTCTCTTCTTCATGTGACCACAGCTCTATATAATCCTCACATGTCTCTTCTTCTTCATGTGACCACAGCTCTATATAATCCTCACACGTCTCTTCTTCTTCATGTGACCACAGCTCTATATAATCCTCACACGTCTCCTCTTCATGTGACCACAGCTCTATATAATCCTCACATGTCTCTTCTTCATGTGACCACAGCTCTATATAATCCTCACATGTCTCTTCTTCTTCATGTGACCACAGATCTATATAATCCTCACACGTCTCTTTTATATGTGATCACAGCTCTATATAATCCTCACACGTCTCTTCTTCATGTGACCACAGCTCTATATAATCCTCACACGTCTCTTCTTCATGTGACCACAGCTCTATATAATCCTCACACGTCTCTTCTTCATGTGACCACAGCTCTATATAATCCTCACACGTCTCTTCTTCCTCATGTGACCACAGCTCTATATAATCCTCACACGTCTCTTCTTCTTCATGTGACCACAGCTCTATATAATCCTCACATGTCTCTTCTTCATGTGACCACAGCTCTATATAATGCTCACATGTCTCTTCTTCTTCATGTGACCACAGCTCTATATAATCCTCACACGTCTCTTCTTCTTCATGTGACCACAGCTCTATATAATCCTCACACGTCTCTTCTTCTTCATGTGACCACAGCTCTATATAATCCTCACACGTCTCTTCTTCATGTGACCACAGCTCTATATAATCCTCACACGTCTCTTCTTCATGTGACCACAGCTCTATATAATCCTCACACGTCTCTTCTTCATGTGACCACGGCTCTATATAATCCTCACACGTCTCTTCTTCTTCATGTGACCACAGCTCTATATAATCCTCACACATCTCTTCTTCTTCATGTGACCACAGCTCTATATAATCCTCACACGTCTCTTCTTCATGTGCCCACAGCTCTATATAATCCTCACACGTCTCTTCTTCTTCATGTGACCACAGCTCTATATAATCCTCACACGTCTCTTCTTCTTCATGTTACCACAGCTCTATATAATGCTCACATGTCTCTTCTTCTTCATGTGACCACAGCTCTATATAATCCTCACACGTCTCTTCTTCATGTGACCACAGCTCTATATAATCCTCACACGTCTCTTCTTCATGTGACCACAGCTCTATATATTCCTCATACGTCTCTTCTTCATGTGACCACAGCTCTATATAATCCTCACACGTCTCTTCTTCTTCATGTGATCACAGCTCTATATAATCCTCACACGTCTCTTCTTCATGTGACCACAGCTCTATATAATCCTCACACGTCTCTTCTTCATGTGCCCACAGCTCTATATAATCCTCACACGTCTCTTCTTCTTCATGTGACCACAGCTCTATATAATCCTCACACGTCTCTTCTTCATGTGACCACAGATCTATATAATCCTCACACGTCTCTTCTTCTCCATGTGACCACAGATATATATAATCCTCACACGTCTCTTCTTCATGTGACCACAGCTCTATATAATCCTCACATGTCTCTTCTTCATGTGACCACAGCTCTATATAATCCTCACACGTCTCTTCTTCATGTGACCACAGCTCTATATAATCCTCACAAGTCTCTTCTTCATGTGACCACAGCTCTACATAATCCTCACACGTCTCTTCTTCATGTGACCACAGCTCTATATAATCCTCACACGTCTCTTCTTCTTCATGTGACCACAGCTCTATATAATCCTCACACGTCTCTTCTTCTTCATGTGACCACAGGTCTATATAATCCTCACACGTCTCTTCTTCTTCATGTGACCACAGCTCTATATAATCTTCACACGTCTCTTCTTCTTCATGTGATCACAGCTCTATATAATCCTCACACGTCTCTTCTTCTTCATGTGACCACAGCTCTATATAATCCTCACACGTCTCTTCTTCATGTGACCACAGCTCTATATAATCCTCACACGTCTCTTCTTCTTCATGTGACCACAGCTCTATATAATCCTCACACGTCTCTTCTTCATGTGACCACAGCTCTATATAATCCTCACATGTCTCTTCTTCTTCATGTGACCACAGCTCTATATAATCCTCACACGTCTCTTCTTCTTCATGTGACCACAGCTCTATATAATCCTCACACGTCTCTTCTTCATGTGACCACAGCTCTATATAATCCTCACACGTCTCTTCTTCTTCATGTGACCACAGCTCTATATAATCCTCACACGTCTCTTCTTCATGTGACCACAGCTCTATATAATCCTCACACGTCTCTTCTTCATGTGACCACAGCTCTATATAATCCTCACACGTCTCTTCTTCATGTGACCACAGCTCTATATAATCCTCACACGTCTCTTCTTCTTCATGTGATCACAGCTCTATATAATCCTCACACGTCTCTTCTTCTTCATGTGACCACAGCTCTATATAATCCTCACACATCTCTTCTTCTTCATGTGACCACAGCCCTAAATAATCCTCACACGTCTCTTCTTCATGTGACCACAGCTCTATATAATCCTCACACGTCTCTTCTTCATGTGACCACAGCTCTATATAATCCTCACACGTCTCTTCTTCTTCATGTGACCACAGCTCTATATAATCCTCACACATCTCTTCTTCTTCATGTGAACACAGCTCTATATAATCCTCACACATCTCTTCTTCTTCATGTGAACACAGCTCTATATAATCCTCACACGTCTCTCCTTCATGTGACCACAGCTCTATATAACCCTCACACGTCTCTTCTTCATATGACCACAGCTCTATATAATCCTCACACGTCTCTTCTTCATATGACCACAGCTCTATATAATCCTCACACGTCTCTTCTTCATGTGACCACAGTTCTATATATCCTCACACGTCTCTTCTTCTTCATGTGACCACAGCTCTATATAATCCTCACATGTCTCTTCTTCTTCATGTGACCACAGCTCTATATAATCCTCACACGTCTCTTCTTCATGTGACCACAGCTCTATATAATCCTCACGTCTCTTCTTCATGTGACCACAGCTCAATATAATCCTCACATGTCTCTTCTTCATGTGACCACAGCTCTATATAATCCTCGAAGTCTCTTCTTCATGTGACCACAGCTCTATATAATCCTCACACGTCTCTTCTTCTTCATGTGATCACAGCTCTATATAATCCTCACACGTCTCTTCTTCATGTGACCACAGCTCTATATAATCCTCACTCGTCTCTTCTTCATGTGCCCACAGCTCTATATAATCCTCACACGTCTCTTCTTCTTCATGTGACCACAGCTCTATATAATCCTCACACGTCTCTTCTTCATGTGACCACAGCTCTATATAATCCTCACTCGTCTCTTCTTCATGTGCCCACAGCTCTATATAATCCTCACACGTCTCTTCTTCCTCATGTGATCACAGCTCTATATATTCCTCATACGTCTCTTCTTCATGTGACCACAGCTCTATATAATCCTCACACGTCTCTTCTTCTTCATGTGACCACAGCTCTATATAATCCTCACACGTCTCTTCTTAATGTGACCACAGATCTATATAACCCTCACACGTCTCTTCTTCATGTGACCACAGATATATATAATCCTCACACGTCTCTTCTTCATGTGACCACAGCTCTATATAATCCTCACACGTCTCTTCTTCTCCATGTGACCACAGATATATATAATCCTCACACGTCTCTTCTTCATGTGACCACAGCTCTATATAATCCTCACTCGTCTCTTCTTCATGTGCCCACAGCTCTATATAATCCTCACACGTCTCTTCTTCTTCATGTGACCACAGCTCTATATAATCCTCACACGTCTCTTCTTAATGTGACCACAGATATATATAATCCTCACTCGTCTCTTCTTCATGTGCCCACAGCTCTATATAATCCTCACACGTCTCTTCTTCTTCATGTGACCACAGCTCTATATAATCCTCACACGTCTCTTCTTCATGTGACCACAGCTCTATATAATCCTCACATGTCTCTTCTTCTTCATGTGACCACAGCTCTATATAATCCTCACACGTCTCTTCTTCTTCATGTGATCACAGCTCTATATAATCCTCACACGTCTCTTCTTCATGTGACCACAGCTCTATATAATCCTCACTCGTCTCTTCTTCATGTGCCCACAGCTCTATATAATCCTCACACGTCTCTTCTTCTTCATGTGACCACAGCTCTATATAATCCTCACACGTCTCTTCTTAATGTGACCACAGATCTATATAATCCTCACACGTCTCTTCTTCTCCATGTGACCACAGATATACATAATCCTCACACGTCTCTTCTTCATGTGACAACAGCTCTATATAATCCTCACATGTCTCTTCTTCATGTGACCACAGCTCTATATAATCCTCACACGTCTCTTCTTCATGTGACCACAGCTCTATATAATCCTCACACGTCTCTTCTTCTTCATGTGACCACAGCTCTATATAATCCTCACACGTCTCTTCTTCATGTGACCACAGCTCTATATAATCCTCACACATCTCTTCTTCTTCATGTGACCACAGCTCTATATAATCCTCACACGTCTCTTCTTCTTCATGTGACCACAGCTCTATATAATCCTCACACGTCTCTTCTTCTTCATGTGACCTCAGCTCTATATAATCCTCACACGTCTCTTCTTCTTCATGTGACCACAGCTCTATATAATCCTCACACGTCTCTTCTTCATGTGACCACAGCTCTATATAATCCTCACACGTCTCTTCTTCATGTGACCACAGCTCTATATAATCCTCACACGTCTCTTCTTCATGTGACTACAGCTCTATATAATCCTCACATGTCTCTTCTTCATGTGACCACAGCTCTATATAATCCTCACATGTCTCTTCTTCATGTGACCACAGCTCTATATAATCCTCACACGTCTCTTCTTCTTCATGTGACCACAGCTCTATATAATCCTCACACGTCTCTTCTTCATGTGACCACAGCTCTATATAATCCTCACACGTCTCTTCTTCTTCATGTGACCACAGCTCTATATAATCCTCACACGTCTCTTCTTCATGTGACCACAGCTCTATATAATCCTCACACGTCTCTTCTTCTTCATGTGACCACAGCTCTATATAATCCTCACACGTCTCTTCTTCTTCATGTGACCAAAGATCTATATAATCCTCACACGTCTCTTCTTCTTCATGTGACCACAGCTCTATATAATCCTCACACGTCTCTTCTTCATGTGACCACAGCTCTATATAATCCTCACACGTCTCTTCTCCATGTGACCACAGCTCTATATAATCCTCACACGTCTCTTCTTCTTCATGTGACCACAGCTCCATATAATCCTCACACGTCTCTTCTTCTTCATGTGACCACAGCTCTATATAATCCTCACACGTCTCTTCTTCTTCATGTGACCACAGCTCTATGTAATCCTCACACGTCTCTTCTTCTTCATGTGACCACAGCTCTATATAATCCTCACACGTCTCTTCTTCTTCATGTGACCACAGCTCTATATAATCCTCACACGTCTCTTCTTCATGTGACCACAGCTCTATATAATCCTCACGTCTCTTCTTCATGTGACCACAGCTCTATATAATCCTCACATGTCTCTTCTTCATGTGACCACAGCTCTATATAATCCTCGAAGTCTCTTCTTCATGTGACCACAGCTCTATATAATCCTCACACGTCTCTTCTTCTTCATGTTACCACAGCTCTATATAATCCTCACACGTCTCTTCTTCATGTGACCACAGCTCTATATAATCCTCACACGTCTCTTCTTCTTCATGTGACCACAGCTCTATATAATCCTCACACGTCTCTTCTTCTTCATGTGACCACAGCTCTATATAATCCTCACACGTCTCTTCTTCGTGTGACAACAGTTCTATATAATCCTCACACGTCTCTTCTTCATGTGACCACAGCTCTATATAATCCTCACACGTCTCTTCTTCTTCATGTGACCACAGCTCTATATAATCCTCACACTTCTCTTCCACATGTGACCACAGCTCTGTATAATCCTCACACGTCTCTTCTTCATGTTTCCACAGCTCTATATAATCCTCACACGTCTCTTCTTCATGTGACCACAGCTCTATATAATCCTCACACGTCTCTTCCTCATGTGACCACAGCTCTGTATAATCCTCACACGTCTCTTCTTCATGTTTCCACAGCTCTATATAATCCTCACACGTCTCTTCTTCGTGTGACCACAGCTCTATATAATCCTCACACGTCTCTTCTTCTCCATGTGACCACAGCTCTATATAATCCTCACACGTCTCTTCTTCATGTGACCACAGCTCTATATAATCCTCACACGTCTATTCTTCATGTGACCACAGCTCTATATAATCCTCACACGTCTCTTCTTCATGTGTCCACAGCTCTACATAATCTTCACACGTCTCTTCTTCTTCATGTGACCACAGCTCTATATAATCCTCACACGTCTCTTCTTCTTCATGTGACCACAGCTCTATATAATCCTCACATGTCTCTTCTTCATGTGACCACAGCTCTATATAACCCTCACACGTCTCTTCTTCATGTGACCACAGCTCTATATAATCCTCACACGTCTCTTCTTCATGTGACCACAGCTCTATATAATCCTCACACATCTCTTCTTCTTCATGTGACCACAGCTCTATATAATCCTCACACGTCTCTTCTTCTTCATGTGACCACAGCTCTATATAATCCTCACACGTCTCTTCTTCTTCATGTGACCACAGCTCTATATAATCCTCACACGTCTCTTCTTCATGTGACCACAGCTCTATATAACCCTCACACGTCTCTTCTTCATGTGACCACAGCTCTATATAATCCTCACACCTCTCTACTTCATGTGACCACAGCTCTATATAATCCTCACACGTCTCTTCTTCATGTGACCACAGCTCTATATAACCCTCACACGTCTCTTCTTCATGTGACCACAGCTCTACATAATCCTCACACGTCTCTTCTTCATGTGACCACAGCTCTATATAATCCTCACACGTCTCTTCTTCATGTGACCACAGCTCTATATAATCCTCACACGTCTCTTCTTCATGTGACCACAGCTCTATATAATCCTCACACGTCTCTTATTCATGTGACCACAGCTCTATATAATCCTCACACGTCTCTTCTTCTTCATGTGACCACAGCTCTATATAATCCTCACACGTCTCTTCTTCTTCATGTGACCACAGCTCTATATAATCCTCACACGTCTCTTCTTCATGTGACCACAGCTCTATATAATCCTCACACGTCTCTTCTTCTTCATGTGACCACAGCTCTATATAATCCTCACACCTCTCTTCTTCATGTGACCACAGCTCTATATAATCCTCACACGTCTCTTCTTCATGTGACCACAGCTCTATATAATCCTCACGCGTCTCTTCTTCTTCATGTGACCACAGCTCTATATAATCCTCACAAGTCTCTTCTTCATGTGACCACAGCTCTATATAATCCTCACACGTCTCTTCTTCTTCATGTGACCACAGCTCTATATAATCCTCACACGTCTCTTCTTCATGTGACCACAGCTCTATATAATCCTCACACCTCTCTTCTTCATGTGACCACAGCTCTATATAATCCTCACATGTCTCTTCTTCATGTGACCACAGCTCTATATAATCCTCACACGTCTCTTCTTCTTCATGTGACCACAGCTCTATATAATCCTCACACCTCTCTTCTTCATGTGACCACAGCTCTATATAATCCTCACACGTCTCTTCTTCTTCATGTGACCACAGCTCTATATAATCCTCACACGTCTCTTCTTCTTCATGTTACCACAGCTCTATATAATCCTCACACGTCTCTTCTTCATGTGACCACAGCTCTATATAATCCTCACACGTCTCTTCTTCATGTGACCACAGCTCTATATAATCCTCACACGTCTGACCACAGCTCTATATAATCCTCACATGTCTCTTCTTCATGTGACCACAGCTCTATATAATCCTCACACGTCTCTTCTTCTTCATGTGACCACAGCTCTATATAATCCTCACACGTCTCTTCTTCTTCATGTGACCACAGCTCTATATAATCCTCACACGTCTCTTCTTCTTCATGTGACCACAGCTCTATATAATCCTCACACGTCTCTTCTTCATGTGACCACAGCTCTATATAATCCTCACACGTCTGACCACAGCTCTATATAATCCTCACATGTCTCTTCTTCATGTGACCACAGCTCTATATAATCCTCACACGTCTCTTCTTCTTCATGTGACCACAGCTCTATATAATCCACACACGTCTGACCACAGCTCTATATAATCCTCACATGTCTCTTCTTCATGTGACCACAGCTCTATATAATCCTCACACGTCTCTTCTTCTTCATGTGACCACAGCTCTATATAATCCTCACACGTCTCTTCTTCTTCATGTGACCACAGCTCTATATAATCCTCACACGTCTCTTCTTCTTCATGTGACCACAGCTCTATATAATCCTCACACGTCTCTTCTTCATGTGACCACAGCTCTATATAATCCTCACACGTCTCTTCTTCATGTGACCACAGCTCTATATAATCCTCACACGTCTCTGCTTCTTCATGTGACCACAGCTCTATATAATCCTCACACGTCTCTTCTTCTTAATGTGACCACAGCTCTATATAATCCTCACACGTCTCTTCTTCTTCATGTGACCACAGCTCTATATAATCCTTACATGTCTCTTCTTCTTCATGTGACCACAGCTCTATATAATCCTCACACGTCTCTTCTTCTTCATGTGACCACAGCTCTATATAATCCTCACACGTCTCTTCTTCATGTGACCACAGCTCTAGATAATCCTTACATGTCTCTTCTTCTTCATGTGACCACAGCTCTATATAATCCTCACACGTCTCTTCTTCTTCATGTGACCACAGCTCTATATAATCCTCACACGTCTCTACTTCTTCATGTGACCACAGCTCTATATAATCCTCACATGTCTCTTCTTCTTCATGTGACCACAGCTCTATATAATCCTCACACGTCTCTTCTTCATGTGACCACAGCTCTATATAATCCTCACACGTCTCTTCATGTGACCACAGCTCTATATAATCCTCACACCTCTCTTCTTCATGTGACCTCAGCTCTATATAATCCTCACACGTCTCTTCTTCTTCATGTGACCACAGCTCTATATAATCCTCACACGTCTCTTCATGTGACCACAGCTCTATATAATCCTCACACGTCTCTTCTTCATGTGACCACAGCTCTATATAATCCTCACACGTCTCTTCTTCATGTGACCACAGCTCTATATAATCCTCACACGTCTCTTCTCCTTCATGTGACCACAGCTCTATATAATCCTCACACGTCTCCTCTTCTTCATGTGACCACAGCTCTATATAATCCTCACACGTCTCTTCTTCTTCATGTGACCACAGCTCTATATAATCCTCACACGTCTCTACTTCTTCATGTGACCACAGCTCTATATAATCCTCACATGTCTCTTCTTCTTCATGTGACCACAGCTCTATATAATCCTCACACGTCTCTTCTTCTTCATGTGACCACAGCTCTATATAATCCTCACACGTCTCCTCTTCTTCATGTGACCACAGCTCTATATAATCCTCACACGTCTCTTCTTCTTCATGTGACCACAGCTCTATATAATCCTCACACGTCTCTACTTCTTCATGTGACCACAGCTCTATATAATCCTCACATGTCTCTTCTTCTTCATGTGACCACAGCTCTATATAATCCTCACACGTCTCTTCTTCATGTGACCACAGCTCTATATAATCCTCACACGTCTCTTCATATGACCTCAGCTCTATACACCGCCTGATTTTATGTAACTCCAGAGAATGTTTTTTGAATGAGAAATCTCTGTTTGTGTTCCCGTAAGAACGGCCATAGTTACATATGATGCTTATGTGGGATGTTGTCTTTCCTCCATGTTCACTGCTGTTTTGAAACTTTCCAATACTACATACAGAAATTATTTTTCTTGTAAAACTTTGCCATTTCTGCCCCTCATGTCCATGGCCAGTGGCAATGAAGAGCGCCCCCGGTGGTGAGATGTAGGTTAGAGGTGAGTCTGCCCTCCACACCGGTGTCCAGCACTGGGGATGTCACCAGTAACATGTCTCCACATGTCTCATCCACACGTAGCGGTCAGATGCTGACATAAGCAGCGCCATATAGACACTTTGATGTAAATACTCACACTCGGGAAGGAAGCCTCGCACTCCCTGTCAGTGGCTTCCACCCCTCATCCTGCGGAAGGATTCAAGCGGCAGAAGGAAGCCATGTGTGACATTCTGTACCGCCACCGCTCCCTGACTGTTCCCCAGGGATTAACCCCTGCCCTGCTGCTCCGTCTGTAATGGCCGCCCCTTACTTACCTACATCTCGGTGCTAACCGCCCCTTTACTCACCGACCTCTTAGTACTAACCGCCCCCTTTACTCACCGACCTCTTAGTACTAACCACCCCTTCCTCACCGACCTCTTAGTACTAACCGCCCCTTACTAACTGACATCTAAGTACTAACCGCCCCTTACTCACCGACCTCTTAGTACTAACCGCCCCTTACTAACTGACATCTAAGTACTAACCGCCCCTTACTCACCGACCTCTTAGTACTAACCACCCCTTCCTCACCGACCTCTTAGTACTAACCGCCCCTTACTAACTGACATCTAAGTACTAACCGCCCCTTACTCACCGCCCTCTTAGTACTAACCGCCCCTTACTCACCAACCTCTTAGTACTAACCACCCCTTCCTCACCGACCTCTTAGTACTAACCGCCCCTTACTAACTGACATCTAAGTACTAACCGCCCCTTACTCACCGACCTCTTAGTACTAACTGCCCCTTTACTAACTGACATCTAAGTACTAACCGCCCCTTACTCACCGACCTCTTAGTACTAACCGCCCCTTACTCACCGCCCTCTTAGTACTAACCGCCCCTTACTCACCAACCTCTTAGTACTAACCGCCCCTTTACACACCGACATCTTAGTACTAACCGCCCCTTTACTCACCGACCTCTTAGTACTAACCGCCCCTTACTCACTGACATCTAAGTACTAACCGCCCCTTACTCACCGACCTCTTAGTACTAACCGCCCCTTTACTCATCGACATCTTAGTACTAACCGCCACTTACTCACCCACCTCTTAGTACTATCCGGCCCTTTACTTACCAACCTCTTAGTACTAACCGCCTGTTACTCACCAACCTCTTAGTACTAACTGCCCATTTACTCACCGACCTCTTAGTACTAACCGCCCCTTTACTTACTGACATCTAAGTAATAACCGCCCCTTACTCACTGACATCTAAGTACTAACCGCCCCTTTACTCACCGACCTCTTAGTACTAACCGCCCGTTACTCACTGACCTCTTAGTACTAACCGCCCCTTTACTCACCGACCTCTTAGTACTAACCGGGCCTTTACTCACCGACCTCTTAGTACTAACCACCCCTTTACTCACCCACCTCTTAGTACTATCCGGCCCTTTACTTACCAACCTCTTAGTACTAACCGCCTGTTACTCACCAACCTCTTAGTACTAACCGCCCCTTTACTCACCGACCTCTTAGTACTAACCGCCCCTTACTCACCGACCTCTTAGTACTAACTGCCCATTTACTCACCGACCTCTTAGTACTAACCGCCCCTTTACTCACAAACCTCTTAGTACTAACCACCCCTTTACTTACCGACCTCTTAGTACTAACCGCCCCTTTACTCACCGACCTCTTAGTACTAACTGCCCCTTTACTCACTGACATCTAAGTACTAAACGGCCCTTTACTCACCAACCTCTTAGTACTAACTGCCCCTTTACTCACTAACATCTAAGTACTAATCAATCCTTTACTCACCGACCTCTTTGTACTCACCGGCCCTTTACTCACCAACCTCTTAGTACTAACCGCCCGTTACTCACCAGCCTCTTAGTACTAACCGCCCGTTACTCACCAACCTCTTAGTACTAACTGCCCCTTTATTCACTGACCTCTTAGTACTAACTGCCCCTTACTCACCAACCTCTTAGTACTAACCGCCCGTTACTCACCAGCCTCTTAGTACTAACCGCCCGTTACTCACCAACCTCTTAGTACTAACTGCCCCTTTACTCACTGACCTCTTAGTACTAACTGCCCCTTACTCACCAACCTCTTAGTACTAACCGCCCGTTACTCACAAGCCTCTTAGTACTAACCGCCCGTTACTCACCAACCTCTTAGTACTAACTGCCCCTTTACTCACTGACCTCTTAGTACTAACTGCCCCTTTACTCACCAACCTCTTAGTATTAACCGCCCGTTACTCACCAACCTCTTAGTACTAACCGCCTGTTACTCACCAACCTCTTAGTACTAACTGCCCCTTTACTCACCGACCTCTTAGTACTAACCGCCCGTTACTCACCGACATCTAAGTACTAACCGCCCCTTTACTCACCGACCTCTTAGTACTAACCGCTCGTTACTCACCAACCTCTTAGTACTAACTGCCCGTTACTCACCAACCTCTTAGTGCTAACTGCCCCTTTACTCACCAACCTCTTAGTACTAACTGCCCGTTACTCACCAACCTCTTAGTACTAACCGCCCGTTACTCACCAACCTCTTAGTACTAACTGCCCCTTTACTCACCGACATCTAAGTACTAACCGCCCCTTTACTCACCGACCTCTTAGTACTAACTGCCCGTTACTCACCAACCTCTTAGTACTAACTGCCCCTTTACTCACTGACCTCTTAGTACTAACTGCCCCTTTACTCACCAACCTCTTCGTACTAACCGCCCGTTACTCACCAACATCTTAGTACTAACTACCCCATTACTCACCAACCTCTTAGTACTAACTGCCCGTTACTCACCAACCTCTTAGTACTAACCGCCCGTTACTCACCAACCTCTTAGTACTAACTGCCCCTTTACTCACCGACATCTAAGTACTAACCGCCCCTTTTCTCACCGACCTCTTAGTACTAACTGCCCCTTTACTCACCGACCTCTTAGTACTAACTGACCCTTTACTCACCGACCTTTTAGTACTAACTGCCCCTTTACTCACCGACATCTAATGACTAACCGCCCGTTACTCACCAACCTCTTAGTACTAACCGCCCTTTTACTCACCGACCTCTTAGTACTAACTGCCCCTTTACTCACCGACCTCTTAGTACTAACTGCCCCTTTACTCACCGACCTCTTAGTACTAACCGCCCCTTTACTCACCGACCTCTTAGTACTAACCGCCCGTTACTCACCGACATCTAAGTACTAACCGCCCCTTTACTCACCGACCTCTTAGTACTAACCGCTCGTTACTCACCAACCTCTTAGTACTAACCGCCCCTTCACTCACCAACCTCTTAGTACTAACTGCCCCTTTACTCACTAACATCTAAGTACTAATCAACCCTTTACTCACCGACCTCTTTGTACTCACCGGCCCTTTACTCAGCAACCTCTTAGTACTAACCGCCCGTTACTCACCAACCTCTTCGTACTAACCGCCCGTTACTCACCAACATCTTAGTACTAACTACCCCATTACTCACCAACCTCTTAGTACTAACTGCCCGTTACTCACCAACCTCTTAGTACTAACCGCCCGTTACTCACCAACCTCTTAGTACTAACTGCCCCTTTACTCACCGACATCTAAGTACTAACCGCCCCTTTTCTCACCGACCTCTTAGTACTAACTGCCCCTTTACTCACCGACCTCTTAGTACTAACTGACCCTTTACTCACCGACCTTTTAGTACTAACTGCCCCTTTACTCACCGACATCTAATGACTAACCGCCCGTTACTCACCAACCTCTTAGTACTAACCGCCCTTTTACTCACCGACCTCTTAGTACTAACCGCCCCTTTACTCACCGACCTCTTAGTACTAACCGCCCCTTTACTCACCGAACTCTTAGTACTAACTGCCCCTTTACTCACCGACATCTAAGTACTAACCGCCCTTTTACTCACCGACCTCTTAGTACTAACCGCCCCTTTACTCACCGACCTCTTAGTACTAACCGCCCTTTTACTCACGACCTCTTAGTACTAACCGCCCGTTACTCACCGACCTCTTAGTACTAACTGCCCCTCAGTCACTGACCACTTTTGCCCCAGGGCCGCGGTGAGTCTTCGGATGGCGGGGTAGAGCGGTGCGTTCTTCATGATCCCGGATGGATTACAGTAAAGGAACATGAGTTCCGCCATCAGAGATGATTATAACATTATAATGATGCTGCTTCTGTGATCCCTCCGGACAGACCCGAGGAGACGAGCGCCGGTCAGCCAGTGCTAATTATAGTGGCTGAGGGGTGCCCTGTGCACGAGCGCTAATTATCCTGCCCCCCTCTAACTGCCCCTGCTGACTGCACGCTGCTGATTACTGATGGCAAATGTCAGTCCTGGCAGTCAGGAGATGGAGGAGCAGCGCCCCACGGGGGTCCCCGGCGGGACACAGCCAGAGGCACCAGGATTCCCCTGATCTCCACTTTAACCCCTCCGCCTCACTGATAACTATACAGCATCAGTTCTCCGGTAAACTCCAGTCTGAAGGCTTCAACTGTCACCATGACACAAAGGTCCAGCACCTCAGCTCCATGGGGTCACGAGCTAGTGTAGATCTAGGAGAATGAGTGCAATGATTCATGGGGGGCTGCATGAGTGGATAGGCGGCATTCTCAGAGATGTCACCGCTGATCTCTAGTGATGAATAGGCTGCATTCTCAGTGATGTCACCGCTGATGTCTAGTGATGGATAGGCTGCATTCTCAGTGATGTCATCGCTGATCTCTAGTGATGGATAGGCTGCATTCTCAGTGATGTCACCGCTGATCTCTAGTGATGGATAGGCTGCATTCTCAGTGATGTCACCGCTGATCTCTAGTGAATGGATAGGCTGCATTCTCAGTGATGTCACCGCTGATCTCTAGTGATGGATAGGCGGCATTCTCAGTGATGTCACCACTGATCTCTAGTGATGGACAGGCTGCATTCTCAGTGATGTCACCGCTGATCTCTAGTGATGGATAGGCGGCATTCTCAGTGATGTCACCGCTGATCTCTAGTGATGGATAGGCGGCATTCTCAGTGATGTCACCGCTGATCTCTAGTGATGGACAGGCTGCATTCTCAGTGATGTCACCGTGGTGCCTCGTGTCCTGTTGGTGCCTCTCCTCCGCTGTTCAGTGAGGTGTAAAACCAGGACCCACATAAACGGCTTCTGGTATAAAGCGGCTACGAGGTCGGCAGCGCCTGCGCACCCGTCATACTTCACATAAAACTCAGAACCAGTTCTTGTTTCCACATCACTTCCACCAGTAAATTTCCCAACGATAAAAGCCTACATTAAAGCGGTGGACTCTGCTCCTTGACGTCCCACCTGATCTGCGGGTCTTAGAGATCCCGGCCTCCTCCTCCAAGGCTCCCAGTGCTCGTTTCCCTGCAGGAGTCACTGGATAAGTGTAAATAATGAGGCGTGGGATGTTCACGTCTCCATAATGCATGAAATAAACATTTAACGACTGCGATTAGCATTTTAAGCACACATCAACTGTGCGGAGATTGGAAAGGAGCGACACCGCTGTTCTGCATGGGGTCCAGCCCTTGGCGGTTGTGTCTACCATCCATGTAGCTCTTTTCTCGTGGATAATCCCCCAATCTCCTCTTCTAATTATCTCTCGCTCAAACTTCTTTTCTACCTCTTGTTATGTGCTCTGTAATAGAACGGAAAGTCTTCTTCTCAACGCAGGACCTAGAGCTTTGGTCGCTCCTTGTTTTTGACGTGTTTTTTGGGATTGTTGGAATGAGTGAGTAGTTTAGTTCTGCCGTGAAGCTTTTCATGACCTGGTTTACTATGCTGCTGATCAGTTTTAGAATACTGATTCTAGCTTTGTTCTAGGTCCATGGTAGAGAAGACAGAGCTGGATCTCTGGTGGTCTTCTTGGCCTAAGGATCCATGTGTAGAAGGATTGTATTTGCCTAGCTGGGTTGTCTTTGACTTGTCTCTGGTTGACTCCTTGGTGGCTATGGCCTTGGGTTTCTTCTTCACTTGGTGATGTTGGGTCCCACTTTGGTTAGTCTGCAGTGTTGACCTTGCTTCCGTAAGGCTTCAGTTATTTTGAGCCAAAACCCATAGTAAAGCCTTCAGAGATATTCGGTGTAATGGAAAGATCTGCACCTGTTCAGTGTTTTTGACCCGCACATAGTTTTGACTAACTGAAGTGTGAACTTGGCCTAATTTATATGTAATATTTGAATGGTTGGTTGTTTTTGGGTTTCTGTTGTTTTTAATCTCTGGCGTAGTTGTGTTGGGTTGCTATGTGGCAGGGTTGTCGACGATTTCACGGATGGGTAGGACCCTTGTCTGGCTGTTCTCTATTCGTCCCCAACTGTCTATGGCCAGATTGTCCACAATTAGGTCTTAGGGTTCACAGGTAGGAGATAGATCTTTAGCAAGCAGTCTTCATGACATGCTGCGTCAGTGTTTAGCTTGGTGCACAGGGACGGACGGCTTCTCGGCAGTGTTCGTGTTGTGCTACGTTGTTGTTTGGCTTCATTGCTTGGGTTCATGTCCAGTAGTGGAGTCATAAACATTTGTCCATTAGAGGAACTTGTGCTCTCATTGGTTGGCAGAATTGCATGTCCTTGGCGGAAAAGGTTGTGTTGGGCTTTTGGGTTGGCAGAGATTTGTTTGGTAATAACAGCTCCAAATTTGGAAGAATTGTTTGGATCTGTGGTTACCAAAGTTTTCTATGTCATGTATTTGGAAGGTAGCATCATCTGTGTTATCGCCTTTAGTTTGGGTTGAAAACATCTCACTTGGGGATGTACAAGAACAAGAAAAAAATCTTCATGGAAAATCACCCAAGTGAGCCGCATTCAATTATTTAAAGAAATATAGACACAGCCAAAATGTAAAGTGCACAACAATGTCACTATGGCCGTGCCAAGTTCTGTGAATCCAGCATTTAAACGCCTACAACTTCTTTTCCTGAACTTCCCATTGCATTTTTCTATATCTTTAACTCCTCCTATGTACAAGAATATAACTGCTATAATACTGCCTCCTATGTACAAGAATATAACTACTATAATACTGCTCCTATGTACAAGAATATAACTACTATAATACTGCTCCTATGTACAAGAATATAACTACTATAATACTGCTCCTATGTACAAGAATATAACTACTATAATACTGCTCCTATGTACAAGAATATAACTGCTATAATACTGCCTCCTATGTACAAGAATATAACTACTATAATACTGCTCCTATGTACAAGAATATAACTACTATAATACTGCTCCTATGTACAAGAATATAACTACTATAATACTGCTCCTATGTACAAGAATATAACTACTATAATACTACCTCCTATGTACAAGAATATAACTACTATAATACTGCCTCCTATGTACAAGAATATAACTACTATAATACTGCTCCTATGTACAAGAATATAACTACTATAATACTGCCTCCTATGTACAGTAATATAACTACTATAATACTGCCTCCTATGTACAAGAATATAACTACTATAATACTGCTCCTATGTACAAGAATATAACTACTATAATACTGCTCCTATGTACAAGAATATAACTACTATAATACTGCTCCTATGTACAAGAATATAACTACTATAATACTGCCCCCTATGTACAAGAATATAACTACTATAATACTGCTCCTATATACAGGAATATAACTACTATAATACTGCCTCCTATGTACAAGAATATAACTACTATAATACTGCTCCTATGTACAAGAATATAACTACTATAACACTGCTCCTATGTACAAGAATATAACTACTATAATACTGCTCCTATGTACAAGAATATAACTACTATAATACTGCCTCCTATGTACAAGAATATAACTACTATAATACTGCTCCTATGTACAAGAATATAACTACTATAATACTGCCTCCTATGTACAAGAATATAACTACTATAATACTGCCTCCTATGTACAAGAATATAACTACTATAATACTGCCTCCTATGTACAGGAATATAACTACTATAATACTGCTCCTATATACAAGAATATAACTACTATAATACTGCTCCTATGTACAAGAATATAACTACTATAATACTGCTCCTATGTACAAGAATATAACTACTATAATACTGCCTCCTATGTACAAGAATATAACTACTATAATACTGCTCCTATGTACAAGAATATAACTACTATAATACTGCCTCCTATGTACAAGATTATAACTACTATAATACTGCTCCTATGTACAATAATATAACTACTATAATACTGCCTCCTATGTATAGGAATATAACTACTATAATACTGCTCCTATGTACAAGAATATAACTACTATAATACTGCTCCTATGTACAAGAATATAACTACTATAATACTGCTCCTATGTACAAGAATATAACTACTATAATACTGCTCCTATGTACAAGAATATAACTACTATAATACTGCTCCTATGTACAAGAATATAACTACTATAATACTGCTCCTATGTACAAGAATATAACTACTATAATACTGCTCCTATGTACAAGAATATAACTACTATAATACTGCTCCTATGTACAGTAATATAACTACTATAATACCGCCTCCTATGTACAGGAATATAACTACTATAATACTGCCTCCTATGTACAGTAATATAACTACTATAATACTGCCTCCTATGTACAGTAATATAACTACTATAATACTCCCCCCTATGAGCAGAATTGTGAAGCTGAATGTCTCTCATTATTGATATGTTATTGGAGTAGATTGAGTATACTGTGTTGCTGGTATTAGTTGATATTTTGCTTCTTTTCGTTGTCAGTTGTTTATATTTGCTGCTCTCCGAACATTTTCCGACGGTTCATGCTACAAGTCTATCAACAAGGTTTGTGCTTCGGAGACTACGTGTTCTTCTATGTTGATATCTTTGGTGCCAGCCTCCAAGGCTCCAGATACCCAGACTTCAGGCGGCCATGGTACAGAGGAGACGCAGATGACACTAAAGCCAAGGAAGCATTTCAGGTAAAGATGTTTCCCCCTCTTACAATATCTGGAATCCTCTTGGATTCATTTACATGAGGGATAAACTTACCTCCATATTTATTATTTCCATTACATCCTAACCTCTCTCAGGCGGTCCCTATGGGGTTACTTCTTGCTGAATCCCCAGAACATAACGGGAGCATTGATTTTTAACATTAATCTGTTTTCCCTTAGTCCTAACAGTTTCCTACCTTAAGTAGGTTACTTCTTTATAACAAACACAAGGTGGGAGGTGATAGATGTCCTTGTATAGGCTCAGGGGTCTCTACCTAATTAGCGATTAATTAAAAATTCCATCTGTCCTACCATTTCACACGGGCAGAAATACCTTATCTCTGTACTGCTGTTAGGACTAAGGGAAAACAGATTAACTTTGGATGTCAACGCTTATTTTTACAGATTGTCTTTAGTCGAGAACAATATGGCTGGGGACATTGTATAAAACAATCAGACTACCTCCCCATCCCTAGCACATTTGTGTCCCTCCTGCAGAGAAATGACAGATCCTCCTGCTGTGTCCTGTCACCCGATTGTCGGCGAGGGACGGTGGCGCTGTCAACGAAAGATCTGCCTGTCAGTCCGCATGAAAGGGGTTAAGCCACGGCTACTGCCTTTGCACGGCTGAGCAGAGACAGTCCTTTTAAGCGATCTTATTAAAAAGTCTAGAACGGGGTAAACACACCGACCTGTCTCCATAATTAAAGGGCCGGGAAGGGTTTAACACAAGGTACATATTGACACGCCACTGTATATATAAAGGCACCCAATAAATAATATTTGTGAAGGGCACCCGGGGAAAGCGAGGAAGCAGGTTCAATGGAGTTACCGACCCATGAGGGAATTTTCCATATATCAGGCATTGGTCGCCAGGCCCGACATTAGCTACAGAAAGTAGCGGCCGTGTCGGATATGAGTATGTCGTATTATGGTGACTGATACGTTGTGTCTCCCGGTCAGGCAGTGATGATTATCACCATCAAAGAGCCCAACAACCCTGAGTATGAGGAATTCCTGAACGACCTGAGGAACTACGCTCACAGATTCAATCACACCATGGAGAACACTCTGGTGAGTGAGACCTGGGGTGGGGTGGGCACAGTGACCACAAGTTCCTGACTGCTCCAGAACCTGTGCTTTTATTATACAGGCTCCCTGCGGGAGTCGTCTTCATGCTCCTGCTTGGAAATTAGCTCCTAGTAATTTACCACTTGGTTCTGATGGGCGATTAATTGTGTACGTCAGCAGGAAATGTTTCATTACCGGCCCGTGGGCAAAAGACAAAGAGATTAGATCTAGGACACGGTCCAACGTCAGCGCCGAGTGCTTAGACTATAATGAGCATGCAGTGATGAGGGGGTGCGTGTGACACTGGACGTTTGCAGGTGGTTTGGAGTTACTCGGAGGTCTGAGCGTGTGAGGACAATGTGCATTCCGGGATACATGTTCATGCCGTGTTGTGTATTGTTTACAGATGAACACGGTAGCAGCTGCGTTCTACGATTCAGTCATGCTCTACGCCCAGGCTGTTAATGACACCCGGGCAAAGGGATACAGTATGAAGAATGCCAGTGCCATCACCGATCACATGTGGAACAGAACCTACTATGGTGAGTTCATGTCCCAGAGGTGTCCCTACCCTGTGGGGCCAGCATTAGAAAACCCGTTTTTAGGTTGGGTCATTGTCTACTCCTTATTCAGAAGGTAGGATGAGAATTGGACCATGAGGGGTCGAGATACCGAGGCCACCGACTTGGATGGAAGGATGCAGACAATAGGGATGTCCTCCACCACTTGGACACCTCCTGGCGCAAACACGACCAGAACGGAGAGATAATTTGAATTGCTTTATTGGTAACCTCGGTTTCAGAGTATTGATACTTCTTTTTCAAGTTTTTGGGTCATGAGTGAGGTACTCGGGTGAAAGGAAAAATAAATCCTCCTCACCGGGCATGTGACGCTTCAACGACGTTACCAATAAAGCAATTCAAATTATCTCATCGTGTTCGTCGTGTTTGCGCCAGGAGGTGTCCACGTGGTGTAGGCCCTCCCTACTGTCAGTATCCATTCTGTTTACTGTTACCGGAGGGTTGGCTACCCCATGGTTTGAGGATTTGAAGACCCATTGTGTCTACATGCACAACACATAAAGGTGAGCACAATCATCTAATACCTCTCTACAAACATTAGACCTACCACCCTATGAGCGCCTCTCCCCTTTTGTGTTCACCACAACTTGCTGAGGCCAGCAACTGGAAGGTCTCAAGGTATCACATAAGATGATATGCCAAGCTTTCATGATGAAGACTATGATGTCCATTTGTGATATACATCACCCCGATGAGATGAAATAACATGCGAGCTGCTCCATGTCCTGCACTGCTGAGATCATACAAGGTGCATGCAGTAAACTGCTTGTACGTTCACACACTTTTCAAAGTAACAATAGGCTGAGTTTAAGATCTGCAGATAAGTTAGGATCTCTTTAAATATAGGCACCCCCATTATACAGTATGACGCAGCAGAGGGTTCCTGGACGTACAGGAAGCAGCTGTGGCTCGGCCTTCACACCCTCTACACTATTCCAGTGTTATGTCAGGTAACATGGGCTTCGAGAACTTGACACCTCCTCATTACTGTATCTGATCTGCCTACATGGGGTACAGCGAATGTTCCTCCAAAACATGAACTCCTGACTTTTCCTTCCTCCTCTACATCTCTACATCACCAAGGTTTGGAGTCTTATCTTCCTTCTCTATAGATTCAGCTGTCCTATTGTTTCTATTATTATGGACTGTGTCCCTCTTCTAATATATCCACCTCAGGGCCAACTACCTATCATTTTCTTCCCTGTTTTAGGACAGTCTCATCCTCATATCTCATGTACTAGATGTTTTTTTATGAAAATCTGATTAATATAGACATTATGAGGCAAAGAAAAACCACGGCTGATTGGTAGAGATGTACTATCTGACAACCCCAGCTGTTGAAAGCTGTACTCGTAGGAAGTAGACGGTCTTATATGACTAGATGGACAGCAGGCAGTGGGATGTCATGCAATGCCATTTTACAAATCAGTCTACTTTGGATAACCCCTCCTCACTTGACAGGCCCCTGTGACCAGCTGCTATCCACTTAGAAAAATTCCCCTTTCAGTGGATTTCAACATAGTCAATCCTTTAATCTCACAAAAGAAAACCCAAGTCCAGCTGGTTGCATATGATTGACATAGCCTGTCCACAACTGGGTCACTATTGTGTCCTATTGATAATTCCATCATGGAAGCTCCTTGCCGTGACGTTTACATGACATCTTCTGATAACGAATGGTGTGATGGAGAGTCACAAAAATGATCAAAGAACATTAATGTTAAAAGTTTGAATGACATTGGAACCATCTCACGGCTGCCTTGTCTCTCATCTTATCATTTTTCTTCCTTATCATCCTTTTTGCTCATCTTGTTCTTCTTCCTTATCGAACTCTTTCCTCGTCTTCATGTTCTTTTTCCTTTTTAGCCTTTTCTTGTTCTTCTTCCTTATTGCCCTCTTTCCTCTTCTTTATCAACCTCTTTCTTGTTCTTCTTCGTTATTGAACTCTTTTTTTGTCTTCGTGTTCATCTTTACTAACCGCTTTCCTCTTCTTGCTCTTATTATTTATCAACCTCGTTCCTCTTCTTCCTTATCGAACTCTTTCCTTGTCTTCGTCTTCTCCTTTGTCAACCTCTTTCCTCTTTTTGTTCCTCTTCCTTATTGACGACCACTTCCCGTTCTTTTTATCGTCTTCTTTCCTCTTCTTGTTCTTCTTCATCAACCTCTTTCTTCTTCTTGTTCTTCTTCCTTATCAACCTCTTTCTTCTTCTTGTTCTTCTTCCTTATCAACCTCTTTCTTCTTCTTGTTCTTCTTCCTTATCAACCTTGTTTTCTTCTGCTCACTGATATCTATTGGTAAAATTTCCATCTCTCCATTTCCTACCTAAATCATGAAATATAATTTCTAAACCTCTGTAGGATCTCAAGATGCTTCAAAGGTCTGCAATTATGTAGGTGTAAGAATAGCGAATGTCCTCTGTTTAGGTCCTCATGTAAGCTGGACATACATGTTAGATAGCTGGACCCTTCTTGACTGACCACTATTCCTCCCGACCCTTTCATGCACATCCAGATCAGCTGAACATGTGTTCTCACTGGAGAGTAAGCTGCAGCCAGATAACTGTGTTCTCTCCAGACACCAGGGGAGAGTTGGGACACCACCAATTTAAACAGATGGTCAGCAAGGCCAGGTTCAGTTGATATCAAATGTGTATGGCGGCCTAAATTTGGTTGTCTTCTTCCTCTTGTCTCTTCATCTTTCACCACAATAATTGACTTTCCCAATAAGTTCATAAGATGTGTAAGTTAAGATAAAACTTCTGTCTGGTCCTTCATTGCACTCTTAAACATCTTCAACGTGATTACAGCCCAGTATTTTTCCTGTCCCACTTCCTCACTGTACAGAGTTCAGATCTATAAGGGGCCTCCACCTGTACTGTTCTACATTACACCGGAAGATCAACCACGTCTGTCATAGTCACCAGCCTGTCTCTCATTTCTCTTATTGGATCCCTTTGTGGATCGGGTTATTACAAACTCTGTTCAGCATTCCAATTATATCTGTTTCTAGAGGAGATGGATGACATGCTCTACAGCTGACATGACAGATCCCTCAGGGTTTCTAGACTCCCACCGCCTATGTGAGGTGATACATCTCCTGTCAGTATGGCACTAGAAAGACCACTTTATGGTTCCACGGCTATGCTCCAGTTGGATGGTTGGGTGATGTTAGTGGTGAGACTGGTGGATGCAGTCTCTGTCACTGCTGGTCTGACTGAATGCCGTTATAATCTTCTGCATCTGGGATTTCTGAATTACATTGACGCTCGTCTTCAATACTCTGGTTCACGGCATAATTGTCCTATTCTAGATAATTATCCCTTCATTACCAGCTACTTCAAACATGCAGGATGCCTGCCTGCCAAACCGGCTGCCTCGTGGTGCGACGCACAGAACTTGTCTGTTTAACCCTAAATCTGACGTTCTAGATAAAAAACAGGCTAGGCCTCAAGAGTCCCCTGTGTGTCACAGAAATTTGGGTTCCTTCATCTCCTTGTGTGCCACAGTCATTAGTGTCCCCTCATCTCCTCATGTGTCACACTCATTAGTGTTCCCTCATCTCCTGTGGGTTAGTCATTACTGTCCCCTCATCTCCTGTGGGTTAGTCATTACTGTCCCCTCATCTCCTGTGGGTTAGTCTTTAGTGTACCCACATCTACTGTGGGTTAGTCATTAGTGTCCCCTCATCTCCTGTGGGTTAGTCTTTAGTGTACCCACATCTACTGTGGGTTAGTCATTACTGTCCCCTCATCTCCTGTGGGTTAGTCATTACTGTCCCCTCATCTCCTGTGGGTTAGTCATTACTGTCCCCTCATCTCCTGTGGGTTAGTCTTTAGTGTACCCTCATCTCCTGTGGGTTAGTCATTAGTGTACCCACATCTCCTGTGCCACAGTCATTACTGTCCCCTCATCTCCTGTGGGTTAGTCATTAGTGTACCCACATCTACTGTGGGTTAGTCTTTAGTGTACCTACATCTCCTGTAGATTAGTCTTTAGTGTACCCACATCTACTGTGGGTTAGTCATTAGTGTACCCTCATCTCCTGTGGGTTAGTCATTACTGTCCCCTCATCTCCTGTGGGTTAGTCATTAGTGTACCCTCATCTCCTGTGGGTTAGTCATTACTGTCCCCTCATCTCCTGTGGGTTAGTCATTAGTGTACCCACATCTCCTGTGGGTTAGTCATTACTGTCCCCTCATCTCCTGTGGGTTAGTCATTAGTGTACCCTCATCTCCTGTGTGTTAGTCATTACTGTCCCCTCATCTCCTGTGGGTTAGTCATTACTGTCCCCTCATCTCCTGTGGGTTAGTCATTAGTGTCCCTTCATCTCTTCAACTGTCTGTGTTTCATGGTCATTAGTGCCCATCATCCCCCTGTTTCACAATTTTTACCGTCCCCTCAGCTCCCTCTTCAGCCATGGAGTAATAACTTCATTCTCAATATTCTATGCTTAGTATCAATGCTGTAAACCATTTGCCCAGAGCACTTGGTTGATTGGTCTCATTGGCCCTAAATATGGTGGCCCTTGGACCCGAGGTACAGAATGAGCAATACGGCTGGTCAGTTCTATTGCTATGCATTGGACATCTCATTATCATTTCATTAACGCTCTGCTATGTTACAGGCGTGTCCGGATTCATGAGGATAGATGACAATGGTGACCGGGAAACGGACTACTCCCTCTGGGACATGTCACCAACCTCTGGAGACTTCCAGGTATGAGACTAACACAAAGAGGACGAGGCCATAATTTCTTCAAATGTATAACTGATTAATCAGATTTCTCTCAGATTGTGGCCACTTACAATGGGACCCTCAGGAGGATGGTCAAGGTGCCAGGACAGAAGATCCATTGGCCAGGGAATGGCGTTCCACCACTTGACTTCCCACCCTGCGGGTTTGACAACAGCAATCCGGCGTGCAAGAAAAGTGAGTAGCACAAGGGTGTCAGATTGTACGTTATATCTACCAGGTCATGGTCATGGATAGCTGGCCTTGCACTGGTGAACATGGGAATTACAGTGTGACCACGTTACGTCCGGCTAGTCAGGACTGTCAGTAACTCCTATAATCACTGCTGTTAGGTATTTGCCTCGGATATGTATGTAAAGTGTCTTGTATGTGGAAATGAGGAGCTGCACGTTATTCATCTTGTGCATGCTAAGATTACATAATGTTCCTCATTAATTGCATGTTCTAGGTGTAGAGTGCAGTCTTTGTAGTATTACACTTACATGTTCTCTGTGTTGGACATACTGTATGTAGGCTTCATCGTGTTGGACATGTGTTCACTTCACTGTATTGTTAGGTAGTGTGCGCCATATTGCTGAGCAGTTGTATGTTCTCTCTGCTGGATACATGTACATATCATACTGTTCAGCAGTTGTATGTTCTCTCTGCTGGACACGTGTAGATATCATACTGTTCAGCAGTTGTATGTTCTCTCTGCTGGACACATGTAGATATCATACTGTTCAGCAGTTGTATGTTCTCTCTGCTGGACACATGTAGATATCATACTGTTCAGCAGTTGTATGTTCTCTCTGCTGGACACATGTAGATATCATACTGTTCAGCGGTTGTATGTTCTCTCTGCTGGACACATGTAGATATCATACTGTTCAGCGGTTGTATGTTCTCTCTGCTGGACACATGTAGATATCATACTGTTCAGCGGTTGTATGTTCTCTCTGCTGGACACATGTAGATATCATACTGTTCAGAAGTTGTATGTTCTCTCTGCTGGACACATGTAGATATCATACTGTTCAGCAGTTGTATGTTCTCTCTGCTGGACACATGTAGATATCACACTGTTCAGCAGTTGCATGTTCTCTCTGCTGGACACATGTAGATATCATACTGTTCAGCAGTTGTATGTTCTCTCTGCTGGACACATGTAGATATCATACTGTTCAGCAGTTGTATGTTCTCTCTGCTGGACACATGTAGATATCATACTGTTCAGCGGTTGTATGTTCTCTCTGCTGGACACATGTAGATATCATACTGTTCAGCAGTTGTATGTTCTCTCTGCTGGACACATGTAGATATCATACTGTTCAGCAGTTGTATGTTCTCTCTGCTGGACACATGTAGATATCATACTGTTCAGCAGTTGTATGTTCTCTCTGCTGGACACATGTAGATATCATACTGTTCAGCAGTTGTATGTTCTCTCTGCTGGACACATGTAGATATCATACTGTTCAGCAGTTGTATGTTCTCTCTGCTGGACACATGTAGATATCATACTGTTCAGCGGTTGTATGTTCTCTCTGCTGGACACATGTAGATATCATACTGTTCAGCGGTTGTATGTTCTCTCTGCTGGACACATGTAGATATCATACTGTTCAGCAGTTGTATGTTCTCTCTGCTGGACACATGTAGATATCATACTGTTCAGCAGTTGTATGTTCTCTCTGCTGGACACATGTAAATATACTGTTCAGCAGTTGTATGTTCTTTCTCCTGGAAACATTGAGATATTGTCATTTAGTTCAGAGGTTCTATGTTCTTTTAGTACAATACACGCAGGTTTTGTCATGCTGTTCAGAAGTTGTATGTTCTCTCCGTTGGACACGTAGGGTTCATCATATTGTTTGGCAGTTGTATGTGCTCCCTATTGGACACGGTTCCTGTCATGATGATCACTGCATGTTCTCTTTGTTGGACACGGGTTCACTTCATCATGTATATCATATTGCTATGTTCTGTGGTTTGGTTTTATCATGTGTGTAGACTCTGTCATGTTGTTCAGTAGTCCTATGTTCCATTTGTTGGCCATGTGTGTAGGCATTGGCACATTTCTTGGTGGTTGTACGTTCTCCGAGTTGGCCAAGCATTCGGTGGATACACGTGGAGCTTCTCTCAGGATGCTGAGATGTACCGTGTGTTCTTGTAGACTTGGCTATGTTTAATGTGCACTAATGACAAGTACTTCAGTAGCTCTTGACCAGAGTAAGCATGTGTTTTCTCTTGATTCATCCCTAATGGTTTCTGTATGTTTTTTTTTTAGCCAGTTTCTCCATCCTGGAAGTCACGTCGATTGTGATCTGCTTCATCCTCCTGGTGATTGCAATCTCATCCATCTTCATATACAGGTATCCTTCCTCCTCTTCTTCCACTGCCTCCTAATAGACAAACTTCACCTCCTTCTACTTCATTCGCCTCCAGTTCCCGCTGCCTCGGCCTTGCAGCTGCTAATTGAAAACTGAGATTCTCAGGATACTGGTAGACGGGAGGGAGGGCATGTGTCACTGGGAGCCTCCAGACCTGTGTTTTGTTTCCATGAGAGCCGTAATTGGAAGGGACCGCTGCTTGACTTCAGCTTTCAGAATGGAAAAGGGTGGAGGGGGGATTACAATGATTAAGAAATGATCCGCTAGAGTGGTTGCTGGTCATAGCTTTAGATTTTTGAAGGAATAATTAGGACAAACTGGGTAATACTCACCAGGTGGACAGGATAAATATACAGATGTGTTGTGTCTCCTCAGTACCATTGCACACAGGCAGCTAGCTCTCATCATCTGCCACAACTGGAAGTTTCCCTCAGTACACCAATATGTAGACCTATCAGCCAACACCAATGGTGACAACAGCACCCGTCAAGGGGCAAACATAAGATAGCATATGAATGGTCAGGTTTTAAAGCTGATATTTTGGAAGCAGGAACATGGGCACCTGTAAGGATCTGAGCACTTAGGGTCGAATTTTCATGTCTGGGTGACTGGATCTTCTCCAAAACAGACAGTCTTGTGGGTGTTCTCAATATGTAAGGGCCAGTAACAACCAACATTCTTTAAGAAAAGACAACCAGTGAACCAATGACAGGGTCAGGGGCACTCAAGGATCACTGATGTTTATAGGGGTGAAGGCTAGCCCCTCTGGTTCGATCCCACAGAAGAGCAACTGCCGACAACGCCCTACGATAGAAAGATGTCAGGAAAGCTTGCTGTGTATGGGGCTACACAGCCACCGACCCTGACCACCACTCAACGCGCCCAAGCTTTTAGATCGAATCTAGCGCCATCTTCTCATGCATCTTGATATCTCAGTGTAAGTGGAACAATGGTCAACCAGATCCGAATATAAGCGTAGACTATCAGAAATACACTAATGGGCAGCTGCGTTCAGTCACACCATAGTTGCACAAGCTCTTGTCTTTGATGTCATTAAGCCTTGGCCTTAGATGATAAATTACATTAAACATGCTCCTCACATTTACTTTGATGAAGATGAGAGCGATATCACCCAAGGATATCAGATGCCAGAGCTCGGTGACCAGTATGCGGTTCATTACAAAAAAACATACGATTGTGTGATTTCCATGAACGTCTACCTCTCTCTCCCTAGGAAGCTGCGTTTGGAGAAAGAGTTGGCCGCAGAGCTGTGGAAAGTACGATGGGAGGACATTCAGACAAGCAACATGGAGAAAAACCTCCGTAGGGCAGGCAGCAAGCTCACGCTATCACTGGTAACTGAAGCGGAAGCATCCTGCATGACTGCCTGCCAACCTGGTCACAGTATGGGGATCAGCACCTAGAACCAACGAGTCTTTCCGTTTTTTTCATGGGGGGTGGGGGTCATGGGAAGACTGTGTTACCCTCCTTCTGTCATATATGTAGTATTGAAATCATTCTGCTCATTAATCAGTAGTGTGTGATATCTCATAGTCATGTTGAGCATACACAGACTCAGCTCAGTGTCCAAGAAGATACTGAGGGGTTGTAGTTGCCTGTAGGTAGGTTGGCATCTGGTGTGGCATGAAGTAAAATTCATCATGCTACGAATAGACAGGGCAGGGTTTGTGTAGGTTTTGATGGACAAACTTTCTTTACGTTGAAGTCATATACAGCAAATCCACAGGAAAGTAGTGTAGAGTCAGACGTTAGAGATAGAGACCATAAACGTGAAGGAGTTATGCATGAGGTTGTACCTAACTTGACGGGCGATAAGACATCTGCCCATGCTGTAAGCCAACACAAAATTAATCAAAACCAGGAAACATGCATGGGAGACGGTGGAGAGTCACAAGGCCCCCATACACATGAAACGGCTGTGGGCCTCCTGACTCCACCAATGGCAGATGTTGGAGGAGAGAACAGATGGGCACGTTGGATTTCTACGTTTCTGATCCTTTTGCTCTCAGGGAAGTAAGCCACCTACCGGAGGTGTCTAGCCGTTGCTTTCTCTCCTCTCTCCATTTTAGTCAAGCATGTGTGTGTATAGCGGGATCAGGAGAGATGGGTGGCACACAATCGAGGCCTATAGAACTTCAATAGCTGTTAGCCAAATGCTCGATAGGTCAATAGCTATCTATCGTGACTCCCCCATACACATTCAGTTTGGCTGAAAGCATGCATGTTTTTCAATGGGGCAGGGGGGAGGAGAAAGCCGCTGCTCTGGTAGGTGACAATTCCCAGGAGAACAAAAGGTTTGGACATTGAAATTCAAAGCACCTAATCTTTTTCATCCCCCCGAAAACAGCAGGTCTGACCAACAATAGTCTAATGGCCTTCATATACATTTGGACATTGTCACCTGAACCAGCCGAGGATGGCGAGTTCAGCCGACACCCTAATGTCTATGAAGAGCTCCCAACTCCCGAGAGAGTGATTGGGTGAAATAAATATTTTCTCCCAATCCTTTTGTTCTCCAAGCAGATATGCCGTCACCAGAAATGTCTGGTAGTGGCTTTCGATGCTCTCCCTATAAAATACACAGACATGTTTGGCTGAGCTGAACATGTATGTGCATTGGGAAGATGTTAGGGAGCCTGAACAGATTGTTCAACCGACAACTATTGAATGTGTATGCCCAGCTTAATATGTATGAGGAGTTTCAGGCTGACCGTTAGCTTACACGTATGACCAGCTGTTGATCCAGCGATCTCCTCGGGACAGGTTTGCACTGTGAATTGACAAGGCTTGGTTGAGTCCTGTTTGTATTACCTGTCTCCATTCTGTGAGCCCTCAAATAAACATTACCATTGTGACACTCAGAACGACTGGGCTTGCCTTTTCTACTGCTCAAGTCACTAAATCAGATGCAAATTTGTGTTGATTGCTCAAAAATGATGAGATGATTATGGATGGTGTTGAGATTAGACCCAAGTCAGTGAATATTGAAGAGAATTCACCAACCACTCCGCAATGGAATCTCTGTGGCTGAAATCTGTTCTTTAACTTTTTACGTTCTAGAGTTTGTATGGTTCATTTTCCACGTCAACGATTTGGTCTCACCTACCTTCGAATTAGGAGGTGTCCCCCAAATAAAACATAGCGTAGCACCCAAGGGAGGCTGCAGTCCTTGAAATCTGTTCATCTGCTTGCATGACATCATTAGGTGGCCATATGTATTAGATTACGATCGTCCAATTGGTTGACCATCAAAGATGGTTTGTTTGGCAGATACTGGGGCACAAAATTGATCTAGTATATTGAATTTCAGAATCTAATCCTTTGTTCTGAAGAAAAACAAGATGCCACCAATGTTCAGTGGTGGCTTATTCCCCTCTGGCCACTGAGAACACATGCTCTCTCAAGTGAACCTGGTGTACATGTGTATGGGGAGGTCTAGAGGACCTAACAGCTATGGGTGGGGTATGGCCACCTTTATGCCTTTGCCTGGATTTTCCATTATTAGGTTTTACTGTCATTATATAAAGTTTTCGCCTCCTACAACTTATGGGAGATATTACAGACTTTGTCGACATTGTATGCTTAGTTGTTTTATTTGGGAGAAAAACAACTTTGGGAGCAATTGGTTACTTACTGAGGTGTTGACAACCCTCAAATACAAAAACATAAGTGTGCCATTTATGAAAATGGACTTCTATCTAGCATAGGCAGAGATCAGACGTCGCGGTGGTTTCACCTTGTGATTGACTTGGTTCTAATAAATCATTTTTATGTAACTGGGAAGTGCAAAACAAAGTTATTAAGCAAATACACTATCAAGAACCACTAGCGGCAAAAGCTGAGATTATTTTACGGTGCTTTTGTTGGATCTAATCTTCTATCATAATGGTTTGAGCCTCCGGCCTTCATCTTCATGTCAACAAGACAAGTGACCCATGTTTGTCCTCCGTTATTTCCTTTATTCACGTTTATCCATTGCAAGGAATGTACTCAAATGTACACGTCCCTCCTGCTTCAGCCACTTTTTACTCATTCGCTATCTCTAAATTCTTTGTCTTTGCCTTGATCTTCCAAATCCAGTCACCGCCAAGTCTTTATCTTGTCATCTACATATCTACCGGCCATCGTTGTCACATTCCTGTCTCGTACCATTCCAAGTTACACTTTTCCATCACAACTTGTCGTAAACTAAAACAGCCTTTTACTCAGCTGTTCTCATACTATTTTTATGCCGTAATCTACGATGTACGTCAACATGCGCAGATAATATCGCAACCCCATCTAAGTTGGCTGCAGTTTCCAAAAATATTCACTAAGGAGTCCATTATCTAGAGACTCGGAGGATGTATTTCATTCTTTTTGCCTGGTGTTGGATGGTCTAATTAAAATGTGTAAGAGACCACACATATCAATCCATGTCCGAGGCCAACCCACTGACAGTCACCCAGAATATCACTCATCACCCACCTCCTCGGCATCTGCACATCTCCTTGAACTTCTATGTATCATCTCACTTCCATCTGATGATTCCTTTCCATTAACCCTTGCACATATTACTTATATTATTGCTGTCGTGTGGACATGCTTTGTATACTTATGGTTGCTGTTAATTTTGTTTTCACTCTAGAGAGGCTCAAATTACGGATCCCTGCTCACCACCGAAGGCCAGTTCCAGATCTTTGCCAAGACGGCATATTACAAGGTACTATAATGCACCTCTTAAAGGGGTATTCCAGTTTCGTAATGAAGTCTTTTAGTCGATTTTAAATAAACCTCTCTACATGGTTTTTTTTCTTTACCTGTTCATTATCAATTTTTATCCTCCTCTGATCATTACAGTAGCAAAGAGTGAGGCAAGTTTAAGTCCTAAGCCGTCCACCGGAAGTCAAAGATTTCGCTGCGGCGGTCTTTTTTATGAGTGCCCCCAATCTCTGGCTCATTTCTCAGCAGCTTGATGCACACATGCATCTGGGTTCCTGAAGCTGTAGTATAAGGAGAACGCACATGCGCAGGCCATTTCACAACTCATACTATACAATCTTTGAGGTGGCTTTGTGATCTCCTGCAGATACTCGACCAGGCTTTGTGAATAAAGGTAGAGATTGGAAATGCATAAGCGCAGGCCATTATATGTTCACGACTCATACTATACAGTCTTCGAGGCGGCTTTGTGATCTACTGCGCAAGCTCGACCAGGCTTTGTGATCTACTGCGCAAGCTCGACCAGGCTTTGTGATCTACTGCGCAAGCTCGACCAGGCTTTGTGATCTACTGCGCAAGCTCGACCAGGCTTTGTGAACAGCATACAGTACGATGCCCTTGGAAACGAGAAGAAAACCACCAGCGTTGTGTCCACACATGATATAGATTTTTGAAGACCTTTCATAACGTCAAACTGATAACTTTAACTTTTAGAATGAGATGACTGAAGCTTATTTAATGTGACCGGAATACCTCTTTAAACAACCTGATATCTTGGCTCTCGAGAGCCTTCCCTAGATGGGTCCCCAGGGAGCAATCTTGAATGAGTTATTACCTACGCCTTGACTGGATCTTACTGCATTTTCGTTGGCTTTAACCTCTCCTCCTTTGCAGGGTAATATTGTCGCAGTTAAGTACATCAACCGGAAACGCATCGAACTGACCCGCAAAGTGCTGTTTGAACTGAAGCATGTAAGTTCTGCATCTATGTCGTCCCTCTGCTGACCACCATTTAATGTCCAGTTATTTGGTGCAATGCCTCCTCTCCTGTCATCCCAAGGTCCTCTCAGCTCTGGCATCTGCGAGCCATCTATGTTCCGACACATCCTTGGCTCCCGGTCTCGGGAACTGCTGCTGACAACGCAGAAATGGTTCTTGTAGAACATAAACAGCTCATTTGTTGTCATTTTTATTGTGAGCTCTGGCCGTAGCCTTCTGCTCTCCTCCACTTAACCTGAGTTAGGCGGTCACGGCTTTTCTCTCGCATCCAACTAGTCCTCAAAAAAGAGACTGCTGCAGCCTGCTAATCTGTACGCTTGTCACTTGTTAGGCGGTAAAGTGGTGACAATAGCGGCTCTTGTCTGGAGAGGGCTGAATTGGAACACGATATCCAGATAAGCGGAAGCCACGGACTCCGCACAAGCCCTCTCCCATTGCTCTGCCATGAAATGAATTGTTTGCACTCTATTGTCGGTCTCCTTTTTTCTGCCCTTGTCCTTAGAGTTTACTGTGTCCTCTCTCCCTCGGCTTCTTAAAACCTCCAGATAACGTTATTCTCTCTGTCCCAATATTAATCAGACCCAGCGCTGACATTTCAGTAATATTTGCAATCTTTAGTCTGAGCAGCTCTCCTCCGCCTGCCTCCCTCCCTCGATCTGTGGATGCTTAAATCAGGAATTATCTCAGCATTTAATGCCTAGCATCCATCACTTGAGCAGATGAGACCCCACCGGCAATCCATATGTATGTGAGGCAGTAGTACCGCCATGTGCTGCATATCAGAGAAGTGTAGCGTTAACCCTCAAGCTTAGGTATTACACAGTAGAGGTTCAGCCTAAACCCAGACAAGGCTATCCTGTATTCAAGAATTCTCACCCTAAGGCGAATGTACCAGCACTTCAGGTCTATATTGTATCTCTTGAAGGAATCTGAACAACCCCAAAAGTGTTTCATGGCTGTCTCACCATTACTCCAAAATGCACCACGATCATGGGACAATATAGGCGCATTCTGTGACGTGATCATACAGTCCATCACATGGGATTTTTTTTAGTGTTTCTGCTGTGTGTCTTCCAGATGAGGGATGTGCAGAATGAACACCTCACCCGCTTTGTGGGGGCCTGTACCGACCCTCCAAATATATGTATCCTGACGGAGTACTGTCCTAGAGGCAGCCTGCAGGTAGGAAAGGAATCCATGCCTTGTAGGACTTATGCGTCCTCTTCACCTCCCTAGAGAACTGCAGAAGATGTGGGAAGATGTCCTGACCGTTTCTCATTTGTTTTGCCAGGATATTCTGGAAAATGAGAGCATCACCCTGGACTGGATGTTCAGATATTCACTAATCAACGATATTGTCAAGGTGGGTCATAACTATGGAGGAGGCAATCCATGTAAAGCCCTAGATGCCACTATTCTATGAGGTGAATGTCTCATCATAGGACCTCCAATAAGGATTTTCCATAAGCTTTCTGTCTTGGCGGGTTCAGCAAAAACCAATATAAAGAAGAATTTTGCCTCCACTGCAATGCCGGGGGACTGTTATATTTATTCTCTTCCCTCCAGGGGATGCTCTTCCTCCACAACAGCGTCATTGTGTCCCATGGTAACCTGAAGTCGTCCAACTGTGTGGTGGACAGTCGGTTCGTGCTGAAGATCACTGACTATGGACTGGCCAGTTTCCGCAGTGTGGTCGACTCAGAGGACTCTCATGCTTATTTTGCTAGTAAGTCAAGTTGTTGGATTTCCGAGAATCAGTTCCACAGCTCTCTTCTACTTTTAGTGAGTAAGCTTGTGCATTGGCACCAATGGGAATGTCATCCTTGGTCGCTAAAATTGCATTTTTGTTGTATCTTCGGCTGCATGTATTGCTCGCTATTGAACAAGTCACTCGTCCTGGGGAAAGGAGGGTAAAACAAGGCCACTAACGTCAGACAGATGTTCTCCAGAAGAGGAGGGAGGCAGGCAGCAGCATAAGGCGACGATGGCACACACAGATGGCATAGCCTGAGCAAACCAAGTGGTCAATGTCAATATAGGTTGGTGATTAGTGAGCATGCAGTTAGGGGAGACAGTGGTCGTGAGGACTGTGGTCAGTAAACATAAGGCTTAAAAAGACCTAAAAGACTGTTCATCACCTTTATTGTACATTTTCGGATATGAAATACTCATCACAATTCATGTTTGCTATAGAGAAACTATGGACATCACCAGAGCTTCTGCGCCTTGAGTCTCCCGATCCACAGGGCAGTCAGAAAGGAGATGTTTACAGCTTCGGCATCATACTGCAAGAGATTGCACTGAGGAATGGGGTATTCTACATGGATAGCAGCGACTATAGTCCTAAAGGTACATCCAACATTGAAGCCATGGTCATGTTGCTCTTTCTTCCTCACCATCTTCATCTCTTTTTCCTTTTCCACCAGAAATCATAGAAAGAGTAAAAAGCAGAGAGAAGCCATATTTCAGGCCATCTACCAACCTTTACTGCCATATCCAGGAGCTAGGGATCCTTATGCAACGATGCTGGGCAGAGGACCCATTGGACAGACCAGACTTCAACCAGATCAAAGTTCTACTACGCAAGTTCAACAGGTGAAACATCATCCTTGTCCTAAAGAATCCCCAAGCATATTCTTGGATCTCTGATTTTGTATTCTGAACTGCTACTGTCACATAATGGAGATGTGGATTCTCTAGGCCGTAATCTGCTTGGCACAGGCTAGACGAGGTTTGAAGTCTAAGGGTTTCCCTGGTTTTTCCCATTAATCTCCACAAGGAGATATGGATTTTGTTGAAGGAGGATCCCTTGGTCGCAGTCCCCAGAATAGTTATCGACTGGAGAGGGTAGCGTTGATGCAGTAGTAGCGTAGTCAGGAAGGGAGCCATGGGTTGACATGGTCAGACAATTCCATTTTTTCCTACATTTTAGTTGCTCAGATATAAACTTTCATTACAACGTTGTTCTTCTTGTTTGTGTCCTGTAGAGAAAACAGCAGTAACATCCTGGACAATCTGCTCTCTCGTATGGAGCAGTACGCTAATAACTTGGAAGAGCTTGTAGAAGACAGGACACAGGCATACTTGGAGGAGAAACGTAAGGCAGAGGCCCTCCTGTACCAGATATTACCTCAGTAAGTATCAGAGATATCCACCAGATTTACATCATTTATTACCTCAGTAAGTATTAGAGGTATCCACCAGATTTACATCATTTATTACCTCAGAAAGTATCAGAGGTATCCACCAGATTTACATAATTTATTACCTCAGTAAGTATCAGAGGTATCCACCAGATTTACATAATTTATTACCTCAGAAAGTATCAGAGGTATCCACAAGATTTACATCATTTATTACCTCAGTAATTATTAGAGGTATCCACCAGATTTACATAATTTATTACCTCAGAAAGTATCTGAGGTATCCACTAGATTTACATCATTTATTACCTCAGTAAGTATCAGAGGTATCCACCAGATTTACATCATTTATTACCTCAGTAAGTATCAGAGGTATCCACCAGATTTACATCATTTATTACCTCAGAAAGTATCAGAGGTATCCACCAGATTTACATAATTTATTACCTCAGTAAGTATTAGAGGTATCCACCAGATTTACATCATTTATTACCTCAGTAAGTATCAGAGGTATCCACTAAATTTACATAATTTATTACCTCAGTAAGTATTAGAGATATCCACCAGATTTACATCTTTTATTACCTCAGTAAGTATCAGAGGTATCCACCAGATTTACATCTTTTATTACTTCAGTAAGTATCAGAGGTAACCACTAGATTTATATCATTTATTACCTCAGTAAGTATCAGAGGTATCGACCAGATTTACTTCTCTCGTTGCCTCAGTAAGTATTAGAGGTATCCACCAGATTTACTTCTCTTGTTGCCTCAGTAAGTATCAGAGGTATCCACCAGATTTACTTCTCTCGTTGCCTCAGTAAGTATCAGAGGTATCCACCAGATTTACTTCTCTCGTTGCCTCAGTAAGTATCAGAGGTATCCACCAGATTTACTTCTCTCGTTGCCTCAGTAAGTATCAGAGGTATCCACCATATTTACTTCTCTCGTTGCCTCAGTAAGTATCAGAGGTATCCACCATATTTACTTCTCTCGTTGCCTCAGTAAGTATCAGAGGTATCCACCAGATTTACTTCTCTCGTTGCCTCAGTAAGTATTAGTGGTATCCACCAGATTTACTTCTCTCGTTGCCTCAGTAAGTATCAGAGGTATCCACCAGATTTACTTCTCTCGTTGCCTCAGTAAGTATCAGAGGTATCCACCAGATTTACTTCTCTCGTTGCCTCAGTAAGTATCAGAGGTATCCACCAGATTTACTTCTCTCGTTGCCTCAGTAATGGTGGCGTACACATAAGATCTGCTGGAATGGATTTTAATGTCTTCCCTGCGTACCTTACTCACAAGTTCTTCTCTCCATTATTCAGCTCTGTTGCCGAACAGCTGAAAAGAGGGGAAACCGTTCAGGCAGAAGCCTTTGATAGCGTCACCATTTACTTCAGTGACATAGTGGGATTCACGGCTCTGTCTGCAGAGAGCACTCCAATGCAGGTACCCAACATTTAGTTGGACAAATCTTCACCATAGCTGGTTCTTTGTTACTTTGTGTCAGGGCTACAGCCTTCACTTCTCTACCACACGCTGATCAGCCCACCTCAGAGATTATAACCCAACCCAAGTTTACTGCCGTCTACCAAATGCAATGACTTTCTGACAATGTCGTCTACTCTTCTCGCAGGTTGTCACTCTCCTAAATGATCTTTACACCTGCTTCGATGCCATAATAGACAACTTTGATGTCTACAAGGTGGGATAGGCAGCCTGTGTTTTCTTAAGGAATGACGGGCAGTCAATAGACCATCATCATTGCACTGTCTTCCTACCTTTCAGGTGGAGACGATAGGAGACGCTTACATGGTGGTATCTGGGCTGCCAGTTCGTAACGGGAAACTCCATGCCCGTGAGATTGCCCGGATGTCTCTCGCTTTATTGGATGCTGTCAAGACTTTTAAAATTCGCCATCGCCCAGAACAGCAGCTGAGGCTTCGCATTGGAATCCATACAGGTGAGTCGAAAGAAAGGATCTAAGTGATGTTCTCTCTCCCATCCCATCTTTAGTTGAGAATCACACAAATAACCTTGTACCTCCCCAAGGTCCTGTCTGCGCTGGAGTTGTTGGCCTGAAGATGCCACGGTATTGTCTGTTTGGGGACACTGTGAACACAGCTTCAAGAATGGAGTCTAATGGGGAAGGTGAGGTTTCAATTAGACAAGGCTTAATGCAATTTCATGGATGAGATTAATTAGAGAAAAGTGTCAATTGTCATGTTTCGGTGCCAAACCTTGCACTTCATGGATCTGCCCTTCAGTAGGTCTGTGAGGATTGTCTTCCTGCATTGTGCTATATTGTTGGTAATGATCATTTGGATTTCTCTTGATTTGAAGTCATAGTGGTTTCTTGTCACAGTCTTCCTCTCCCTAATCACGGCAATCTCCTTGTGTCTTGCAGCACTAAAGATTCACGTCTCCACAGACACACGGATTGTTTTGGAGGAATTTAACTGCTTCCATCTGGGCTTGCGAGGAGATATAGAGATGAAGGTAACGCACGTTTCATATTTTCACCATTAATCATTTAAAGAGTGTTGATTTCATTCCTTTCCTTGTTCCTGAAATCCTATTAAATCCTTCCCTCAGGGTAAAGGAAAAGTGCGGACATACTGGTTATTAGGAGAAAGAAGCAGCAGCACCCATGGTTGACACCTCGTACCTCATCGATAGTGGATAAGACTCAGGGTACTCTCAGCCTTCATGTTTGTACCTTTTGGATACAGTGAACTGATGTTTCCACCTCACGAATCAAGGACCCTTAAATTAACCAGGGACGTGGCATAACTTCCAAAATGTGGACCAAACAGAATGTACTGTACATTGTCCATGAGACTATCAACTCAATGTATTCATCTGAGCAACCACCTCAGGCCAAGTGTTGACCAAAAATCAGCGGAGACTGTGGAGATCGACAGCAAACATCCTATTATCATCTGTCCCAACCCGGTCATATGATCTTACTCTCTGTAGCTTCTGCTGAACATCGTCAATAGATGTCCTAGTTCTTAGCGGACCAGATCAGTTAGGTATCTGCTATCGTAATCCACCATGTTTGGCTCAAATACCATTCCATAAATTTATCAGTCCTTACGAAAAGTTCTCACTGCGGTTAACATTCACCCACGCCATGTGCTGATGATTGTTTTATGACCAGTCGTTTGGCTGCAAAGTCAGTAGATACTGAAAGATGCAAGACCAAAAAAATCAAACCTGGCGGGTGTCAGACTTCGGAATGATCATTTGTTTTACAGTTTTACCCAACAGTCAGCTTTTAGTGTGGCAGATGACTATGGGCAGCTTTACGAAGCCATCTCTGACATTACAAGATTAAGGCTTAAATCACCGTCAGATATTCTGTCAGATTGTACAGTTCCCAATAAACACCAAAGTCTACCCTAATTCCCTTTAGCAGACTTGACATTGACATTGAGAAGACGAGTTTCTCTGCTAAGCTGCTGGCTTGTCTAAGCACTTGAAGGTTATGAAATGGCTTTAAGATATTTAAGCCTTAGATGTTCTTGGAAAATCTTGAGCTTTGTAAATGTATAAAATGGACCAAAATCACGATACAAAGAGACTCCAGAAGCCTGCCCGCAGGAGCTTCATGACAGAAGGTCACTGGACTGAAAGGAAAGTGTGACTTGCCACCTACGATGCCCTCATAGGACTCCCTGTGAATGGGCTACAAATGTGAAATGGACGCTCTTGTTTTTCTGCTATAAATATTTCTAAATTCTTTAGTTTTTTCGGTGAATATTAAAGGAAAAGTGTGAAAGTATGGTGAGAGAACGATTGTTCCTACAGGTAGACCTCCACTCTGTCCCACCAAAGATGTAGCTTGTACATCTTGCCATACACGTAAGATAATGATCGACCGTAATTCTGAGCCCTTGCGTCTTGGGAAAGCAGCAAATGATGAGCCAAATTAGTCTGAAATTTCACAGCCTGGACAATCACATTTTCGACAGACAGGAGTATGCTGTTGGCCATATTGTGTGACTGCTGTCTTACGTGAAAAGGGACCACTACGCATATATGACCATAACCCGCACCTGCATGGAACATGAGGATCATGTCAGTCAGAAGTCGTGTGCCTGCAGACCGGCGTGAATGTGCTGTGTCTCTTTAAGGCTGCCGGCAGGTCCCCTCCATGTTATTAGCGAGCTGTTTTGGATGATTAAGTGAATGAGAAACAGGGAAATTGGACAATTTGTTCTGATGTTTTCTACTGCGGAAATAAGAGCAATGTGAGGGAACAGAGCAGGCACATCCCGTCTGTGACAGCCCCCTGCTCATTACAGTCTCGTCTCTATGTGATGTCTGCTCTGCTTGGCTGTCTCTCCAGAACCGTCTTGGACCATCCATGTATGAATGTGATGGAAATGTGAATTTTCACATAAGGTATAAGTCCTTGAGTCGTCCTCCAGTCTAGTGGTCGCCTCTGTCTGTGCAGACGTGACTACGTCCACCAAATGCAGGCTACCCAAGTAAGATCCAGGTAATTCTGGGTCATGTGACAGGGCTCTCCGCCTTGTGTGCGTCTTACCTATTTACATAAACACAATGCTCCGCTTCCAAAGAACATAGATATATGCTCAAAGTTTCAAAACTCATTAGGCACAGACCAGTAATCCATGATGAAATGGGAGGGGCAGCGAGATCCAAAACATCTGGGCATCGGAACGCCCCCGCTGTAATGAATGTCACGTTACTGGCGCTCTTCTCATGTGTCTCACACAGCATAGACTTGATTTTCATGAAGAAGTGTCAGTGAGATGGTGGTGCCTTGTAATGTAGTGATACCAGTAGGTGGTAGAGCCTGTGATGTGGTGGTGCCACATGATGGTGGTACCATGAGGTGGTAACTGTGAAGTGATGGTGCCATGAGGTGGTGGTACCTGTTAAGTCATGGTACCATGAGGTGGTGGTGCCTGTGAAGTGGTGGTGCCTTGTAATGTAGTGATACCAGTAGGTGGTAGAGCCTGTGATGTGGTGGTGCCACATGATGGTGGTACCATGAGGTGGTAACTGTGAAGTGATGGTGCCATGAGGTGGTGGTACCTGTTAAGTCATGGTACCATGAGGTGGTGGTGCCTGTGAAGTGGTGGTGCCTTGTAATGTAGTGATACCAGTAGGTGGTAGAGCCTGTGATGTGGTGGTGCCACATGATGGTGGTACCATGAGGTGGTAACTGTGAAGTGATGGTGCCATGAGGTGGTGGTGCCTGTGAAGTGGTGGTGCCTTGTAATGTAGTGATACCATTGGGTGGTAGAGCCTTTGATGTGGTGGTGCCTTGTAATATGGTGGTGTCATGAGGTGGTAGTGCCTGTGAAGTGGTGGTATCATGAGGTGGTGATGCCTGTGAAGTGGTGGTATCATGAGGTGGTGGTGCCTGTGAAGTGGTGGTATCATGAGGTGGTAGTGCCTGTGAAGTGGTGGTTTCATGAGGTGGTAGTGCCTGTGAAGTGGTGGTATCATGAGGTGGTGGTGGCTGTGAAGTGGTGGTTTCATGAGGTGGTGGTGCCTGTGAAGTGGTGGTTTCATGAGGTGGTAGTGCCTGTGAAGTGGTGGTATCATGAAGTGGTGGTGCCTGTGAAGTGGTGGTTTCATGAGGTGGTGGTGCCTGTGATGTGTTGCCATCTGTGAGGTGGTGGTGCTTGTGAGATGGTGGTGCCTGTGAGGCTCTGGTGACAGTGTGGGACAGGTGGTGATACTGGTGAGGTGGTGATGCCTATGAGGTGTTGGTAACTGTGAGGTAGTGGTGCCTATGAGGTTGTGTTGACTGTGAGGTGGCGGTGCCTATGAGGTGGTGGTAACTGTGAGGTTGTGTTGACTGTGAGGTGGCGGTGCCTATGAGGTGGTGGTAACTGTGAGGTGGCGGTGCCTATGAGGTTGTGTTGACTGTGAGGTGGTGGTGTCCCCTGAGTAAACCTCTAGCATTCATCCTCTGTAAGAAATACTCCTCTTAGTACCAGTGTGATGGTGGCTTTTAACCTTAACTTTCTCATGGGTCCTTCAATCCTGGGGGCCACGTAGGAGATCATGAGGAAGGAAAAGCCCCCCGGGGTTGATTGCAGCCGCCCTTTGCTTGGACTAGTAAGGTCAGGCATATCGGCAGCTGGCTGGTGTCGCTTTGAAAAGAGCACAATCTTTCCCACTGAGGATTTCGGTGTGGGTGCGTTACTTCAGTTCATGGAATCGTCCCACCATGTATCTTCACTAGGCCCACGTCCTCCTCCTGCACTCCTTGGTTAAAGAGGGACCCACTGCTGCATTAGAGAGGGAGAAGAGGGAGTATTATATCCCGTTCATGAAAAGCTGATTGTCTCGCAGTGATATCCGTTATTGATGTGACACAAGGTGACGTCTTCCAGGGGGCAGTCGATATTACACCTCTTACGCAATTTCTAATCTATTGGAAGAAAGATTTCCCAAAAAAAGCCCCACACCCCCAGGGAGAAGGGGGCTCCTGATCCCGGAGGCGGGAACCTCTGTGAACTCTTCCAGGGGCCTTGGTGAACTCTTCCAACATTGTAATAGTGTCATAGGTTTTAACGATGCGGGGGAGGGGGTCATTCCTGTAATTTTCTCAATGTGCGCCATTTTTTTTAAAGAGAACTCCCCCCCGAGCTCAGGACACACAGTTCAATAACACGAGGACCCAAAAATAATGGAAGTTGTGACAGACCACACTCCGCCACACTGTAGTTACAGCCCACACCCGCCACACTGTAGTTACAGCCCACACCCCGCCACACTGTAGTTACTGCCCACACCCCGCCACACTGTAGTTACAGACCACACCCCGCCACACTGTAGTTACAGACCACACCCTGCCACGCTGTAGTTACAGCCCACACCGTGGCACACTTTAGTTACAGCCCACACCTCGCCACACTGTAGTTACAGCCTCCACCCTGCCACACTGTAGTTACAGACCACACCGTGGCACACTTTAGTTACAGCCCACACCTCGCCACACTGTAGTTACAGCCTCCACCCTGCCACACTGTTTTTACAGACCACACCCTGCCACACTGTAGTTACAGACCACACCCTGCCACGCTGTAGTTACAGCCCACACCGTGCCACACTTTAGTTACAGCCTCCACCCTGCCACACTGTAGTTACAGCCTCCACCCTGCCACACTGTTTTTACAGACCACACCCTGCCACACTGTAGTTACAGACCACACCCTGCCACACTGTAGTTACAGACCACACCCTGCCACGCTGTAGTTACAGCCCATGCCGCGCCACACTGTAGTTACAGCCCACACCCCGCCACACTGTAGTTACAGCTCACACCCTGCCACACGGTAGTTACAGCCCATAAGCCGCTGTAGTTACAGCCCACACCCTGCCACGCTGTAGTTACAGCCCACACCCTGCCACACTGTAGTTACAGCCCACACTGCGCCACACTCTAGTTACAGCCCACGCCGCGTCACACTGTAGGCACAGCCCACACTCCGCCACACTGTAGTTACAGCCCACACTCCGCCACACTGTAGTTACAGCCCACACCCTGCCACGCTGTAGTTACAACCCACACCCTGCCACACTGTAGTCACAGCCCACTCCGTGTCACACTCTAGTTACAGCCCACGCTGCGCCACACTGTAGGCACAGCCCACATTCCGCCACACTGTAGTTACAGCCCACACCCCGCCACACTGTAGACACAGTCCACACCTTGCCACACAGTAGTTACAGCCAACATGCCGCCACACTGTAGGCACAGTCCACACCCTGCCACACTGTAGTTACAGCCCACACTTCGCCACACTGTAGTTACAGTCCACACCCCCGCCACACTGTAGGCACAGTCCACACCCCCACCACACTGTAGACACAGTCCACACCCCCACCACACTGTAGACACAGTCCACATTCCGCCACACTGTAGTTACAGTCCACACCCTGCCACACTGTAGTTACAGCCCACACCACGCCACACTGTAGTTACAACCCACACCCAGCCACGCTGTTGTTACAGCCCACACACCGCCACGCTGTAGTTACAGCCCACACCCCGCCACGCTGTAGTTACAGCCCACACCCTTCCACACTGTAGTTACAGCCCACGCCCCGCCACACTGTAGTTACAGCCCACACTGTAGGCACAGTCCACACCTTGCCACACTGTAGTTACAGTCCACACCTTGCCACACTGTAGTTACAGCCCACACCTTGCCACACTGTAGACACAGTCCACACCTAGCCACACTGCAGTTACAGCCCACACTCCGCCACACTGTAGTTACAGCCCACACCCCGCCACACTGTAGACACAGTCCACACCTTGCCACACTGTAGTTACAGCCCACACTCTGCCACACTGTAGTTACAGACCACACCCCGCCACACTGTAGTTACAGCCCACACCCCGCCACACTGTAGGCACAGTCCACACCCCCACCACACTGTAGGCACAGTCCACACCCCCACCACACTGTAGGCACAGTCCACACCCCCACCACACTGTAGGCACAGTCCACACCCCCACCACACTGTAGGCACAGTCCACACCCCGCCACACTGTAGGCACAGTCCACACCCCCACCACACTGTAGACAAAGTCTACACCCCCATCACACTGTAGGCACAGTCCACACCCCCACCACACTGTAGGCACAGTCTACACCCCGCCACACTGTAGGCACAGTCCACACCCCCACCACACTGTAGACACAGTCCACACCCTCACCACACTGTAGACACAGTCCACACCCCGCCACACTGTAGGCACAGTCCACACCCCCACCACACTGTAGGCACAGTCCACACCCCCACCACACTGTAGGCCACAGTCCACACCCCACCACACTGTAGGCACAGTCCACACCCCCACCACACTGTAGGCACAGTCCACACCCCCACCACACTGTAGGCACAGTCTACACCCCGCCACACTGTAGGCACAGTCCACACCCCCACCACACTGTAGACACAGTCCACACCCTCACCACACTGTAGTTACAGTCCACACCTTGCCACACAGTAGTTACAGCCCACACACCGCCACACTGTAGTTACAGCCCACACCCCGCCACACTGTAGTTATAGCCCACACCCCGCCACACTGTAGTTACAGCCCACACCCCGCCACACTGTAGTTACAGACCACACCCCGCCACACTGTAGTTACAGACCACACCCCTCCACAATGTAGTTACAGCCCACACCCCGCCACACTGTAGTTACAGCCCACACCCCACCATACTGTAGTTACAGCACACACCCCGCCACACTGTAGTTACAGACCACACCCTGCCACACTGTAGTTACAGCCCACACACTGCCACACTGTAGTTACAGCCTACACCCCGCCACACTATAGTTACAGCCCACACCCCGCCACGCTGTTTTTACAGACCACACCCTGCCACGCTGTAGTTACAGACCACACCCTGCCACACTGGAGACACAGTCCACACTGTAGTTACAGTCCACACCTTGCCACACTGTAGTTACAGCCCACACTCCGCCACACTGTAGTTACAGACCACACCCCGCCACACTGTAGTTACAGCCCACACCCTGCCACACTGTAGGCACAGTCCACACCCCCACCACACTGTAGGCACAGTCCGCACCCCGACATACTGTAGGCACAGTCCGCACCCCGACATACTGTAGGCACAGTCCACACCTTGCCACACTGTAGACACAGTCCACACCTTGCCACACTGTAGACACAGTCCACACCTTGCCACACTGTAGTTACAGCCCACACTCCGCCACACTGTAGTTACAGCCCACACCCTGCCACACTATAGTTACAGCTCACACCCCGCCACACTGTAGGCACAGTCCACAACCCCACCACACTGTAGGCACAGTCCACACCCCCACCACACTGTAGACACAGTCCACACCCTCACCACACTGTAGTTACAGTCCACACCCCGCCACACTGTAGTTACAGTCCACACCTTGCCACACTGTACTTACAGCCCACACCCGCCACACTGTAGTTACAGCCCACACCGTGCCACGCTGTAGTTACAGCACACGCTGCACCACACTGTAGTTACAGCACACGCCGCACCACACTGTAGTTACAGCCCACACCTCGCCACACTGTAGTTACAGCCTACAAGCCGCTGTAGTTACAGCCCACACCCCGCCACACTGTAGGCACAGTCCACACCCCCACCACACTGTAGTAACAGCCCACACCCCCACCACACTGTAGTAACAGCCCACACCCCGCCACACTGTAGACACAGTCCACACCTTGCCACACTTTAGACACAGTCCACCCCTTGCCACACTGTAGTTACAGTCCACCCCTTGCCACACTGTAGTTACAGTCCACCCCTTGCCACACTGTAGTTACAGTCCACCCCTTGCCACACTGTAGTTACAGTCCACCCCTTGCCACACTGTAGTTACAGTCCACCCCTTGCCACACTGTAGTTACAGTCCACCCCTTGCCACACTGTAGTTACAGTCCACCCCTTGCCACACTGTAGTTACAGTCCACACCTTGCCACACTGTAGACACAGTCCACACCTTGCCACACTAGAGTTACAGTCCACACCTTGCCACACTGTAGTTACAGTCCACACCTTGCCACACTGTAGTTACAGCCCACACCCCGCCACACTGTAGTTACAGTCCACCCCTTGCCACACTGTAGTTACAGTCCACCCCTTGCCACACTGTAGTTACAGTCCACACCTTGCCACACTGTAGACACAGTCCACACCTTGCCACACTGTAGTTACAGTCCACACCTTGCCACACTGTAGTTACAGTCCACACCTTGCCACACTGTAGTTACAGTCCACACCCCGCCACACTGTAGTTACAGTCCACACCCCGCCACACGGTAGTTACAGTCCACCCCTTGCCACACTGTAGACACAGTCCACACCTTGCCACACTGTAGTTACAGTCCACCCCTTGCCACACTGTAGTTACAGTCCACCCCTTGCCACACTGTAGTTACAGTCCACACCTTGCCACACTGTAGTTACAGTCCACACCTTGCCACACTGTAGTTACAGTCCCCACCCCGCCACACTGTAGTTACAGTCCACACCCCGCCACACTGTAGTTACAGTCCACCCCTTGCCACACTGTAGTTACAGTCCATCCCTTGCCACACTGTAGTTACAGTCCACCCCTTGCCACACTGTAGACACAGTCCACACCTTGCCACACTGTAGTTACAGTCCACACCTTGCCACACTGTAGTTACAGTCCACACCTTGCCACACTGTAGTTACAGTCCCCACCTTGCCACACTGTAGTTACAGTCCACCCCTTGCCACACTGTAGTTACAGTCCACCCCTTGCCACACTGTAGTTACAGTCCACCCCTTGCCACACTGTAGTTACAGTCCACCCCTTGCCACACTGTAGTTACAGTCCACCCCTTGCCACACTGTAGTTACAGTCCACCCCTTGCCACACTGTAGTTACAGTCCACACCTTGCCACACTGTAGACACAGTCCACACCTTGCCACACTAGAGTTACAGTCCACACCTTGCCACACTGTAGTTACAGTCCACACCTTGCCACACTGTAGTTACAGCCCACACCCCGCCACACTGTAGTTACAGTCCACCCCTTGCCACACTGTAGTTACAGTCCACCCCTTGCCACACTGTAGTTACAGTCCACACCTTGCCACACTGTAGACACAGTCCACACCTTGCCACACTGTAGTTACAGTCCACACCTTGCCACACTGTAGTTACAGTCCACACCTTGCCACACTGTAGTTACAGTCCACACCCCGCCACACTGTAGTTACAGTCCACACCCCGCCACACGGTAGTTACAGTCCACCCCTTGCCACACTGTAGACACAGTCCACACCTTGCCACACTGTAGTTACAGTCCACCCCTTGCCACACTGTAGTTACAGTCCACCCCTTGCCACACTGTAGTTACAGTCCACACCTTGCCACACTGTAGTTACAGTCCACACCTTGCCACACTGTAGTTACAGTCCCCACCCCGCCACACTGTAGTTACAGTCCACACCCCGCCACACTGTAGTTACAGTCCACCCCTTGCCACACTGTAGTTACAGTCCATCCCTTGCCACACTGTAGTTACAGTCCACCCCTTGCCACACTGTAGACACAGTCCACACCTTGCCACACTGTAGTTACAGTCCACACCTTGCCACACTGTAGTTACAGTCCACACCTTGCCACACTGTAGTTACAGTCCCCACCTTGCCACACTGTAGTTACAGCCCACACCCCGCCACACTGTAGTTACAGCCCACACCCCGCCACACTGTAGGCACAGTCGTCACCCCGCTATGCTGATCCATGTGTCCACGTTCCGGCAGATGAAGTGTTACTGAGCTCCAGTGATCCAGGCAGATGGTTTTTGGCGAGAGAGATCCCCTCCCCGGTGTTGTGCAATAGAACAGAGAAGCTGTCTCCTCTCATCTGTCAGGCAGAGCTCCATGGATGCTGCCCTCTGACCTGCTGATTGATAACAGGCGTTCACCGGAGATACAGCCACGGCTGCCTGCCCAGGGTGAAGGCTCTACAGCTGTGGGCACCGCCATGGAAAGAAAGGATGGCAGCTACAGCATGGGAGACCTCTAGGATCCATCACAACGTATCACTGGGCCAAGCAATGTAACCTGGTCAACAGTGCGGATAAAGTTATGGAATTCAAGATATCAGGGGATGGGGCTTGGCAGTTCATTCTCTGGGGGGTGCATATTATATGGGGTCGTGTCCCCGTGCTGGAGATATAATGTCTTCTAAGGAGAGGCAGCGGCCAGCAGGAATAGTTCTAGTGCTACGTATGGTGTATCTAAGCCATGTGATACAGTCTTAGAGTGCACAGTACTACATAAGCCATCATGTAATGTGGAGCCAGTGTATCTAAGCCAAGCATGTGAGGCACAGTCTTAGAGTGAACTTCACCTCAAGTCCCAAAATATATTGGAGAGCTGGGGTATCTAAGCTAAACATGTGTGATACAGGGCCAGAGTACGAAACAGCATGTACTATAGTCCAGTGTATCTAAACTAGTCATGTGTGATACAGTCTTAAAGTGAACAGCACGGCACTCCTCATAATTAACTCCAGAGCCAGTGTATCTAAGCCAATCATGTGTGATACAGTCTCAAAGAACTAAAGAACACTATATTGCCCCATTGCATACTGTAGAGCCAGTGTATCTAAGCCAACTGCGTGTGATACAGCCTGAAAGAACCGAGTACTGCTACATTCCCCATTATGTAGTGTAGAGCCAGTGTATCTAAGCCAGTCATGTGTGATACAGCCTGAAAGAACCGAGTACTGCTACATTCCCCATTATGTAGTGTAGAGCCAGTGTATCTAAGCCAGTCATGTGTGATACAGCCTGAAAGAACCGAGTACTGCTACATTCCCCATTATGTAGTGTAGAGCCAGTGTATCTAAGCCAGTCATGTGTGATACAGCCTGAAAGAACCGAGTACTGCTACATTCCCCATTATGTAGTGTAGAGCCAGTGTATCTAAGCCAGTCATGTGTGATACAGCCTGAAAGAACCGAGTACTGCTACATTCCCCATTATGTAGTGTAGAGCCAGTGTATCTAAGCCAGTCATGTGTGATACAGCCTGAAAGAACCGAGTACTGCTACATTCCCCATTATGTAGTGTAGAGCCAGTGTATCTAAGCCAGTCATGTGTGATACAGCCTGAAAGAACCGAGTACTGCTACATTCCCCATTATGTAGTGTAGAGCCAGTGTATCTAAGCCAGTCATGTGTGATACAGCCTGAAAGACCCGAGTACTGCTATATTCCCCATTATGTAGTGTAGAGCCAGTGTATCTAAGCCAGTCATGTGTGATACAGCCTGAAAGAACCGAGTACTGCTACATTCCCCATTATGTAGTGTAGAGCCAGTGTATCTAAGCCAGTCATGTGTGATACAGCCTGAAAGAACCGAGTACTGCTATATTCCCCATTATGTAGTGTAGAGCCAGTGTATCTAAGCAAGTCATGTGTGATACAGCCTGAAAGACCCGAGTACTGCTATATTCCCCATTATGTAGTGTAGAGCCAGTGTATCTAAGCCAGTCATGTGTGATACAGCCTGAAAGAACCGAGTACTGCTACATTCCCCATTATGTAGTGTAGAGCCAGTGTATCTAAGCCAGTCATGTGTGATACAGCCTGAAAGAACCGAGTACTGCTACATTCCCCATTATGTAGTGTAGAGCCAGTGTATCTAAGCCAGTCATGTGTGATACAGCCTGAAAGACCCGAGTACTGCTATATTCCCCATTATGTAGTGTAGAGCCAGTGTATCTAAGCCAGTCATGTGTGATACAGCCTGAAAGAACCGAGTACTGCTACATTCCCCATTATGTAGTGTAGAGCCAGTGTATCTAAGCCAGTCATGTGTGATCTAGTCACAAAGAACTGAAGAGCACTGTATTTCCCATCATGCGTATCTAAGCCAGTCATGTGTGATACTGTCAAACAGAGCCAAAGATCCCTACATTCCTCATCCTGACCCTGTGTATCTAAGCCCACCCTGTGTGATACAGCTTCAGCCTACAGCCGACCTCTGATGACATCATCGCTCTCCGTGGTCCTTGCTCCGCCCACTATGACAACATTACTGCTCCACCTTCGTGTATCCCTGTTACTTTTTTATGTCCCAGGCTGGACTGTGGGCCCTCAGGCTGCAGGGGCCCGGCGGTGATGGTTTCCTCTCATCTTCAGGACATGATGGCGGCGCAGGTTTGTAAGGAGGACTCCTTTAAGGATGCGACCCCTACGCCCCCTGACCTAGAGCCCATGAACCCAAGACTCCCATCATCCTCCCCTGCCAGGAATGTGGTGAAAGCCGGGCAGCAACCTGGCTCATGGCCCCCCACCCTCACACCTGACGGATGGAGCTCCCCTTTAAATGACTGGGGGAGGGGCGTTCATCTTCCATGGCATTCAGGAGGTACCTGCTCTCCTCTGTCGTTCCGCTCGTGCCGCGCTCCCCTCCCCCACTTGCTCTTTTCTATACCCTGTTTTCCTGCGGTTTAATTAAAGATAATGGAGGCGGCCGGCGATTGGCGCTGCCTCGGAGGCTGTGAGCGCAGGGTTTGTGCTCCTTGTCTTGTCCATTATGTCGCCGTGGAAGTGACTGATAAAGCTGTAAATACCCGGCGAATCTCAGGCGTCTAATCCATCGCGGCTGGTACGAGAATACTCACTGGCAATAATGTAAGATGTCAGCCTTCCCCGCCATACGGAGGCGGCCGCGCTGTCCGGTCTCAGGGTGGGCTCACACCTGTCGGGTGGGATACAGGTTTTTGAAACCCATTCACATATAGTCGGAATTTGCGGCGCAGTATTTTGGTGCCCCCCCCCCCCATTAATGAAAATCTGCAGCAGATATCAGTAGTATGTGCTCATACCTGAGGGTGAGCCCCACACACAGCCTCCAGAGCAGAAATCTGAGCTTAGCCGGACGCACAACATACGGGTGTGAACATGTCCCATCAGTGCAGACAGTCAGCGGCCCACCTCCAGGTTACAGCAACCGCCACATCTCACCTCCAGAGGGCGCCCCGACCATCACAGGAGACCCCCACAAAAAGCATAACCTGCAAGATAAAAAAAAAAGGGAGGTACAGAACCATGAAAAAGGGGGTACAGGATAATGACACTGACACTCGGGGTACAGGATAATGACACTGACACTCGGGGTACAGGATAATGACACTGGGGGTACAGGATAATGACACTCGGGGTACAGGATAATGACACTGACACTCGGGGTACAGGATAATGACACTCGGGGTACAGGATAATGACACTCGGGGTACAGGATAATGACACTGACACTCGGGGTACAGGATAATGACACTGACACTGCGGGTACAGGATAATGACACTGACACTCGGGGTACAGGATAATGACACTGACACTTGGGGTACAGGATGATGACACTGACACTGGGGGTACAGGATAATGACACTGGGGGTACAGGATAATGACACTGATACTGGGGGTACAGGATGACACTGGGGGTACAGGATAATGACACTTGGGGTACAGGATAATGACACTGACACTTGGGGTACAGGATAATGACACTGACACTGGGGGTACAGGATAATGACACTGATACTGGGGGTACAGGATAATGACACTGGGGGTACAGGATAATGACACTTGGGGTACAGGATAATGACACTGGGGGTACAGGATAATGACACTGGGGGTACAGGATAATGACACTGGGGGTACATGATAATGACACTGACACTAGGGGTACAGGATAATGACACTGATACTGGGGGTACAGGATAATGACACTGACACTGGGGGTACAGGATAATGACACTGACACTGGGGGTACAGGATAATGACACTGACACTGGGGGTACAGGATAATGACACTGGGGGTACAGGATAATGACACTGACACTTGGGGTACAGGATAATGACACTCGGGGTACAGGATAATGACACTGGGGGTACAGGATAATGACATTGACACTGGGGGTACAGGATAATGACACTGACGCTGGGGGTACAGGATAATGACACTGGGGGTACAGGATAATGACACTGGGGGTACAGGATAATGACACTTGGGGTACAGGATAATGACACTCGGGGTACAGGATAATGACACTTGGGGTACAGGATAATGACACTGGGGGTACAGGATAATGACACTGACACTCGGGGTACAGGGTAATGACACTGACACTGGGGGTACAGGATAATGACATTGACACTGGGGGTACAGGATAATGACACTGACACTTGGGGTACAGGATGATGACACTTACACTGGGGGTACAGGATAATGACACTGGGGGTACAGGATAATGACACTGACACTTGGGGTACAGAATAATGACACTGGGGGTACAGGATAATGACACTGGGGGTACAGGATAATGACATTGACACTGGGGGTACAGGATAATGACACTGACGCTGGGGGTACAGGATAATGACACTGGGGGTACAGGATAATGACACTGGGGGTACAGGATAATGACACTTGGGGTACAGGATAATGACACTCGGGGTACAGGATAATGACACTTGGGGTACAGGATAATGACACTGGGGGTACAGGATAATGACACTGACACTCGGGGTACAGGGTAATGACACTGACACTGGGGGTACAGGATAATGACATTGACACTGGGGGTACAGGATAATGACACTGGGGGTACAGGATAATGACACTGACACTAGGGGTACAGGATAATGACACTGACACTAGGGGTACAGGATAATGACACTGGGGGTACAGGATAATGACACTTGGGGTACAGGATAATGACACTGACACTTGGGGTACAGGATGATGACACTGACACTCGGGGTACAGGATAATGACACTGACACTCGGGGTACAGGATAATGACACTGACACTTGGGGTACAGGATGATGACACTTACACTGGGAGTACAGGATAATGACACTTGGGGTACAGGATAATGACACTGACACTAGGGGTACAGGATAATGACACTGGGGGTACAGGATAATGACACTCGGGGTACAGTATAATGACACTGACACTAGGGGTACAGGATAATGACACTGGGGGTACAGGATAATGACACTAGGGGTACAGGATAATGACACTGGGGGTACAGGATAATGACACTTGAGGTACAGGATAATGACACTGGGGGTACAGGATAATGACACTGATACTGGGGGTACAGGATAATGACACTTGAGGTACAGGATAATGACACTGGGGGTACAGGATAATGACACTGACACTAGGGGTACAGGATAATGACACTTGGGGTACAGGATAATGACACTGGGGGAACAGGATAATGACACTTGGGGTACAGGATAATGACACTGACACTTGGGGTACAGGATAAGGACACTGGGGGTACAGGATAATGACACTGGGGGTACAGGATAAGGACACTGACACTGGGGATACAGGATAAGGACACTGACACTGGAGGTACAGGATAATGACACTGGGGGTACAGGACAATGACACTGGGGGTACAGGATAATGACACTCGGGGTACAGGATAATGACACTCGGGGTACATGATAATGACACTGGGGGTACAGGATAATGACACTGGGGGTACAGGACAATGACACTGGGGGTACAGGATAATGACACTGGGGGTACAGTATTATGACCCTGACACTGGGGGTACAGGATAATGACACTTGGGGTACAGGATAATGACACTGACACTGGGGGTACAGGATAATGACACTGGGGGTACAGGATAATGACACTCGGGGTACAGGATAATGACACTGGGGTACAGGATAATGACACTGACACTCGGGGTACAGGATAATGACACTGGGGTACAGGATAATGACACTGACACTCGGGGTACAGGATAATGACACTCGGGGTACAGGATAATGACACTTGGGGTACAGGATATGACACTGGGGGTACAGGATAATGACACTCGGGGTACAGGATAATGACACTGGGGGTACAGGATAATGACACTTGGGGTACAGGATAATGACACTGGGGGTACAGGATAATGACACTGACACTCGGGGTACAGGATAATGACACTCGGGGTACAGGATAATGACACTGGGGGTACAGGATAATGACACTTGGGGTACAGGATAGTGACACTGGGGGTACAGGATAATGACACTCGGGGTACAGGATAATGACACTCGGGGTACAGGATAATGACACTGGGGGTACAGGATAATGACACTCGGGGTACAGGATAAGAACACTTGGGGTACAGGATAGTGACACTGGGGGTACAGGATAGTGACACTGGGGGTACAGGATAATGACACTAGGGGTACAGGATAATCTCACTGGGGGTACAGGATAATGACACTGGGGGTACAGGATAATGACACTGGGGGTACAGGATAATGACACTGACACTCGGGGTACAGGATAAGGACACTGACACTGGGGGTACAGGATAGTGACACTGGGGGTACAGGATAATGACACTGGGGGTACAGGATAATGACACTCGGGGTACAGGATAATGACACTGACACTGGGGGTACAGGATAATGACACTGACACTGGGGGTACAGGATAATGACACTCGGGGTACAGGATAGTGACACTGGGGGTACAGGATAATAACACTGGGGGTACAGGATAATGACACTGGGGGTACAGGATAATGACATTGGGGGTACAGGATAATGACACTGGGGGTACAGGATAATGACACTGGGGGTACAGGATAATGACATTGGGGGTACAGGATAATGACACTGGGAGTACAGGATAATGACATTGGGGGTACAGGATAATGACACTGGGGGTACAGGATAATGACACTGGGGGTACAGGATAATGACACTGGGGGTACAGTATAATGACACTCGGGGTACAGGATAATGACACTGGGGGTACAGGATAATGACACTGGGGATACAGGATAATGACACTGGGGGTAAAGGATAATGACACTGATACTGGTGGTACAGGATAATGACACTGATACTGGGGGTACAGGATAATGACACTGACACTGGGGTCCAGGATAATGACACTGACACTCGGGGTACAGGATAATAACACTGACACTGGGGGTACAGGACAATGACACTGGGGGTACAGGATAATGACACTGGGGGTACAGGATAATGACACTGGGGGTACAGGATAATGACACTGATACTGGGGGTACAGGATAATGACACTGATACTGGGGGTACAGGATAATGACACTGGGGGTACAGGATAATGACACTGGGGGTACAGGATAATGACACTGACACTGGGGGTACAGGATAATGACACTGATACTGGGGGTACAGGATAATGACACTGATACTGGGGGTACAGGATAATGACACTTGGGGTACAGGATAATGACACTGGGGGTACAGGATAATGACACTGGGGGTACATGATAATGACACTGACACTGGGGGTACAGGATAATGACACTGATACTGGGGGTACAGGATAATGACACTGACACTGGGGGTACAGGATAATGACACTGACACTGGGGGTACAGGATAATGACACTGATACTGGGGGTACAGGATGACACTGGGGGTACAGGATAATGACACTTGGGGTACAGGATAATGACACTGACACTTAGGGTACAGGATAATGACACTGACACTTGGGGTACAGGATAATGACACTGACACTGGGGGTACAGGATAATGACACTGATACTGGGGGTACAGGATAATGACACTGGGGGTACAGGATAATGACACTTGGGGTACAGGATAATGACACTGGGGGTACAGGATAATGACACTGGGGGTACAGGATAATGACACTGGGGGTACATGATAATGACACTGACACTAGGGGTACAGGATAATGACACTGATACTGGGGGTACAGGATAATGACACTGACACTGGGGGTACAGGATAATGACACTGACACTGGGGGTACAGGATAATGACACTGACACTGGGGGTACAGGATAATGACACTGGGGGTACAGGATAATGACACTGATACTGGGGGTACAGGATAATGACACTGGGGGTACATGATAATGACACTGACACTGGGGGTACAGGATAATGACACTGATACTGGGGGTACAGGATAATGACACTGACACTGGGGGTACAGGATAATGACACTGACACTGGGGGTACAGGATAATGACACTGATACTGGGGGTACAGGATAATGACACTGGGGTACAGGATAATGACACTGATACTGGGGGTACAGGATAATGACACTGATACTGGGGGTACAGGATAATGACACTGATACTGGGGGTACAGGATAATGACACTGACACTCGGGGTACAGGATAATGACACTGATACTGGGGGTACAGGATAATGACACTGACACTGGGGGTACAGGATAATGACACTGGGGGTACAGGATAATGATACTGGGGGTACAGGATAATGACACTGGGGGTACAGGATAATGACACTCGGGGTACAGGATAATGACACTCGGGGTACAGGATAATGACACTGGGGGTACAGGATAATGACACTCGGGGTACAGGATAATGACACTGACACTGGGGGTACAGGATAATGACACTCGGGGTACAGGATAATGACACTGACACTCGGGGTACAGGATAATGACACTGACACTCGGGGTACAGGATAATGACACTGACACTGGGGGTACAGGATAATGACACTGATACTGGGGGTACAGGATAATGACACTCGGGGTACAGGATAATGACACTGTGGGTACAGGATAATGACACTGACACTGGGGGTACAGGATAATGACACTGATACTGGGGGTACAGGATAATGACACTCGGGGTACAGGATAATGACACTGTGGGTACAGGATAATGACACTCGGGGTACAGGATAATGATACTGGGGGTACAGGATAATGATACTGTGGGTACAGGATAATGACACTGATACTGGGGGTACAGGATAATGACACTGACACTGGGGGTACAGGATAATGACACTGGGGGTACAGGATAATGACACTCGGGGTACAGGATAATGACACTCGGGGTACAGGATAATGACACTGGGGGTACAGGATAATGACACTCGGGGTACAGGATAATGACACTGACACTCGGGGTACAGGATAATGACACTTGGGGTACAGGATAATGACACTCGGGGTACAGGATAATGACACTGACACTCGGGGTACAGGATAATGACACTGACACTCGGGGTACAGGATAATGACACTGACACTGGGGGTACAGGATAATGACACTGATACTGGGGGTACAGGATAATGACACTCGGGGTACAGGATAATGACACTGTGGGTACAGGATAATGACACTCGGGGTACAGGATAATGATACTGGGGGTACAGGATAATGATACTGTGGGTACAGGATAATGACACTGATACTGGGGGTACAGGATAATGACACTGACACTGGGGGTACAGGATAATGACACTGGGGGTACAGGATAATGACACTCGGGGTACAGGATAATGACACTCGGGGTACAGGATAATGACACTGGGGGTACAGGATAATGACACTCGGGGTACAGGATAATGACACTGACACTCGGGGTACAGGATAATGACACTTGGGGTACAGGATAATGACACTCGGGGTACAGGATAATGACACTGACACTCGGGGTACAGGATAATGACACTGACACTGGGGGTACAGGATAATGACACTGATACTGGGGGTACAGGATAATGACACTGTGGGTACAGGATAATGACACTGACACTGGGGGTACAGGATAATGACACTGATACTGGGGGTACAGGATAATGACACTCGGGGTACAGGATAATGATACTGGGGGTACAGGATAATGATACTGTGGGTACAGGATAATGACACTGATACTGGGGGTACAGGATAATGACACTGACACTCGGGGTACAGGATAATGACACTCGGGGTACAGGATAATGACACTCGGGGTACAGGATAATGACACTGGGGGTACAGGATAATGACACTGACACTTGGGGTACAGGATAAAGACACTGATACTGGGGGTACAGGATAATGACACTGGGGGTACAGGATAATGACACTGGGGGTACAGGATAATGACACTGGGGTACAGGATAATGACACTGACACTGGGGGTACAGGATAATGACACTGGGGGTACAGGATAATGACACTGACACTGGGGGTACAGGATAATGACACTGATACTGGGGGTACAGGATAATGACACTGATACTCGGGGTACAGGATAATGACACTCGGGGTACAGGATAATGACACTGGGGGTACAGGATAATGACACTCGGGGTACAGGATAATGACACTGGGGGTACAGGATAATGACACTGACACTTGGGGTGACAGATATTCCGCTTCATTTTCCACGGTTGTCAGCCTGTCAATCACATGACCTGGAGCGGTTGCTATGACGACAGGAGATGTCCGCCCGCTCATCCTGGACTGTTATATGAGGACACCCTCCATTTTACAATGGCTGACTCTGGTTGCCATTGGCGACGGCAATGTTCATGAAGTTTGGCCACCAGAGAGCATTGGCCGGACACATGACACCCTCTCCTCACTGGCAGACAGGGCGCAGCCAGGTCAATCCCCTTAGAACTCAGGAATTGGCAATTTGCCCTCATCAAACATGTCCGACTCGTCATGATGCCTGCTCTGGTCACGTGGTGCCATCGGCTTCCTTTCTGATCCAACCCTGTACTGCCGTAGACGGGGGACGTCACGAGAGAGGGCGGGGTAAACTTCCGTCAATCATGTGGATGTGCGTGTTGTGATTGGGCAGCGTCTCCGCAGAGGGCGGGAGCTTCCGTCGGCTGCTTGTGGGCTTCGGGATGACTTCCTGTGTGCGCTCGGAGCGGGGTGAGAGCTCCCGGTACCGGCCTGAAACGTGAGGCGCACAGTGAAGCCGACACAGACCTGCGACTTATCGCTCCCGTCCCTCACAGCAGCACATTCCTTCTAGAGCCCCCACAGTGTTATTCTGGGGGGCCCAATACGGCCCTTAACCCCTTCAGCTCAGCCGGGGGTACCCCATCCTCCTCATATGGCCTGTACCTAGGACCTGGGGTACCCCCCCATAGAGCAGCCCCCCAAACCCTGCAGGGGCCCCTTATGCTTTGTGGAGGCACCCCCTTACGAGTCCTGTAGAGCGGAGGCCCCCTTTATACTCCCCGCGCCCCCCCCTTTAAATGTCTGGTGAGTTGTCGACTAGAAGTCGCTGCTCCCCAAATCGGAGCGCCCCCCACTGACCGCCGGACCGCCAACACCCCGAAAATGGAGCAGAAATCCAAGGGCAAGCTGCTGATCTCCACCAGTCTGGACGCCAAAGACGAGCTGGAGGAGGTAACGTGCCGCGGGGGAGGGGAGCTGACCACCGCTCTGGGCGCCTCTGCTGTACCGGAGTGTTGTCGGGACGGGGCGCTTTACATTGGGTCCGCCTGTAATGTGACCCCAACCCCTAGCACTACGGACGCTGTTCCCTGTTGCCATAGTGACCGATTACGATTGGCCAGGCTCGAGACCTGTAACGCCGCCAATGCAACCGCAACGTAAAGAGGAACCGCCAGAAAGTAAAATGGTTGACTGAAGTGTACAGATGAGATGGGACCCCCGCATCTCCCAGGGGCCACAGTCCCGCTGACACCTCAGGGCACCCGGCCAGGACCCCAGTGAGGTAAATAAGGGACACCACAGGTTATCTGCTGACATTAAGCAGGACCAATGAGCAAGCAGATGGATCTGAGGATGGCCCCGCCCCTGAGGTTCTCATGTGTCTGCACAGGCTCAGCCGCCTTCAGGGTGACCCATAGGACAAATACTGCTGTATACCCCCCTGAGGTTAATGTAGCAGGATGAGACATACCAAAGGCGGGGCCTGAGCCGTATAGTAAAGGGAAGGTACACAGGGCGGGGCCTGAGCCGTATAGTAAAGGGAAGGTACACAGGGCGGGGCCTGAGCCGTGTAGTAAAGGGAAGGTACACAGGGCGGGGCCTGAGCCGTATAGTAAAGGGAAGGTACGGAGGGCGGGGCCTGAGCCGTATAGTAAAGGGGTGGTACACAGGGCGGGGCCTGAGCCGTATAGTAAAGGGAAGGTACACAGGGCGGGGCCTGAGCCGTGTAGTAAAGGGAAGGTACACAGGGCGGGGCCTGAGCCGTATAGTAAAGGGAAGGTACACAGGGCGGGGCCTGAGCCGTATAGTAAAGGGAAGGTACACAGGGCGGGGCCTGAGCCGTATAGTAAAGGGAAGGTACACAGGGCGGGGCCTGAGCCGTATAGTAAAGGGAAGGTACACAGGGCGGGGCCTGAGCCGTGTAGTAAAGGGAAGGTACACAGGGCGGGGCCTGAGCCGTATAGTAAAGGGAAGGTACGGAGGGCGGGGCCTGAGCCGTATAGTAAAGGGAAGGTACACAGGGCGGGGCCTGAGCCGTATAGTAAAGGGAAGGTACGGAGGGCGGGGCCTGAGCCGTATAGTAAAGGGAAGGTACACAGGGCGGGGCCTGAGCCGTATAGTAAAGGGAAGGTACGGAAGGCAGGGCCTGAGCCGTATAGTAAAGGGAAGGTATGGAAGGCGGGGCCTGAGCCGTATAGTAAAGGGAAGGTACACAGGGCGGGGCCTGAGCCGTATAGTAAAGGGAAGGTACACAGGGCGGGGCCTGAGCCGTATAGTAAAGGGAAGGTACACAGGGCGGGGCCTGAGCCGTATAGTAAAGGGGTGGTACACAGGGCGGGGCCTGAGCCGTATAGTAAAGGGAAGGTATGGAAGGCGGGGCCTGAGCCGTATAGTAAAGGGAAGGTACACAGGGCGGGGCCTGAGCCGTATAGTAAAGGGAAGGTACACAGGGCGGGGCCTGAGCCGTATAGTAAAGGGAAGGTACACAGGGCGGGGCCTGAGCCGTATAGTAAAGGGAAGGTACACAGGGCGGGGCCTGAGCCGTATAGTAAAGGGAAGGTACACAGGGCGGGGCCTGAGCCGTATAGTAAAGGGAAGGTACACAGGGCGGGGCCTGAGCCGTATAGTAAAGGGAAGGTACACAGGGCGGGGCCTGAGCCGTATAGTAAAGGGAAGGTACACAGGGCGGGGCCTGAGCCGTATAGTAAAGGGAAGGTACACAGGGCGGGGCCTGAGCCGTATAGTAAAGCGAAGGTACACAGGGCAGGGCCTGAGCCGTATAGTAAAGGGGTGGTACAGAGGGCGGGGCCTGTGCCGTGTAGTAAAGGGGTGGTACAAAGGGCGGGGCCTGTGCCGTGTAGTAAAGGGGTGGTACAGAGGGCGGGGCCTGTGCCGTGTAGTAAAGGGGTGGTACAGAGGGCGGGGCCTGTGCCGTGTAGTAAAGGGGTGGTACAGAGGGCGGGGCCTTTGCCGTGTAGTAAAGGGGTGGTACAGAGGGCGGGGCCTGTGGTGTCTGGTCTGCGGTGCAGCGCCCCCTTCGGGGCCCCGTTTCCTGTAATTCGGCGGTTCAGTGACTGCTCGTCGGTGCATTGTGGCCGCTCTTAATTCCTATTATGTTGTGAAGTTGCTGTGACGCGTTTCAGGCCTTTTGCTGTTTTCTGACCGGACTGACCCCGCTCTTCAGTGCCCGATGCAGGCGAGGGCCCGTGAGGTCATGAGAAGGCTGGGGTCACCTCATTAACTGAATTCTGGAGGCAGCGACCGCTCACGGGGCACCAGCGCCTCATTAGTACCCCACACTTAACCCTTTGTTCCCAGTACTCTCCATCCGGAATAAGAAGCGTCTGCGCTGTCAGCTTCGCCATTAAATCCGCGGTGACATGCGGCGGCTGACGGCCTGAGTGCACCCCAAAAGCCAGTCAGCGCCCCAGTGATAAGCAGTGGTACTAAGCCTGGTCTGTAGTATTATACGGTATTATAGATCGCTCCCGGCTGTAGTATTATACGGTATTATAGATCGCTCCTTGCTGTAGTATTATACTGTATTATAGATCAGTCCCGGCCGTAGTATTATACGGTATTATAGATCACTCCTGACTGTAGTATTATACGGTATTATACATCACTCCCGGCTGTAGTATTATACAATATTATAGATCACTCCCGGCTGTAGTATTATACGGTATTATAGATCACTCCTGACTGTAGTATTATACGGTATTATACATCACTCCCGGCTGTAGTATTATACAATATTATAGATCACTCCCGGCTGTAGTATTATACAGTATTATAGATCAGTCCCGGCCGTAGTATTATACAGTATTATAGATCGCTCCCGGCCGTAGTATTATACGGTATTATAAATCAGTCCCGGCTGTAGTATTATACGGTATTATAGATCGCTCCCGGCCGTAGTATTATACGGTATTATAGCTCGCTCCCGGCTGTAGTATTATACAGTATTATAGATCGCTCCCGGCTGTAGTATTATACAGTATTATAGATCAGTCCCGGCCGTAGTATTATACGGTATTATAGATCACTCCTGACTGTAGTATTATACGGTATTATACATCACTCCCGGCTGTAGTATTATACAATATTATAGATCACTCCCGGCTGTAGTATTATACAGTATTATAGATCACTCCCGGCTGTAGTATTATACGGTATTATAGATCGCTCCCGGCTGTAGTATTATACGGTATTATACATCACTCCCGGCTGTAGTATTATACAATATTATAGATCACTCCCGGCTGTAGTATTATACAGTATTATAGATCAGTCCCGGCCGTAGTATTATACGGTATTATAAATCAGTCCCGGCTGTAGTATTATACGGTATTATAGATCGCTCCCGGCCGTAGTATTATACGGTATTATAGCTCGCTCCCGGCTGTAGTATTATACAGTATTATAGATCGCTCCCGGCTGTAGTATTATACAGTATTATAGATCAGTCCCGGCCGTAGTATTATACGGTATTATAGATCACTCCTGGCTGTAGTATTATACGGTATTATAGATCGCTTCCGGCTGTAGTATTATACGGTATTACAGATCACTCCCGGCTGTAGTATTATACAGTATTATAGATCACTCCCGGCTGTAGTATTATACAGTATTATAGATCGCTCCCGGCTGTAGTATTATACGGTATTATAGATCGCTCCCGGCTGTAGTATTATACAGTATTATAGATCGCTCCCGGCTGTAGTATTATACGGTATTATAGATCGCTCCCGGCTGTAGTATTATACGGTATTATAGATCACTCCCGGCTGTAGTATTATACGGTATTACAGATCACTCCCGGCTGTAGTATTATACAGTATTATAGATCGCTCCCGGCTGTAGTATTATACGGTATTATAGATCGCTCCCGGCTGTAGTATTATACGGTATTATAGATCACTCCCGGCCGTAGTATTATACAGTATTATAGCTCGCTCCCGGCTGTAGTATTATACAGTATTATAGATCACTCCTGGCTGTAGTATTATACGGTATTATAGATCACTCCTGGCTGTAGTATTATACGGTATTATAGATCGCTTCCGGCTGTAGTATTATACGGTATTACAGATCACTCCCGGCTGTAGTATTATACAGTATTATAGATCACTCCCGGCTGTAGTATTATACAGTATTATAGATCACTCCCGGCTGTAGTATTATACGGTATTATAGATCACTCCTGGCTGTAGTATTATACGGTATTATAGATCGCTTCCGGCTGTAGTATTATACGGTATTACAGATCACTCCCGGCTGTAGTATTATACGGTATTATAGATCACTCCCGGCTGTAGTATTATACAGTATTATAGATCGCTCCCGGCTGTAGTATTATACGGTATTATAGATCGCTCCCGGCTGTAGTATTATACAGTATTATAGATCGCTCCCGGCTGTAGTATTATACCGTATTATAGATCGCTCCCGGCTGTAGTATTATACGGTATTACAGATCACTCCCGGCTGTAGTATTATACGGTATTATAGATCGCTCCCGGCTGTAGTATTATACGGTATTATAGATCGCTCCCGGCTGTAGTATTATACGGTATTATAGATCACTCCCGGCCGTAGTATTATACAGTATTATAGCTCGCTCCCGGCTGTAGTATTATACAGTATTATAGATCGCTCCCGGCTGTAGTATTATACAGTATTATAGATCAGTCCCGGCCGTAGTATTATACGGTATTATAGATCACTCCTGACTGTAGTATTATACGGTATTATAGATCGCTCCCGGCTGTAGTATTATACGGTATTATAGATCGCTCCCGGCTGTAGTATTATACGGTATTATAGATCGCTCCCGGCTGTAGTATTATACGGTATTATAGATCGCTCCCGGCTGTAGTATTATACGGTATTATAGATCGCTCCCGGCTGTAGTATTATACAGTATTATAGATCACTCCCGGCTGTAGTATTATACGGTATTATAGATCGCTCCTGGCTGTAGTATTATACGGTATTATAGATCGCTCCTGGCTGTAGTATTATACGGTATTATAGCTCGCTCCCGGCTGTAGTATTATACGGTATTATAGATCGCTCCTGGCTGTAGTATTATACAGTATTATAGCTCGCTCCTGGCTGTAGTATTATACGGTATTATAGCTCGCTCCCGGCTGTAGTATTATACGGTATTATAGCTCGCTCCCGGCTGTAGTATTATACAGTATTATAGATCACTCCTGGCTGTAGTATTATACGGTATTATAGATCACTCCCGGCTGTAGTATTATACAGTATTATAGATCGCTCCCGGCTGTAGTATTATACAGTATTATAGATCACTCCTGGCTGTAGTATTATACGGTATTATAGATCACTCCCGGCTGTAGTATTATACAGTATTATAGCTCGCTCCCGGCTGTAGTATTATACGGTATTACGGTTCGGCACGCTGTATGGCACCTGCGGTAGGGAAGGGGTTAGCGGCTTCCATGTAATTGGCGGGCCCTCGTGCGGCATCAGGGAGTCTCTTTGTTCTCCGCTCGGGGCCCGCAGGAGCTGTTCCTGCGCTCGGATGCGGCTCAAAGGGAATGTGTAATTCTCGCTTTCCTCGGCGCGGCCGTCACCGGTGAAGACGCCGTCTCCGCGCAGATAATGAGCCGCTTTGATGCCGTAACCCAGATTCCAGTAACCCCTTCATCCCCAGCAGCTGCCTCGTAGATAAGCGGTGCCACTCTCCATTATCAGGAGTCAGTGCAGGGGCCCCAACCTGGGCACCTCTCTACATGTGTACCCCAGAATACCTGCACCCCAATGTATGCGGAGTCTGACCCCTCTACATGTGTACCCCAGAATACCTGCACCCCAATGTATGCAGAGTCTGACCCCTCTACATGTATACCCCAGAATACCTGCACCCCAATGTATGCGGAGTCTGACCCCTCTACATGTGTACCCCAGAATACCTGCACCCCAATGTATGTGGAGTCTGACCCCTCTACATGTGTACCCCAGAATACCTGCACCCCAATGTATGTGGAGTCTGACCCCTCTACATGTGTACCCCAGAATACCTGCACCCCAATGTATGTGGAGTCTGACCTCTCTACATGTATACCCCTGAATACCTGCACCCCAATGTATGTGGAGTCTGACCTCTCTACATGTGTACCCCAGAATACCTGCACCCCAATGTATGTGGAGTCTGACCCCTCTACATGTGTACCCCAGAATACCTGCACCCCAATGTATGCGGAGTCTGACCCCTCTACATGTGTACCCCAGAATACCTGCACCCCAATGTATGTGGAGTCTGACCCCTCTACATGTGTACCCCAGTATACCTGCACCCCAATGTATGCGGAGTCTGACCCCTCTACATGTGTACCCCAGAATACCTGCACCCCAATGTATGCGGAGTCTGACCCCTCTACATGTGTACCCCAGAATACCTGCACCCCAATGTATGCGGAGTCTGACCCCTCTACATGTGTACCCCAGAATACCTGCACCCCAATGTATGCGGAGTCTGACCCCTCTACATGTGTACCCCAGAATACCTGCACCCCAATGTATGCGGAGTCTGACCTCTCTACATGTGTACCCCAGAATACCTGCACCCCAATGTATGCGGAGTCTGACCTCTCTACATGTGTACCCCAGAATACCTGCACCCCAATGTATGCGGAGTCTGACCTCTCTACATGTGTACCCCAGAATACCTGCACCCCAATGTATGCGGAGTCTGACCTCTCTACATGTGTACCCCAGAATACCTGCACCCCAATGTATGCGGAGTCTGACCTCTCTACATGTGTACCCCAGAATACCTGCACCCCAATGTATGCGGAGTCTGACCCCTCTACATGTGTACCCCAGAATACCTGCACCCCAATGTATGCGGAGTCTGACCCCTCTACATGTGTACCCCAGTATACCTGCACCCCAATGTATGTGGAGTCTGACCTCTCTACATGTGTACCCCAGAATACCTGCACCCCAATGTATGCGGAGTCTGACCTCTCTACATGTGTACCCCAGAATACCTGCACCCCAATGTATGTGGAGTCTGACCTCTCTACATGTGTACCCCAGAATACCTGCACCCCAATGTATGCGGAGTCTGACCTCTCTACATGTGTACCCCAGAATACCTGCACCCCAATGTATGCGGAGTCTGACCTCTCTACATGTGTACCCCAGAATACCTGCACCCCAATGTATGCGGAGTCTGACCTCTCTACATGTGTACCCCAGAATACCTGCACCCCAATGTATGTGGAGTCTGACCCCTCTACATGTGTACCCCAGAATACCTGCACCCCAATGTATGTGGAGTCTGACCCCTCTACATGTATACCCCAGAATACCTGCACCCCAATGTATGCGGAGTCTGACCCCTCTACATGTGTACCCCAGAATACCTGCACCCCAATGTATGCGGAGTCTGACCCCTCTACATGTGTACCCCAGTATACCTGCACCCCAATGTATGCGGAGTCTGACCCCTCTACATGTGTACCCCAGAATACCTGCACCCCAATGTATGCGGAGTCTGACCCCTCTACATGTGTACCCCAGAATACCTGCACCCCAATGTATGCGGAGTCTGACCCCTCTACATGTGTACCCCAGAATACCTGCACCCCAATGTATGTGGAGTCTGACCCCTCTACATGTGTACCCCAGTATACCTGCACCCCAATGTATGCGGAGTCTGACCCCTCTACATGTATACCCCAGAATACCTGCACCCCAATGTATGCGGAGTCTGACCCCTCTACATGTGTACCCCAGAATACCTGCACCCCAATGTATGTGGAGTCTGACCCCTCTACATGTGTACCCCAGAATACCTGCACCCCAATGTATGTGGAGTCTGACCCCTCTACATGTGTACCCCAGAATACCTGCACCCCAATGTATGTGGAGTCTGACCTCTCTACATGTATACCCCTGAATACCTGCACCCCAATGTATGTGGAGTCTGACCCCTCTACATGTGTACCCCAGAATACCTGCACCCCAATGTATGTGGAGTCTGACCCCTCTACATGTGTACCCCAGTATACCTGCACCCCAATGTATGCGGAGTCTGACCCCTCTACATGTGTACCCCAGAATACCTGCACCCCAATGTATGCGGAGTCTGACCCCTCTACATGTGTACCCCAGAATACCTGCACCCCAATGTATGCGGAGTCTGACCTCTCTACATGTGTACCCCAGAATACCTGCACCCCAATGTATGCGGAGTCTGACCCCTCTACATGTGTACCCCAGAATACCTGCACCCCAATGTATGTGGAGTCTGACCTCTCTACATGTGTACCCCAGAATACCTGCACCCCAATGTATGCGGAGTCTGACCCCTCTACATGTGTACCCCAGAATACCTGCACCCCAATGTATGTGGAGTCTGACCTCTCTACATGTGTACCCCAGAATACCTGCACCCCAATGTATGCGGAGTCTGACCCCTCTACATGTGTACCCCTGAATACCTGCACCCCAATGTATGTGGAGTCTGACCTCTCTACATGTGTACCCCAGAATACCTGCACCCCAATGTATGCAGAGTCTGACCCCTCTACATGTATACCCCAGAATACCTGCACCCCAATGTATGCGGAGTCTGACCTCTCTACATGTGTACCCCAGAATACCTGCACCCCAATGTATGCGGAGTCTGACCCCTCTACATGTGTACCCCTGAATACCTGCACCCCAATGTATGCGGAGTCTGACCCCTCTACATGTGTACCCCAGAATACCTGCACCCCAATGTATGCAGAGTCTGACCCCTCTACATGTATACCCCAGAATACCTGCACCCCAATGTATGCGGAGTCTGACCTCTCTACATGTGTACCCCAGAATACCTGCACCCCAATGTATGTGGAGTCTGACCTCTCTACATGTGTACCCCAGAATACCTGCACCCCAATGTATGCGGAGTCTGACCTCTCTACATGTGTACCCCAGAATACCTGCACCCCAATGTATGCGGAGTCTGACCTCTCTACATGTGTACCCCAGAATACCTGCACCCCAATGTATGCGGAGTCTGACCTCTCTACATGTGTACCCCAGAATACCTGCACCCCAATGTATGTGGAGTCTGACCCCTCTACATGTGTACCCCAGAATACCTGCACCCCAATGTATGTGGAGTCTGACCCCTCTACATGTATACCCCAGAATACCTGCACCCCAATGTATGCGGAGTCTGACCCCTCTACATGTGTACCCCAGAATACCTGCACCCCAATGTATGCGGAGTCTGACCCCTCTACATGTGTACCCCAGTATACCTGCACCCCAATGTATGCGGAGTCTGACCCCTCTACATGTGTACCCCAGAATACCTGCACCCCAATGTATGCGGAGTCTGACCCCTCTACATGTGTACCCCAGAATACCTGCACCCCAATGTATGCGGAGTCTGACCCCTCTACATGTGTACCCCAGAATACCTGCACCCCAATGTATGTGGAGTCTGACCCCTCTACATGTGTACCCCAGTATACCTGCACCCCAATGTATGCGGAGTCTGACCCCTCTACATGTATACCCCAGAATACCTGCACCCCAATGTATGCGGAGTCTGACCCCTCTACATGTGTACCCCAGAATACCTGCACCCCAATGTATGTGGAGTCTGACCCCTCTACATGTGTACCCCAGAATACCTGCACCCCAATGTATGTGGAGTCTGACCCCTCTACATGTGTACCCCAGAATACCTGCACCCCAATGTATGTGGAGTCTGACCTCTCTACATGTATACCCCTGAATACCTGCACCCCAATGTATGTGGAGTCTGACCCCTCTACATGTGTACCCCAGAATACCTGCACCCCAATGTATGTGGAGTCTGACCCCTCTACATGTGTACCCCAGTATACCTGCACCCCAATGTATGCGGAGTCTGACCCCTCTACATGTGTACCCCAGAATACCTGCACCCCAATGTATGCGGAGTCTGACCCCTCTACATGTGTACCCCAGAATACCTGCACCCCAATGTATGCGGAGTCTGACCTCTCTACATGTGTACCCCAGAATACCTGCACCCCAATGTATGCGGAGTCTGACCCCTCTACATGTGTACCCCAGAATACCTGCACCCCAATGTATGTGGAGTCTGACCTCTCTACATGTGTACCCCAGAATACCTGCACCCCAATGTATGCGGAGTCTGACCCCTCTACATGTGTACCCCAGAATACCTGCACCCCAATGTATGTGGAGTCTGACCTCTCTACATGTGTACCCCAGAATACCTGCACCCCAATGTATGCGGAGTCTGACCCCTCTACATGTGTACCCCTGAATACCTGCACCCCAATGTATGTGGAGTCTGACCTCTCTACATGTGTACCCCAGAATACCTGCACCCCAATGTATGCGGAGTCTGACCTCTCTACATGTGTACCCCAGAATACCTGCACCCCAATGTATGCGGAGTCTGACCCCTCTACATGTGTACCCCAGAATACCTGCACCCCAATGTATGCGGAGTCTGACCCCTCTACATGTGTACCCCAGAATACCTGCACCCCAATGTATGCAGAGTCTGACCCCTCTACATGTATACCCCAGAATACCTGCACCCCAATGTATGCGGAGTCTGACCTCTCTACATGTGTACCCCAGAATACCTGCACCCCAATGTATGTGGAGTCTGACCTCTCTACATGTGTACCCCAGAATACCTGCACCCCAATGTATGTGGAGTCTGACCTCTCTACATGTGTACCCCAGAATACCTGCACCCCAATGTATGCGGAGTCTGACCCCTCTACATGTGTACCCCAGAATACCTGCACCCCAATGTATGCGGAGTCTGACCCCTCTACATGTGTACCCCAGAATACCTGCACCCCAATGTATGCGGAGTCTGACCCCTCTACATGTGTACCCCAGAATACCTGCACCCCAATGTATGCGGAGTCTGACCCCTCTGTACATGTGTACCCCAGAATACCTGCACCCCAATGTATGCGGAGTCTGACCCCTCTACATGTGTACCCCAGACTACCTGCACCCCAATGTATGCGGAGTCTGACCCCTCTACATGTATACCCCAGAATACCTGCACCCCAATGTATGCGGAGTCTGACCTCTGTACATGTGTACCCCAGAATACCTGCACCCCAATGTATGCGGAGTCTGACCCCTCTACATGTGTACCCCAGAATACCTGCACCCCAATGTATGCGGAGTCTGACCCCTCTGTACATGTGTACCCCAGAATACCTGCACCCCAATGTATGTGGAGTCTGACCCCTCTACATGTGTACCCCAGAATACCTGCACCCCAATGTATGCGGAGTCTGACCCCTCTACATGTGTACCCCAGAATACCTGCACCCCAATGTATGTGGAGTCTGACCCCTCTACATGTGTACCCCAGAATACCTGCACCCCAATGTATGCGGAGTCTGACCCCTCTACATGTGTACCCCAGTATACCTGCACCCCAATGTATGTGGAGTCTGACCCCTCTACATGTGTACCCCAGAATACCTGCACCCCAATGTATGTGGAGTCTGACCCCTCTACATGTGTACCCCAGAATACCTGCACCCCAATGTATGCGGAGTCTGACCTCTCTACATGTGTACCCCAGAATACCTGCACCCCAATGTATGCGGAGTCTGACCCCTCTACATGTGTACCCCAGAATACCTGCACCCCAATGTATGCGGAGTCTGACCTCTCTACATGTGTACCCCAGAATACCTGCACCCCAATGTATGCGGAGTCTGACCCCTCTGTACATGTGTACCCCAGAATACCTGCACCCTAATGTATGCGGAGTCTGACCCCTCTACATGTGTACCCCAGAATACCTGCACCCCAATGTATGCGGAGTCTGACCCCTCTACATGTGTACCCCAGAATACCTGCACCCCAATGTATGTGGAGTCTGACCCCTCTACATGTGTACCCCAGAATACCTGCACCCCAATGTATGCGGAGTCTGACCCCTCTACATGTGTACCCCAGAATACCTGCACCCCAATGTATGTGGAGTCTGACCCCTCTACATGTGTACCCCAGAATACCTGCACCCCAATGTATGCGGAGTCTGACCCCTCTACATGTGTACCCCAGAATACCTGCACCCCAATGTATGTGGAGTCTGACCCCTCTACATGTGTACCCCAGAATACCTGCACCCCAATGTATGCTGAGTCTGACCTCTCTACATGTGTACCCCAGAATACCTGCACCCCAATGTATGCGGAGTCTGACCCCTCTACATGTGTACCCCAGAATACCTGCACCCCAATGTATGCGGAGTCTGACCCCTCTACATGTGTACCCCAGAATACCTGCACCCCAATGTATGTGGAGTCTGACCTCTCTACATGTGTACCCCAGAATACCTGCACCCCAATGTATGTGGAGTCTGACCCCTCTACATGTGTACCCCAGAATACCTGCACCCCAATGTATGTGGAGTCTGACCTCTCTACATGTGTACCCCAGAATACCTGCACCCCAATGTATGCGGAGTCTGACCTCTCTACATGTGTACCCCAGAATACCTGCACCCCAATGTATGCGGAGTCTGACCCCTCTACATGTGTACCCCAGAATACCTGCACCCCAATGTATGTGGAGTCTGACCTCTCTACATGTGTACCCCAGTATACCTGCACCCCAATGTATGCGGAGTCTGACCCCTCTACATGTGTACCCCAGAATACCTGCACCCCAATGTATGCGGAGTCTGACCCCTCTACATGTGTACCCCAGAATACCTGCACCCCAATGTATGCGGAGTCTGACCCCTCTACATGTGTACCCCAGAATACCTGCACCCCAATGTATGTGGAGTCTGACCCCTCTACATGTGTACCCCAGAATACCTGCCCCCAATGTATGCGGAGTCTGACCCCTCTGTACATGTGTACCCCAGAATACCTGCACCCCAATGTATGCGGAGTCTGACCCTTCTACATGTGTACCCCAGAATACCTGCACCCCAATGTATGCGGAGTCTGACCCCTCTGTACATGTGTACCCCAGAATACCTGCACCCCAATGTATGTGGAGTCTGACCCCTCTACATGTGTACCCCAGAATACCTGCACCCCAATGTATGCGGAGTCTGACCCCTCTACATGTGTACCCCAGAATACCTGCACCCCAATGTATGTGGAGTCTGACCCCTCTACATGTGTACCCCAGAATACCTGCACCCCAATGTATGCGGAGTCTGACCCCTCTACATGTGTACCCCAGAATACCTGCACCCCAATGTATGCGGAGTCTGACCCCTCTACATGTGTACCCCAGAATACCTGCACCCCAATGTATGCGGAGTCTGACCTCTCTACATGTGTACCCCAGAATACCTGCACCCCAATGTATGCGGAGTCTGACCCCTCTACATGTGTACCCCAGAATACCTGCACCCCAATGTATGCGGAGTCTGACCCCTCTACATGTGTACCCCAGAATACCTGCACCCCAATGTATGCGGAGTCTGACCCCTCTACATGTGTACCCCAGAATACCTGCACCCCAATGTATGCGGAGTCTGACCCCTCTACATGTGTACCCCAGAATACCTGCACCCCAATGTATGCGGAGTCTGACCCCCCTCTACATGTGTACCCCAGAATACCTGCACCCCAATGTATGCGGAGTCTGACCCCTCTACATGTGTACCCCAGAATACCTGCCCCCAATGTATGTGGAGTCTGACCCCTCTACATGTGTACCCCAGAATACCTGCACCCCAATGTATGCGGAGTCTGACCCCTCTGTACATGTGTACCCCAGAATACCTGCACCCCAATGTATGTGGAGTCTGACCCCTCTACATGTGTACCCCAGAATACCGGCACCCCAATGTGTGCGGAGTCTGACCTCTCTACATGTGTACCCCAGAATACCTGCACCCCAATGTATGTGGAGTCTGACCCCTCTACATGTGTACCCCAGAATACCTGCACCCCAATGTATGTGGAGTCTGACCCCTCTACATGTGTACCCCAGAATACCTGCACCCCAATGTATGTGGAGTCTGACCCCTCTACATGTGTACCCCAGAATACCTGCACCCCAATGTATGCGGAGTCTGACCCCTCTACATGTGTACCCCAGAATACCTGCACCCCAATGTATGCGGAGTCTGACCCCTCTACATGTGTACCCCAGAATACCTGCACCCCAATGTATGCGGAGTCTGACCCCCCTCTACATGTGTACCCCAGAATACCTGCACCCCAATGTATGTGGAGTCTGACCCCTCTACATGTGTACCCCAGAATACCTGCACCCCAATGTATGCGGAGTCTGACCCCTCTACATGTGTACCCCAGAATACCTGCACCCCAATGTATGTGGAGTCTGACCCCTCTACATGTGTACCCCAGAATACCTGCACCCCAATGTATGCGGAGTCTGACCCCTCTACATGTGTACCCCAGAATACCTGCACCCCAATGTATGCGGAGTCTGACCCCTCTACATGTGTACCCCAGTATACCTGCACCCCAATGTATGCGGAGTCTGACCCCTCTACATATGTACCCCAGAATACCTGCACCCCAATGTATGTGGAGTCTGACCTCTCTACATGTGTACCCCAGAATACCTGCACCCCAATGTATGCGAAGTCTGACCCCTCTACATGTGTACCCCAGTATACCTGCACCCCAATGTATGCGGAGTCTGACCCCTCTACATGTATACCCCAGAATACCTGCACCCCAATGTATGCAGAGTCTGACCTCTCTACATGTGTACCCCAGAATACCTGCACCCCAATGTATGTGGAGTCTGACCTCTCTACATGTGTACCCCAGAATACCTGCACCCCAATGTATGCGGAGTCTGACCCCTCTACATGTGTACCCCCGTATACCTGCACCCCAATGTATGCGGAGTCTGACCCCTCTACATGTATACCCCAGAATACCTGCACCCCAATGTATGTGGAGTCTGACCCCTCTACATGTGTACCCCAGAATACCTGCACCCCAATGTATGCGGAGTCTGACCTCTCTACATGTGTACCCCAGAATACCTGCACCCCAATGTATGCGGAGTCTGACCCCCTCTACATGTGTACCCCAGAATACCTGCACCCCAATGTATGCGGAGTCTGACCCCTCTACATGTGTACCCCAGAATACCTGCACCCCAATGTATGCGGAGTCTGACCCCTCTACATGTGTACCCCAGAATACCTGCACCCCAATGTATGCGGAGTCTGACCCCTCTACATGTGTACCCCAGAATACCTGCACCCCAATGTATGCGGAGTCTGACCTCTCTACATGTGTACCCCAGTATACCTGCACCCCAATGTATGCGGAGTCTGACCCCTCTACATGTGTACCCCAGAATACCTGCACCCCAATGTATGCGGAGTCTGACCTCTCTACATGTGTACCCCAGTATACCTGCACCCCAATGTATGCGGAGTCTGACCTCTCTACATGTGTACCCCAGAATACCTGCACCCCAATGTATGCGGAGTCTGACCCCTCTACATGTGTACCCCAGAATACCTGCACCCCAATGTATGTGGAGTCTGACCCCTCTACATGTGTACCCCAGAATACCTGAACCCCAATGTATGCGGAGTCTGACCCCTCTACATGTGTACCCCAGAATACCTGCACCCCAATGTATGTGGAGTCTGACCCCTCTACATGTGTACCCCAGAATACCTGCACCCCAATGTATGCGGAGTCTGACCCCTCTACATGTGTACCCCAGAATACCTGCACCCCAATGTATGTGGAGTCTGACCCCTCTACATGTGTACCCCAGAATACCTGCACCCCAATGTATGCGGAGTCTGACCCCTCTACATGTGTACCCCAGAATACCTGCACCCCAATGTATGCGGAGTCTGACCCCTCTACATGTGTACCCCAGTATACCTGCACCCCAATGTATGCGGAGTCTGACCCCTCTACATATGTACCCCAGAATACCTGCACCCCAATGTATGTGGAGTCTGACCTCTCTACATGTGTACCCCAGAATACCTGCACCCCAATGTATGCGAAGTCTGACCCCTCTACATGTGTACCCCAGTATACCTGCACCCCAATGTATGCAGAGTCTGACCTCTCTACATGTGTACCCCAGAATACCTGCACCCCAATGTATGCGGAGTCTGACCCCTCTACATGTGTACCCCAGAATACCTGCACCCCAATGTATGCGGAGTCTGACCCCTCTACATGTGTACCCCCGTATACCTGCACCCCAATGTATGCGGAGTCTGACCCCTCTACATGTATACCCCAGAATACCTGCACCCCAATGTATGTGGAGTCTGACCCCTCTACATGTGTACCCCAGAATACCTGCACCCCAATGTATGCGGAGTCTGACCTCTCTACATGTGTACCCCAGAATACCTGCACCCCAATGTATGCGGAGTCTGACCCCCTCTACATGTGTACCCCAGAATACCTGCACCCCAATGTATGCGGAGTCTGACCCCTCTACATGTGTACCCCAGAATACCTGCACCCCAATGTATGCGGAGTCTGACCCCTCTACATGTATACCCCAGAATACCTGCACCCCAATGTATGCGGAGTCTGACCCCTCTACATGTGTACCCCAGAATACCTGCACCCCAATGTATGCGGAGTCTGACCTCTCTACATGTATACCCCAGAATACCTGCACCCCAATGTATGCGGAGTCTGACCCCTCTACATGTGTACCCCAGAATACCTGCACCCCAATGTATGTGGAGTCTGACCCCTCTACATGTGTACCCCAGAATACCTGCACCCCAATGTATGCGGAGTCTGACCCCTCTACATGTGTACCCCAGAATACCTGCACCCCAATGTATGTGGAGTCTGACCCCTCTACATGTGTACCCCAGAATACCTGCACCCCAATGTATGCGGAGTCTGACCCCTCTACATGTGTACCCCAGAATACCTGCACCCCAATGTATGCGGAGTCTGACCCCTCTACATGTGTACCCCAGAATACCTGCACCCCAATGTATGCGGAGTCTGACCCCTCTACATGTGTACCCCAGAATACCTGCACCCCAATGTATGTGGAGTCTGACCCCTCTACATGTATACCCCAGAATACCTGCACCCTGATTTATCAGCTGAGTGTCCCCTGTCTGTTTGCTCTCCGCTCATGTCCTGTTTATCGTCTGTATTTCAGAGGCTGGAGCGCTGCGTGACACTGGTGACATCCATGACGAGTGGCGTCTCGGAAAGAGAGGCCAACGACGCGCTGAATGCTTATGTAAGTGACCTTGTGACCCCTCCCTCACCCCCATCATCTTTTGTGGGGGTCTGTAGGACAGGAGAATACAGTCTATTGCTCCCTGTTATCAGCCATTACAGGGGGGAGGATGACTGTAGGACAGGAGAATACAGTCTATTGCTCCCTGTTATCAGCCATTTCAGGGGAGAGGATGACTGTAGGACAGGAGAATACAGTCTATTGCTCCCTGTTATCAGCCATTTCAGGGGAGAGGATGACTGTAGGACAGGAGAATACAGTCTATTGCCCCCTGTTATCAGCCATTTCAGGGGAGAGGATGACTGTAGGACAGGAGAATACAGTCTATTGCCCCCTGTTATCAGCCATTTCAGGGGAGAGGATGACTGTAGGACAGGAGAATACAGTCTATTGCCCCCTGTTATCAGCCATTTCAGGGGAGGGGATGACTGTAGGACAGGAGAATACAGTCTATTGCCCCCTGTTATCAGCCATTTCAGGGGAGGGGATGACTGTAGGACAGGAGAATACAGTCTATTGCCCCCTGTTATCAGCCATTTCAGGGGAGAGGATGACTGTAGGACAGGAGAATACAGTCTATTGCCCCCTGTTATCAGCCATTACAGGGGAGAGGATGACTGTAGGACAGAAGAATACAGTCTATTGCCCCCTGTTATCAGCCATTTCAGGGGAGAGGATGACTGTAGGACAGGAGAATACAGTCTATTGCTCCCTGTTATCAGCCATTTCAGGGGAGAGGATGACTGTAGGACAGGAGAATACAATCTATTGCCCCCTGTTATCAGCCATTTCAGGGGAGAGGATGACTGTAGGACAGGAGAATACAGTCTATTGCCCCCTTTTATCAGCCATTTCAGGGGAGAGGATGACTGTAGGACAGGAGAATACAGTCTATTGCCCCCTGTTATCAGCCATTTCAGGGGAGAGGATGACTGTAGGACAGGAGAATACAGTCTATTGCCTCCTGTTATCAGCCATTTCAGGGGAGAGGATGACTGTAGGACAGGAGAATACAGTCTATTGCTCCCTGTTATCAGCCATTTCAGGGGAGAGGATGACTGTAGGACAGGAGAATACAGTCTATTGACCCCTGTTATCAGCCATTTCAGGGGAGAGGATGACTGTAGGACAGGAGAATACAATCTATTGCCCCTGTTATCAGCCATTTCAGGGGAGAGGATGACTGTAGGACAGGAGAATACAGTCTATTGCCCCCTGTTATCAGACATTTCAGGGGAGAGGATGACTGTAGGACAGGAGAATACAGTCTATTGCCCCCTGTTATCAGCCATTTCAGAGGAGAGGATGACTGTAGGACAGGAGAATACAGTCTATTGCCTCCTGTTATCAGCCATTTCAGGGGAGAGGATGACTGTAGGACAGGAGAATACAGTCTATTGCCCCCTGTTATCAGCCATTTCAGAGGAGAGGATGACTGTAGGACAGGAGAATACAGTCTATTGACCCCTGTTATCAGCCATTTCAGGGGAGAGGATGACTGTAGGACAGGAGAATACAGTCTATTGCTCCATGTTATCAGCCATTTCAGGGGAGAGGATGACTGTAGGACAGGAGAATACAGTCTATTGCCCCCTGTTATCAGCCATTTCAGGGGAGAGGATGACTGTAGGACAGGAGAATACAGTCTATTGCCCCCTGTTATCAGCCATTTCAGAGGAGAGGATGACTGTAGGACAGGAGAATACAATCTATTGCTCCCTGTTATCAGCCATTTCAGAGGAGAGGATGACTGTAGGACAGGAGAATACAGTCTATTGCCCCCTGTTATCAGCCATTTCATGGGAGATGATGACTGTAGGACAGGAGAATACAGTCTATTGCCCCCTGTTATCAGCCATTTCAGGGGAGAGGATGACTGTAGGACAGGAGAATACAGTCTATTGCCTCCTGTTATCAGCCATTTCAGGGGAGAGGATGACTGTAGGACAGGAGAATACAGTCTATTCCCCCCTGTTATCAGCCATTTCAGGGGAGAGGATGACTGTAGGACAGGAGAATACAGTCTATTGCCCCCTGTTATCAGCCATTTCAGGGGGGAGGATGACTGTAGGACAGGAGAATACAGTCTATTGCTCCCTGTTATCAGCCATTTCAGGGGGAGAGGATGACTGTAGGACAGGAGAATACAGTCTATTGTCCCCTGTTATCAGCCATTTCAGGGAGAGGATGACTGTAGGACAGGAGAATACAGTCTATTGCTCCCTGTTATCAGCCATTTCAGGGGAGAGGATGACTGTAGGACAGGAGAATACAGTCTATTGCCTCCTGTTATCAGCCATTTCAGGGGAGAGGATGACTGTAGGACAGGAGAATACAGTCTATTGCTCCCTGTTATCAGCCATTTCAGGGGGGAGGATGACTGTAGGACAGGAGAACACAGTCTATTTCTTCCAGTTATCAGCCATTTCAGAGGAGAGGATGACTGTAGGACAGGAGAATACAGTCTATTGCTCCCTGTTATCAGCCATTTCAGGGGAGAGGATGACTGTAGGACAGGAGAATACAGTCTATTGCTCCCTGTTATCAGCCATTTCAGGGGGGAGGATGACTGTAGGACAGGAGAACACAGTCTATTTCTTCCAGTTATCAGCCATTTCAGAGGAGAGGATGACTGTAGGACAGGAGAATACAGTCTATTGCTCCCTGTTATCAGCCATTTCAGGGGAGAGGATGACTGTAGGACAGGAGAATACAGTCTATTGCTCCCTGTTATCAGCCATTTCAGGGGAGAGGATGACTGTAGGACAGGAGAATACAGTCTATTGCCCCCTGTTATCAGCCATTTCAGGGGAGAGGATGACTGTAGGACAGGAGAATACAGTCTATTGCCCCCTGTTATCAGCCATTTCAGGGGAGAGGATGACTGTAGGACAGGAGAATACAGTCTATTGCTCCCTGCTATCAGCCATTTCAGGGGAGAGGATGACTGTAGGACAGGAGAATACAGTCTATTGCCCCTGTTATCAGCCATTTCAGGGGAGAGGATGACTGTAGGACAGGAGAATACAGTCTATTGCTCCCTGTTATCAGCCATTTCAGGGGAGAGGATGACTGTAGGACAGGAGAATACAGTCTATTGCCCCCTGTTATCAGCCATTTCAGGGGAGAGGATGACTGTAGGACAGGAGAATACAGTCTGTTGCCCCCTGTTATCAGTCATTTCAGGGGAGAGGATGACTGTAGGACAGGAGAATACAATCTATTACCCCCTGTTATCAGCCATTTCAGGGGAGAGGATGACTGTAGGACAGGAGAATACAGTCTATTGCCCCCTGTTATCAGCCATTTCAGGGGAGAGGATGACTGTAGGACAGGAGAATACAGTGTATTGTCCCCTGTTATCAGCCATTTCAGCGGAGAGGATGACTGTAGGACAGGAGAATACAGTCTATTGCCCTCTGTTATCAGCCATTTCAGGGGGGAGGACGACTGTAGGACAGGAGAATACAGTCTATTGCCCCCTGTTATCAGCCATTTCAGGGGAGAGAATGACTGTAGGACAGGAGAATACAGTCTATTGCCCCCTGTTATCATCCATTTCAGGGGAGAGGACGACTGTAGGACAGGAGAATACAGTCTATTGCTCCCTGTTATCAGCCATTTCAGGGGAGAGGATGACTGTAGGACAGGAGAATACAGTCTATTGCTCCCTGTTATCAGCCATTTCAGGGGAGAGGATGACTGTAGGACAGGAGAATACAGTCTATTGCCCCCTGTTATCAGCCATTTCAGGGGAGAGGATGACTGTAGGACAGGAGAATACAGTCTATTGCCCCCTGTTATCAGCCATTTCAGGGGAGAGGATGACTGTAGGACAGGAGAATACAGTCTATTGCCCCTGTTATCAGCCATTTCAGAGGAGAGGATGACTGTAGGACAGGAGAATACAGTCTATTGCTCCCTGTTATCAGCCATTTCAGGGGAGAGGATGACTGTAGGACAGGAGAATACAGTCTATTGCTCCCTGTTATCAGCCATTTCAGGGGAGAGGATGACTGTAGGACAGGAGAATACAGTCTATTGCCCCCTGTTATCAGCCATTTCAGGGGAGAGGATGACTGTAGGACAGGAGAATACAGTCTATTGCCCCCTGTTATCAGACATTTCAGGGGAGAGGATGACTGTAGGACAGGAGAATACAGTCTATTGCCCCATGTTATCAGCCATTTCAGGGGAGAGGATGACTGTAGGACAGGAGAATACAATCTATTGCCCCCTGTTATCAGCCATTTCAGGGGAGAGGATGACTGTAGGACAGGAGAATACAGTCTATTGCCCCCTGTTATCAGCCATTTCAGAGGAGAGGATGACTGTAGGACAGGAGAATACAGTCTATTGCCCCCTGTTATCAGCCATTTCAGGGGAGAGGATGACTGTAGGACAGGAGAATACAGTCTATTGCCCCCTGTTATCAGCCATTTCAGGGGAGAGGATGACTGTAGGACAGGAGAATACAGTCTATTGCCCCCTGTTATCAGCCATTTCAGGGGAGAGGATGACTGTAGGACAGGAGAATACAGTCTATTGCCCCCTGTTATCAGCCATTTCAGGGGGGAGGATGACTGTAGGACAGGAGAATACAGTCTATTGCTCCCTGTTATCAGCCATTTCAGGGGGAGAGGATGACTGTAGGACAGGAGTATACAGTCTATTGTCCCCTGTTATCAGCCATTTCAGGGAGAGGATGACTGTAGGACAGGAGAATACAGTCTATTGTCCCCTGTTATCAGCCATTTCAGGGAGAGGATGACTGTAGGACAGGAGAATACAGTCTATTGCTCCCTGTTATCAGCCATTTCAGGGGAGAGGATGACTGTAGGACAGGAGAATACAGTCTATTGCCTCCTGTTATCAGCCATTTCAGGGGAGAGGATGACTGTAGGACAGGAGAATACAGTCTATTGCCCCCTGTTATCAGCCATTTCAGGGGAGAGGATGACTGTAGGACAGGAGAATACAGTCTATTGCCCCATGTTATCAGCCATTTCAGGGGAGAGGATGACTGTAGGACAGGAGAATACAATCTATTGCCCCCTGTTATCAGCCATTTCAGGGGAGAGGATGACTGTAGGACAGGAGAATACAGTCTATTGCCCCCTGTTATCAGCCATTTCAGAGGAGAGGATGACTGTAGGACAGGAGAATACAGTCTATTGCCCCCTGTTATCAGCCATTTCAGGGGAGAGGATGACTGTAGGACAGGAGAATACAGTCTATTGCCCCCTGTTATCAGCCATTTCAGGGGAGAGGATGACTGTAGGACAGGAGAATACAGTCTATTGCCCCCTGTTATCAGCCATTTCAGGGGAGAGGATGACTGTAGGACAGGAGAATACAGTCTATTGCCCCCTGTTATCAGCCATTTCAGGGGGGAGGATGACTGTAGGACAGGAGAATACAGTCTATTGCTCCCTGTTATCAGCCATTTCAGGGGGAGAGGATGACTGTAGGACAGGAGAATACAGTCTATTGTCCCCTGTTATCAGCCATTTCAGGGAGAGGATGACTGTAGGACAGGAGAATACAGTCTATTGTCCCCTGTTATCAGCCATTTCAGGGAGAGGATGACTGTAGGACAGGAGAATACAGTCTATTGCTCCCTGTTATCAGCCATTTCAGGGGAGAGGATGACTGTAGGACAGGAGAATACAGTCTATTGCCTCCTGTTATCAGCCATTTCAGGGGAGAGGATGACTGTAGGACAGGAGAATACAGTCTATTGCTCCCTGTTATCAGCCATTTCAGGGGGGAGGATGACTGTAGGACAGGAGAACACAGTCTATTTCTTCCAGTTATCAGCCATTTCAGAGGAGAGGACGACTGTAGGACAGGAGAATACAGTCTATTGCCCCCTGTTATCAGCCATTTCAGAGGAGAGGACGACTGTAGGACAGGAGAATACAATCTATTGCCCCCTGTTATCAGCCATTTCAGGGGGGAGGATGACTGTAGGACAGGAGAACACAGTCTATTTCTTCCAGTTATCAGCCATTTCAGAGGAGAGGATGACTGTAGGACAGGAGAATACAATCTATTGCTCCCTGTTATCAGCCATTTCAGGGGAGAGGATGACTGTAGGACAGGAGAATACAGTCTATTGCTCCCTGTTATCAGCCATTTCAGGGGAGAGGATGACTGTAGGACAGGAGAATACAGTCTATTGCCCCCTGTTATCAGCCATTTCAGGGGAGAGGATGACTGTAGGACAGGAGAATACAGTCTATTGCCCCCTGTTATCAGCCATTTCAGGGGAGAGGATGACTGTAGGACAGGAGAATACAGTCTATTGCTCTCTGCTATCAGCCATTTCAGGGGAGAGGATGACTGTAGGACAGGAGAATACAGTCTATTGCCCCTGTTATCAGCCATTTCAGGGGAGAGGATGACTGTAGGACAGGAGAATACAGTCTATTGCTCCCTGTTATCAGCCATTTCAGGGGAGAGGATGACTGTAGGACAGGAGAATACAGTCTATTGCCCCCTGTTATCAGTCATTTCAGGGGAGAGGATGACTGTAGGACAGGAGAATACAGTCTATTGTCCCCTGTTATCAGCCATTTCAGGGGGGAGGATGACTGTAGGACAGGAGAATACAATCTATTGCCCCCTGTTATCAGCCATTTCAGGGGAGAGGATGACTGTAGGACAGGAGAATACAGTCTATTGCTCCCTGTTATCAGCCATTTCAGGGGAGAGGATGACTGTAGGACAGGAGAATACAGTCTATTGCTCCCTGTTATCAGCCATTTCAGGGGAGAGGATGACTGTAGGACAGGAGAATACAGTCTATTGCCCCCTGTTATCAGCCATTTCAGAGGAGAGGATGACTGTAGTACAGGAGAATACAGTCTATTGCCCCCTGTTATCAGCCATTTCAGAGAGAGGATGACTGTAGGACAGGAGAATACAGTCTATTGCTCCCTGTTATCAGCCATTTCAGAGGAGAGGATGACTGTAGGACAGGAGAATACAGTCTATTGCTCCCTGTTATCAGCCATTTAAGGCTGGAGAGGATGACTGTAGGACAGGAGAATACAGTCTATTGCTCCCTGTTATCAGCCATTTCAGGGGAAAGGATGACTGTAGGACAGGAGAATACAGTCTATTGCCCCCTGTTATCAGCCATTTCAGGCTGGAGAGGATGACTGTAGGACAGGAGAATACAATCTATTGCCCCCCGTTATCAGCCATTTCAGGGGAGAGGATGACTGTAGGACAGGAGAATACAGTCTATTGCCCCCCGTTATCAGTCATTTCAGGGGAGAGGATGACTGTAGGACAGGAGAATACAGTCTATTGCCCCCTGTTATCAGCCATTTCAGGGGAGAGGATGACTGTAGGACAGGAGAATACAGTCTATTGCCCCCTGTTATCAGCCATTACAGAGGAGAGGATGACTGTAGGACAGGAGAATACAGTCTATTGCCTCCTGTTATCAGCCATTTCAGGGGAGAGGATGACTGTAGGACAGGAGAATACAGTCTATTGCCCCCTGTTATCAGCCATTTCAGTGGAGAGGATGACTGTAGGACAGGAGAATACAGTCTATTGCCCCCTGTTATCAGCCATTTCAGGGGAGAGGATGACTGTAGGACAGGAGAATACAGTCTATTGTCCCCTGTTATCAGCCATTTCAGGGGAGAGGATGACTGTAGGACAGGAGAATACAGTCTATTGCCCCCTGTTATCAGCCATTTCAGGGGAGAGGATGACTGTAGGACAGGAGAATACAGTCTATTGCCCCCTGTTATCAGCCATTTCAGGGGAGAGGATGACTGTAGGACAGGAGAATACAGTCTATTGCCCCCTGTTATCAGCCATTTCAGGGGAGAGGACGACTGTAGGACAGGAGAATACAGTCTATTGCTCCCTGTTATCAGCCATTTCAGGGGAGAGGACGACTGTAGGGCAGGAGAATACAGTCTATTGCCCCCTGTTATCAGCCATTTCAGGGGAGAGGATGACTGTAGGACAGGAGAATACAGTCTATTGCCCCATGTTATCAGCCATTTCAGGGGAGAGGATGACTGTAGGACAGGAGAATACAGTCTATTGCCTCCTGTTATCAGCCATTTCAGGGGAGAGGATGACTGTAGGACAGGAGAATACAGTCTATTGCTCCCTGTTATCAGCCATTTCAGGGGAGAGGATGACTGTAGGACATGAGAATACAGTCTATTGCCCCCTGTTATCAGCCATTTCAGGGGAGAGGATGACTGTAGGACAGGAGAATACAATCTATTGCTCCCTGTTATCAGCCATTTCAGGGGAGAGGACGACTGTAGGACAGGAGAATACAGTCTATTGCTCCCTGTTATCAGCCATTTCAGGGGAGAGGATGACTGTAGGACAGGAGAATACAGTCTATTGCCCCCTGTTATCAGCCATTTCAGGGGAGAGGATGACTGTAGGACAGGAGAATACAGTCTATTGCCTCCTGTTATCAGCCATTTCAGGGGAGAGGATGACTGTAGGACAGGAGAATACAGTCTATTGCTCTCTGTTATCAGCCATTTCAGGGGAGAGGATGACTGTAGGACAGGAGAATACAGTCTATTGCTCCCTGTTATCAGCCATTTCAGGGGAGAGGATGACTGTAGGACAGGAGAATACAGTCTATTGCTCCCTGTTATCAGCCATTTCAGGGGAGAGGACGACTGTAGGGCAGGAGAATACAGTCTATTGCCCCCTGTTATCAGCCATTTCAGGGGAGAGGATGACTGTAGGACAGGAGAATACAGTCTATTGCTCCCTGTTATCAGACATTTCAGGGGAGAGGATGACTGTAGGACAGGAGAATACAATCTATTGCCCCCTGTTATCAGCCATTTCAGGGGAGAGGATGACTGTAGGACAGGAGAATACAGTCTATTGCCTCCTGTTATCAGCCATTTCAGAGGAGAGGATGACTGTAGGACAGGAGAATACAGTCTATTGCCCCCTGTTATCAGCCATTTCAGGGGAGAGGATGACTGTAGGACAGGAGAATACAGTCTATTGCCCCCTGTTATCAGCCATTTCAGGGGAGAGGATGACTGTAGGACAGGAGAATACAGTCTATTGCCCCCTGTTATCAGCCATTTCAGGGGAGAGGACGACTGTAGGACAGGAGAATACAATCTATTGCCCCCTGTTATCAGCTATTTCAGGGGAGAGGACGACTGTAGGACAGGAGAATACAGTCTATTGCCCCCTGTTATCAGCCATTTCAGGGGAGACGATGACTGTAGGACAGGAGAATACAGTCTATTGCCCCCTGTTATCAGCCATTTCAGGGGAGAGGACGACTGTAGGACAGGAGAATACAGTCTATTGCCCCCTGTTATCAGCCATTTCAGGGGAGAGGATGACTGTAGGACAGGAGAATACAATCTATTGCCCCCTGTTATCAGCCATTTCAGGGGAGAGGATGACTGTAGGACAGGAGAATACAGTCTATTGCCCCCTGTTATCAGCCATTTCAGAGGAGAGGGTGACTGTAGGACAGGAGAATACAGTCTATTGCCCCCTGTTATCAGCCATTTCAGGGGAGAGGATGACTGTAGGACAGGAGAATACAATCTATTGCTCCCTGTTATCAGCCATTTCAGGGGAGAGGATGACTGTAGGACAGGAGAATACAGTCTATTGCCTCCTGTTATCAGCCATTTCAGGGGAGAGGATGACTGTAGGACAGGAGAATACAGTCTATTGCCCCCTGTTATCAGCCATTTCAGGGGAGAGGATGACTGTAGGACAGGAGAATACAGTCTATTGCCCCCTGTTATCAGCCATTTCAGGGGAGAGGATGACTGTAGGACAGGAGAATACAATCTATTGCCCCCTGTTATCAGCCATTTCAGGGGAAAGGATGACTGTAGGACAGGAGAATACAGACTATTGCTCCCCGTTATCAGCCATTTCAGGGGAGAGGATGACTGTATGACAGGAGAATACAGTCTATTGCCCCCTGTTATCAGCCATTTCAGGGGAGAGGATGACTGTAGGACAGGAGAATACAATCTATTGCCCCCTGTTATCAGCCATTTCAGGGGAGAGGATGACTGTAGGACAGGAGAATACAGTCTATTGCCTCCTGTTATCAGCCATATCAGGGGAGAGGATGACTGTAGGACAGGAGAATACAGTCTATTGCTCCCTGTTATCAGCCATTTCAGGGGAGAGGATGACTGTAGGACAGGAGAATACAGTCTATTGCCTCCTGTTATCAGCCATATCAGGGGAGAGGATGACTGTAGGACAGGAGACTACAATCTATTGCTCCCTGTTATCAGCCATTTCAGGGGAGAGGATGACTGTAGGACAGGAGAATACAGTCTATTGCCCCTGTTATCAGCCATTTCAGGGGAGAGGATGACTGTAGGACAGGAGAATACAGTCTATTGCTCCCTGTTATCAGCCATTTCAGGGGAGAGGATGACTGTAGGACAGGAGAATACAGTCTATTGCCCCCTGTTATCAGCCATTTCAGGGGAGAGGATGACTGTAGGACAGGAGAATACAGTCTGTTGCCCCCTGTTATCAGTCATTTCAGGGGAGAGGATGACTGTAGGACAGGAGAATACAATCTATTACCCCCTGTTATCAGCCATTTCAGGGGAGAGGATGACTGTAGGACAGGAGAATACAGTCTATTGCCCCCTGTTATCAGCCATTTCAGGGGAGAGGATGACTGTAGGACAGGAGAATACAGTGTATTGTCCCCTGTTATCAGCCATTTCAGCGGAGAGGATGACTGTAGGACAGGAGAATACAGTCTATTGCCCTCTGTTATCAGCCATTTCAGGGGGGAGGACGACTGTAGGACAGGAGAATACAGTCTATTGCCCCCTGTTATCAGCCATTTCAGGGGAGAGAATGACTGTAGGACAGGAGAATACAGTCTATTGCCCCCTGTTATCATCCATTTCAGGGGAGAGGACGACTGTAGGACAGGAGAATACAGTCTATTGCTCCCTGTTATCAGCCATTTCAGGGGAGAGGATGACTGTAGGACAGGAGAATACAGTCTATTGCTCCCTGTTATCAGCCATTTCAGGGGAGAGGATGACTGTAGGACAGGAGAATACAGTCTATTGCCCCCTGTTATCAGCCATTTCAGGGGAGAGGATGACTGTAGGACAGGAGAATACAGTCTATTGCCCCCTGTTATCAGCCATTTCAGGGGAGAGGATGACTGTAGGACAGGAGAATACAGTCTATTGCCCCTGTTATCAGCCATTTCAGAGGAGAGGATGACTGTAGGACAGGAGAATACAGTCTATTGCTCCCTGTTATCAGCCATTTCAGGGGAGAGGATGACTGTAGGACAGGAGAATACAGTCTATTGCTCCCTGTTATCAGCCATTTCAGGGGAGAGGATGACTGTAGGACAGGAGAATACAGTCTATTGCCCCCTGTTATCAGCCATTTCAGGGGAGAGGATGACTGTAGGACAGGAGAATACAGTCTATTGCCCCCTGTTATCAGACATTTCAGGGGAGAGGATGACTGTAGGACAGGAGAATACAGTCTATTGCCCCATGTTATCAGCCATTTCAGGGGAGAGGATGACTGTAGGACAGGAGAATACAATCTATTGCCCCCTGTTATCAGCCATTTCAGGGGAGAGGATGACTGTAGGACAGGAGAATACAGTCTATTGCCCCCTGTTATCAGCCATTTCAGAGGAGAGGATGACTGTAGGACAGGAGAATACAGTCTATTGCCCCCTGTTATCAGCCATTTCAGGGGAGAGGATGACTGTAGGACAGGAGAATACAGTCTATTGCCCCCTGTTATCAGCCATTTCAGGGGAGAGGATGACTGTAGGACAGGAGAATACAGTCTATTGCCCCCTGTTATCAGCCATTTCAGGGGAGAGGATGACTGTAGGACAGGAGAATACAGTCTATTGCCCCCTGTTATCAGCCATTTCAGGGGGGAGGATGACTGTAGGACAGGAGAATACAGTCTATTGCTCCCTGTTATCAGCCATTTCAGGGGGAGAGGATGACTGTAGGACAGGAGTATACAGTCTATTGTCCCCTGTTATCAGCCATTTCAGGGAGAGGATGACTGTAGGACAGGAGAATACAGTCTATTGTCCCCTGTTATCAGCCATTTCAGGGAGAGGATGACTGTAGGACAGGAGAATACAGTCTATTGCTCCCTGTTATCAGCCATTTCAGGGGAGAGGATGACTGTAGGACAGGAGAATACAGTCTATTGCCTCCTGTTATCAGCCATTTCAGGGGAGAGGATGACTGTAGGACAGGAGAATACAGTCTATTGCCCCCTGTTATCAGCCATTTCAGGGGAGAGGATGACTGTAGGACAGGAGAATACAGTCTATTGCCCCATGTTATCAGCCATTTCAGGGGAGAGGATGACTGTAGGACAGGAGAATACAATCTATTGCCCCCTGTTATCAGCCATTTCAGGGGAGAGGATGACTGTAGGACAGGAGAATACAGTCTATTGCCCCCTGTTATCAGCCATTTCAGAGGAGAGGATGACTGTAGGACAGGAGAATACAGTCTATTGCCCCCTGTTATCAGCCATTTCAGGGGAGAGGATGACTGTAGGACAGGAGAATACAGTCTATTGCCCCCTGTTATCAGCCATTTCAGGGGAGAGGATGACTGTAGGACAGGAGAATACAGTCTATTGCCCCCTGTTATCAGCCATTTCAGGGGAGAGGATGACTGTAGGACAGGAGAATACAGTCTATTGCCCCCTGTTATCAGCCATTTCAGGGGGGAGGATGACTGTAGGACAGGAGAATACAGTCTATTGCTCCCTGTTATCAGCCATTTCAGGGGGAGAGGATGACTGTAGGACAGGAGAATACAGTCTATTGTCCCCTGTTATCAGCCATTTCAGGGAGAGGATGACTGTAGGACAGGAGAATACAGTCTATTGTCCCCTGTTATCAGCCATTTCAGGGAGAGGATGACTGTAGGACAGGAGAATACAGTCTATTGCTCCCTGTTATCAGCCATTTCAGGGGAGAGGATGACTGTAGGACAGGAGAATACAGTCTATTGCCTCCTGTTATCAGCCATTTCAGGGGAGAGGATGACTGTAGGACAGGAGAATACAGTCTATTGCTCCCTGTTATCAGCCATTTCAGGGGGGAGGATGACTGTAGGACAGGAGAACACAGTCTATTTCTTCCAGTTATCAGCCATTTCAGAGGAGAGGACGACTGTAGGACAGGAGAATACAGTCTATTGCCCCCTGTTATCAGCCATTTCAGAGGAGAGGACGACTGTAGGACAGGAGAATACAATCTATTGCCCCCTGTTATCAGCCATTTCAGGGGGGAGGATGACTGTAGGACAGGAGAACACAGTCTATTTCTTCCAGTTATCAGCCATTTCAGAGGAGAGGATGACTGTAGGACAGGAGAATACAATCTATTGCTCCCTGTTATCAGCCATTTCAGGGGAGAGGATGACTGTAGGACAGGAGAATACAGTCTATTGCTCCCTGTTATCAGCCATTTCAGGGGAGAGGATGACTGTAGGACAGGAGAATACAGTCTATTGCCCCCTGTTATCAGCCATTTCAGGGGAGAGGATGACTGTAGGACAGGAGAATACAGTCTATTGCCCCCTGTTATCAGCCATTTCAGGGGAGAGGATGACTGTAGGACAGGAGAATACAGTCTATTGCTCTCTGCTATCAGCCATTTCAGGGGAGAGGATGACTGTAGGACAGGAGAATACAGTCTATTGCCCCTGTTATCAGCCATTTCAGGGGAGAGGATGACTGTAGGACAGGAGAATACAGTCTATTGCTCCCTGTTATCAGCCATTTCAGGGGAGAGGATGACTGTAGGACAGGAGAATACAGTCTATTGCCCCCTGTTATCAGTCATTTCAGGGGAGAGGATGACTGTAGGACAGGAGAATACAGTCTATTGTCCCCTGTTATCAGCCATTTCAGGGGGGAGGATGACTGTAGGACAGGAGAATACAATCTATTGCCCCCTGTTATCAGCCATTTCAGGGGAGAGGATGACTGTAGGACAGGAGAATACAGTCTATTGCTCCCTGTTATCAGCCATTTCAGGGGAGAGGATGACTGTAGGACAGGAGAATACAGTCTATTGCTCCCTGTTATCAGCCATTTCAGGGGAGAGGATGACTGTAGGACAGGAGAATACAGTCTATTGCCCCCTGTTATCAGCCATTTCAGAGGAGAGGATGACTGTAGTACAGGAGAATACAGTCTATTGCCCCCTGTTATCAGCCATTTCAGAGAGAGGATGACTGTAGGACAGGAGAATACAGTCTATTGCTCCCTGTTATCAGCCATTTCAGAGGAGAGGATGACTGTAGGACAGGAGAATACAGTCTATTGCTCCCTGTTATCAGCCATTTAAGGCTGGAGAGGATGACTGTAGGACAGGAGAATACAGTCTATTGCTCCCTGTTATCAGCCATTTCAGGGGAAAGGATGACTGTAGGACAGGAGAATACAGTCTATTGCCCCCTGTTATCAGCCATTTCAGGCTGGAGAGGATGACTGTAGGACAGGAGAATACAATCTATTGCCCCCCGTTATCAGCCATTTCAGGGGAGAGGATGACTGTAGGACAGGAGAATACAGTCTATTGCCCCCCGTTATCAGTCATTTCAGGGGAGAGGATGACTGTAGGACAGGAGAATACAGTCTATTGCCCCCTGTTATCAGCCATTTCAGGGGAGAGGATGACTGTAGGACAGGAGAATACAGTCTATTGCCTCCTGTTATCAGCCATTTCAGGGGAGAGGATGACTGTAGGACAGGAGAATACAGTCTATTGCCCCCTGTTATCAGCCATTTCAGGGGAGAGGATGACTGTAGGACAGGAGAATACAGTCTATTGCTCCCTGTTATCAGCCATTTCAGGGGAGAGGATGACTGTAGGACAGGAGAATACAGTCTATTGCCCCCTGTTATCAGCCATTTCAGGGGAGAGGATGACTGTAGGACAGGAGAATACAGTCTATTGCCCCCTGTTATCAGCCATTACAGAGGAGAGGATGACTGTAGGACAGGAGAATACAGTCTATTGCCTCCTGTTATCAGCCATTTCAGGGGAGAGGATGACTGTAGGACAGGAGAATACAGTCTATTGCCCCCTGTTATCAGCCATTTCAGTGGAGAGGATGACTGTAGGACAGGAGAATACAGTCTATTGCCCCCTGTTATCAGCCATTTCAGGGGAGAGGATGACTGTAGGACAGGAGAATACAGTCTATTGTCCCCTGTTATCAGCCATTTCAGGGGAGAGGATGACTGTAGGACAGGAGAATACAGTCTATTGCCCCCTGTTATCAGCCATTTCAGGGGAGAGGATGACTGTAGGACAGGAGAATACAGTCTATTGCCCCCTGTTATCAGCCATTTCAGGGGAGAGGATGACTGTAGGACAGGAGAATACAGTCTATTGCCCCCTGTTATCAGCCATTTCAGGGGAGAGGACGACTGTAGGACAGGAGAATACAGTCTATTGCTCCCTGTTATCAGCCATTTCAGGGGAGAGGACGACTGTAGGGCAGGAGAATACAGTCTATTGCCCCCTGTTATCAGCCATTTCAGGGGAGAGGATGACTGTAGGACAGGAGAATACAGTCTATTGCCCCATGTTATCAGCCATTTCAGGGGAGAGGATGACTGTAGGACAGGAGAATACAGTCTATTGCCTCCTGTTATCAGCCATTTCAGGGGAGAGGATGACTGTAGGACAGGAGAATACAGTCTATTGCTCCCTGTTATCAGCCATTTCAGGGGAGAGGATGACTGTAGGACATGAGAATACAGTCTATTGCCCCCTGTTATCAGCCATTTCAGGGGAGAGGATGACTGTAGGACAGGAGAATACAATCTATTGCTCCCTGTTATCAGCCATTTCAGGGGAGAGGACGACTGTAGGACAGGAGAATACAGTCTATTGCTCCCTGTTATCAGCCATTTCAGGGGAGAGGATGACTGTAGGACAGGAGAATACAGTCTATTGCCCCCTGTTATCAGCCATTTCAGGGGAGAGGATGACTGTAGGACAGGAGAATACAGTCTATTGCCTCCTGTTATCAGCCATTTCAGGGGAGAGGATGACTGTAGGACAGGAGAATACAGTCTATTGCTCTCTGTTATCAGCCATTTCAGGGGAGAGGATGACTGTAGGACAGGAGAATACAGTCTATTGCTCCCTGTTATCAGCCATTTCAGGGGAGAGGATGACTGTAGGACAGGAGAATACAGTCTATTGCTCCCTGTTATCAGCCATTTCAGGGGAGAGGACGACTGTAGGGCAGGAGAATACAGTCTATTGCCCCCTGTTATCAGCCATTTCAGGGGAGAGGATGACTGTAGGACAGGAGAATACAGTCTATTGCTCCCTGTTATCAGACATTTCAGGGGAGAGGATGACTGTAGGACAGGAGAATACAATCTATTGCCCCCTGTTATCAGCCATTTCAGGGGAGAGGATGACTGTAGGACAGGAGAATACAGTCTATTGCCTCCTGTTATCAGCCATTTCAGAGGAGAGGATGACTGTAGGACAGGAGAATACAGTCTATTGCCCCCTGTTATCAGCCATTTCAGGGGAGAGGATGACTGTAGGACAGGAGAATACAGTCTATTGCCCCCTGTTATCAGCCATTTCAGGGGAGAGGATGACTGTAGGACAGGAGAATACAGTCTATTGCCCCCTGTTATCAGCCATTTCAGGGGAGAGGACGACTGTAGGACAGGAGAATACAATCTATTGCCCCCTGTTATCAGCTATTTCAGGGGAGAGGACGACTGTAGGACAGGAGAATACAGTCTATTGCCCCCTGTTATCAGCCATTTCAGGGGAGACGATGACTGTAGGACAGGAGAATACAGTCTATTGCCCCCTGTTATCAGCCATTTCAGGGGAGAGGATGACTGTAGGACAGGAGAATACAGTCTATTGCCCCCTGTTATCAGCCATTTCAGGGGAGAGGATGACTGTAGGACAGGAGAATACAATCTATTGCCCCCTGTTATCAGCCATTTCAAGGGAGAGGATGCCTGTAGGACAGGAGAATACAGTCTATTGCCCCCTGTTATCAGCCATTTCAGAGGAGAGGGTGAATGTAGGACAGGAGAATACAGTCTATTGCTCCCTGTTATCAGCCATTTCAGGGGAGAGGATGACTGTAGGACAGGAGAATACAATCTATTGCTCCCTGTTATCAGCCATTTCAGGGGAGAGGATGACTGTAGGACAGGAGAATACAGTCTATTGCCTCCTGTTATCAGCCATTTCAGGGGAGAGGATGACTGTAGGACAGGAGAATACAGTCTATTGCCCCCTGTTATCAGCCATTTCAGGGGAGAGGATGACTGTAGGACAGGAGAATACAGTCTATTGCTCCCTGTTATCAGCCATTTCAGGGGAGAGGATGACTGTAGGACAGGAGAATACAATCTATTGCCCCCTGTTATCAGCCATTTCAGGGGAAAGGATGACTGTAGGACAGGAGAATACAGACTATTGCTCCCCGTTATCAGCCATTTCAGGGGAGAGGATGACTGTATGACAGGAGAATACAGTCTATTGCCCCCTGTTATCAGCCATTTCAGGGGAGAGGATGACTGTAGGACAGGAGAATACAATCTATTGCCCCCTGTTATCAGCCATTTCAGGGGAGAGGATGACTGTAGGACAGGAGAATACAGTCTATTGCCTCCTGTTATCAGCCATATCAGGGGAGAGGATGACTGTAGGACAGGAGAATACAGTCTATTGCTCCCTGTTATCAGCCATTTCAGGGGAGAGGATGACTGTAGGACAGGAGAATACAGTCTATTGCCTCCTGTTATCAGCCATATCAGGGGAGAGGATGACTGTAGGACAGGAGACTACAATCTATTGCTCCCTGTTATCAGCCATTTCAGGGGAGAGGACGACTGTAGGACAGGAGAATACAGTCTATTGCCCCCTGTTATCAGCCATTTCAGGGGGGAGGACGACTGTAGGACAGGAGAACACAGTCTGTGTCCGGTTCTGCAGTCTCCACTTACTTTCTGCCTGTGGGGCCCCCTTTCCTTGAGCTCCTGTGAAAGTCTCCACTGAGGTGTGGCCCTCACAGCAGATTACATCTATATCCGGGGGCCGCTGTTTCTCAAAAATCTATTCCTGGCTCCGGCTTTTTATCTTGCCATCTCCTCCAAGCCCAGGATAAACCATATTATTCAACAGTCCTCACCATTTCTATAACCTACGCTTGCTGTCAGTGAAGGGCACACTAGTAACTGAACGCCGCTTCCCGCTGCTGAGGGTTAATGACAGATTTCCCATCTACAGAATCCTCTGTGAGGTAAGAGGCACGGGTTTTCTCTTTTGCTGCTGGTTTATTACAGCGTATCAGTCTTGACCCTGGCTGTGTAGACTGAATACACTTTTAACAAACCCTCAGCTGTGAGCCAGTCTATGTTCCCATTCACTGACAGCAAGCAGGGATCTTGAAAATGGTGAAGGATTGAAATACAAAATAAATTAGGTTCTGCACCTAGCATTCGGTAGTGGTACTCGGGGAGCGCTCCCTCTAGTCCCTGCAGATCGGTGGAGCGCTCCCTCTAGTCCCTGCAGATCGGTGGAGCTCTCCCTCTAGTCCCTGCAGATCGGTGGAGCTCTCCCTCTAGTCCCTGCAGATCGGTGGAGCTCTCCCTCTCTGCAGATCGGTGGAGCTCTCCCTCTAGTCCCTGCAGATCGGTGGAGCTCTCCCTCTAGTCCCTGCAGATCGGTGGAGCTCTCCCTCTAGTCCCTGCAGATCGGTGGAGCTCTCCCTTTAGTCCCTGCAGATCGGTGGAGCGCTCCCTCTAGTCCCTGCAGATCGGTGGAGCTCTCCCTCTAGTCCCTGCAGATCGGTGGAGCTCTCCCTCTAGTCCCTGCAGATCGGTGGAGCTCTCCCTCTAGTCCCTGCAGATCGGTGGAGCTCTCCCTCTAGTCCCTGCAGATCGGTGGAGCTCTCCCTCTAGTCCCTGCAGATCGGTGGAGCTCTCCCTCTAGTCCCTGCAGATCGGTGGAGCTCTCCCTCTAGTCCCTGCAGATCGGTGGAGCTCTCCCTCTGGTCCCTGCAGATCGGTGGAGCTCTCCCTCTGGTCCCTGCAGATCGGTGGAGTTCTCCCTCTGGTCCCTGCAGATCGGTGGAGCTCTCCCTCTGGTCCCTGCAGATCGGTGGAGCTCTCCCTCTAGTCCCTGCAGATCGGTGGAGCTCTCCCTCTAGTCCCTGCAGATCGGTGGAGCTCTCCCTCTGGTCCCTGCAGATCGGTGGAGCTCTCCCTCTGGTCCCTGCAGATCGGTGGAGCTCTCCCTCTAGTCCCTGCAGATCGGTGGAGCTCTCCCTCTAGTCCCTGCAGATCGGTGGAGCTCTCCCTCTAGTCCCTGCAGATCGGTGGAGCTCTCCCTCTAGTCCCTGCAGATCGGTGGAGCTCTCCCTCTAGTACCTGCAGATCGGTGGAGCTCTCCCTCTAGTCCCTGCAGATCGGTGGAGCTCTCCCTCTAGTCCCTGCAGATCGGTGGAGCGCTCCCTCTAGTCCCTGCAGATCGGTGGAGCGCTCCCTCTCTGCAGATCGGTGGAGCTCTCCCTCTAGTCCCTGCAGATCGGTGGAGCTCTCCCTCTGGTCCCTGCAGATCGGTGGAGCTCTCCCTCTAGTCCCTGCAGATCGGTGGAGCTCTCCCTCTAGTCCCTGCAGATCGGTGGAGCGCTCCCTCTAGTCCCTGCAGATCGGTGGAGCTCTCCCTCTAGTCCCTGCAGATCGGTGGAGCTCTCCCTCTAGTCCCTGCAGATCGGTGGAGCTCTCCCTCTAGTCCCTGCAGATCGGTGGAGCGCTCCCTCTAGTCCCTGCAGATCGGTGGAGCTCTCCCTCTAGTCCCTGCAGATCGGTGGAGCTCTCCCTCTCTGCAGATGATCTCTGCTTGTTTGCTTCCTTTCTTCTGTGTATTATACTTTGTGTTTATCTGCTTGTTCCAGGTCTGCAAAGGAGCCAGTCAGCATGAAGAGGTTTGCCTGGGGCTCTTCACCCTGGTGCTGTCTGAGCCCGCGCAGGCACAGAAGGTAGGTGCCAACATGGACATATTAAAGGGGCTCTGTATGTTCCTTGATTGACCGCAGATCATACCTGGGGAAGATGATGGGGGTTCCTGGACCATTCTGTGTTAATACCTGAGGCAGTTGATGGGGTTCCTGAGCTGGTTCTTGGTTCTTAATTGGAGCAGATATTGGGGGTTCCCTGGCTTTTTCTTTGTTCATTTCTAAGGTAGAAGGGGGTTCTTAAGCTGGTTCTTTATCTATATCTGAAGCAGATAATGGGGCTTCATCGGCCAATTCTTGATCTATAGCTGGAGTCGATGATCATAATTCCAGGGTTGGTTCGTAGTCCATAGATGGTGTAGATGATTTAGATAATGGATATTCCTAGGCTGGTTCTTGGTCCATAGTTAGAGCACATTGGGGTTCCTGGGCCTTTTTTAGGTCCATAGCTGGTGCAGATGATGCGGATTTCTGGGCTGGTTCTTGGTCTATAGTTGGAGCACAGGATTGGGGTTCCTCGGCCTCTTCTAGGTCCGTAGCTGGTGCAGATGTTGCGGATTTCTGGGCTGGTTCTTGGTCTATAGTTGGAGCACAGGATTGGGGTTCCTGGGCCTTTTCTAGGTCCATAGCTGGAGTAGATGATGGGTGGTTCGTGTGCCAGTTCTCCATCCATAGTTGATGTAGATGATGGGTGTTCCTAGGCTGGTTCTTGGTCCATAGTTAGAGCAGATTGGGGTTCCTGGGCCTTTTTTAGGTCCATAGCTGGAGTAGATGATGCAGATTTCTGGGCTGGTTTTTGGTCTATAGTTGGAGCACAGGATTGGGGTTCCTCGGCCTCTTCTAGGTCCATAGCTGGTGCAGATGATGCGGATTTCTGAGCTGGTTCTTGGTCTATAGTTGGAGCACAGGATTGGGGTTCCTGGGCCTTTTCTAGGTCCATAGCTGGAGTAGATGATGGGTGGTTCGTGTGCCAGTTCTCCATCCATAGTTGATGTAGATGATGGGTGTTCCTAGGCTGGTTCTTGGTCCATAGTTAGAGCAGATTGGGGTTCCTGGGCCTTTTTTAGGTCCATAGCTGGAGTAGATGATGCAGATTTCTGGGCTGGTTCTTGGTCTATAGTTGGAGCACAGGATTGGGGTTCCTCGGCCTCTTCTAGGTCCATAGCTGGTGCAGATGATGCGGATTTCTGGTCTGGTTCTTTGTCTATAGTTGGAGCACAGGATTGGGGTTCCTGGGCCTTTTCTAGGTCCATAGCTGGTGCAGATGTTGCGGATTTCTGGGCTGGTTCTTGGTCTATAGTTGGAGCACAGGATTGGGGTTCCTGGGCCTTTTCTAGGTCCATAGCTGGAGTAGATGATGGGTGGTTCGTGTGCCAGTTCTCCATCCATAGTTGATGTAGATGATGGGTGTTCCTAGGCTGGTTCTTGATCCATAGTTGAAGCAGATAATGAGGGTTCTAGGAACTGTTCCAAGTTCATAGCTTTTGCAGAGGATGCAAGTTCCTAGGCCGGTTATTGTTCCATAGCTGGTGCACGTGGTGGGGGTTCCTGGGCTACTTCTTGGTCTATAGTGGAGGAGATGATGGGGGTTCCTGAGACGGTTATTGGTCCATAGTTGTAGCAGATGATGAGTGTTCCTCAGGCAGGTTCATAGCTGGTGCACATTATGGGGTTACTGGGCCAGTTCTAGGTCCCTAGTTGATGCAGATCATGGAGGTTCCTAGGCCAGTTTCATATCTGGGGCAGATGATTGGGGTGGTTTAACCCTTTTCATCCTGCAGGGCTCTGCTCCCTCTGCCCAGTCCTTCTTGTTGCATTCCTTGCTCGGTGGGCAGGGGAGGCGCCCTCCGATATTTCTGGAAACTTTAAGCAAACACGTTCTCCCTGGGAGAGGGCGCGACCTCTAGCCGTGACCGTGTTTTCCTTCTCTGCTGTTGGCATATTTCTCGGGTAATTACAAGGATCCATGGACTGCGCAGCAAATGACAGCGCCGCGCGGAGGTGGAGACTGCCAGCTTAGCAGCACCATGATTTACAGAGGGCGCAGGGTACCCAGCAGCACAGAGGATTTCAGGAGAGGAGTGTGCTGTTCTTGTGGAGGTCACAGGATGAGAGTTACATAGTGGAAGAAGCAGGGTCCTCCCAGCAGCACAGAGGATTTCAGGAGAGGAGTGCGCTGATCTTGTAGAGGTCACAGGATGTGGGTTACATAGTGGAAGGAGCAGGGTCCCAGCAGCACAGATGATTTAAGGAGAGGAGTGAGCTGATCTTGTGGAGGTCACAGAATGAGAGTTACATAGTGGAGGGAGTAGGGTCCCAGCAGCACAGAGGATTTCAGGAGAGGAATGTGCTGATCTTGTGGAGGTCACAGGATGAGAGTTACATAGTGGAAGGTGCAGGGCCCACAGCAGCACAGAGGGGATTTTCCCAGACATGTGGACCTCCTTATTTTCAGTATGACTGGGGGTTGCCCTGTGTGGAGACAGGAAGCTGTGGAGATGGTGGGGGCGTGACCTCCTGTAATAAATGACCTTCATTAGTCAGGAAGTGGGAGTGTATATTTTCTGGGCAGGCGAGGGTTAAGCTCCTGCAATGTTCCGAAATGTCCGCGGCTTCATTACGGGCCCCGGGCCCTGCACATAGATAATTACCTGCTTGAGGGGCCACATTCCTCCGCTGCTGATGAACCCCCAGCCCATGATTTAGGGAGCGGCGCCCCCAGGTGGTTAGGACTGTGGAGGGCACACACAGAATCCTCACTTTCTTTGGCACGCTCTCTTTGGCGCGCTCTCTTTGGCACGCTCTCTTTGGCGCGGTCTCTTTGGCGCGGTCTCTTTGGCTCGCTCTTTTTTGGGGCGCTCTCTTTGTGACTCTTTGTTTCTTTCACTCTTTCTTTCATGCTTTTTCTTTCTTTTTCACTCTTTATTTCTCTCCCTCTTTCTCTTAAGCTCTCTTTTCTTGTATGTCTTTCTCTCCTTTCTTTCTCTCCTTTCTTTCTCTCCTTTCTTTGTCACTCACTCTCTCACCCTCTCCTCCTCTTGTTATTTCTCTTTCTCCCCCTCTCCTTACTGTCACTCACGCTCTCTTGCTCATTTATGTCTCTCTCTTTCTCTCTTGTTATGTCTCTCGCTTTTCCTTCCTCTCTCCTTCTTTCTGTCACTCTTTTCCTCTCTCTTTTCCTCCCTCTCTCCTTCTTTCTCTGTCTCTCTTTTCCTCCCTCTTTCCTTCTTTCTCTCTCTCTTTTCCTCCCTCTCTCCTTCTTTCTGTCTCTCTCTTCCTCTCTCTTTTCCTCCCTCTCTCCTTCTTTCTCTGTCTCTCTCTTCCTCTCTCTTTTCCTCCCTCTCTCCTTCTCTCCTTCTTTCTCTTCCTCTCTCTTTTCCTCCCTCTCTCCCTCTTTCTCTGTCTCTCTTTTCCTCCCTCTCTCCTCTCTCTTCCTCTCTCTTTTTCTCCCTCTCTCCTTCTTTCTCTGTCTCTCTCTCTCTTCCTCTCTCTCTATTCCTCCCTCTCTCCTTCTTTCTCTGTCTCTCTCTTCCTCTCTCTTTTCCTCCCTCTCTCCTTCTTTCTCTCTCTTCCTCTCTCCTTCTTTCTCTCTCTTCCTCTCTCCTTCTTTCTCTCTCTTCCTCTCTCCTTCTTTCTCTCTCTTCCTCTCTCCTTCTTTCTCTCTCTTCCTCTCTCCTTCTTTCTCTCTCTTCCTCTCTCCTTCTTTCTCTCTCTTCCTCTCTCCTTCTTTCTCTCTCTTCCTCTCTCCTTCTTTCTCTCTCTTCCTCTCTCCTTCTTTCTCTCTCTTCCTCTCTCCTTCTTTCTCTCTCTTCCTCTCTCCTTCTTTCTCTCTCTTCCTCTCTCCTTCTTTCTCTCTCTTCCTCTCTCCTTCTTTCTCTCTCTTCCTCTCTCTTCCTCTCTCTTTTCCTCCCTCTCTTCCTCTCTCTTTTCCTTCCTCTCTCCTTCTTTCTCTGTCTCTTTTCCTGTCTCTCTTTTCCTGTCTCTCTCTTCCTCTCTCCTTCTTTCTCTCTCTTCCTCTCTCCTTCTTTCTCTCTCTTCCTCTCTCCTTCTTTCTCTCTCTTCCTCTCTCCTTCTTTCTCTCTCTTCCTCTCTCCTTCTTTCTCTCTCTTCCTCTCTTCCTCTCTCCTTCTTTCTCTCTCTTTTCCTCCCCTCTTTTCCTCCCTCTCTCCTTTCTCTTTCTCTCTTTTCCTCCCTCTTTTCCTCCCTCTCTCCTTCTTTCTCTGTCTCTCTCTTCCTCTTTTCCTCCCTCTCTCCTTCTTTCTCTGTCTCTCTCTTCCTCTCCCTTTTCCTCCTTCTCTCCTTCTTTCTCTCTCTTCCTCTCTTCCTCCTTCTCTCCTTTCTCTCTTCCTCTCTCTTTTCCTCCCTCTCTCCTTCTCTCTCCTTCTCTCTCTCTTCCTCTCTTTTCCTCCCTCTTTTCCTCCCTCTCTCCTTCTTTCTCTGTCTCTCTCTCTCTTCCTCTCTTTTCCTCCCTCTCTCCTTCTTTCTCCGTGTCTCTCTCTCTTCCTCTCTCTTTTCCTCCCTCTCCTTCTTTCTCTGTCTCTCTCTTCCTCTCTCTCTTCCTCTCTCTCTTCCTCTCTCTCTTCCTCTCTCTTTTCCTCCCTCTTTTCCTCCCTCTCTCCTTCTCTCCTTCTTTCTCTCTCTTCCTCTCTTTTCCTCCTTCTCTCCTTCTTTCTCTCTCTTCCTCTCTTTCCCTCCCTCTCGCCTTCTTTCTCTGTCTCTCTCTCTTCCTCTCTTTTCCTCCCTCTCGCCTTCTTTCTCTGTCTCTCTCTCTTCCTCTCTTTTCCTCCCTCTCTCCTTCTTTCTCTCTCTCTCTCTTCCTCTCTCTTCCTCTTTTCCTCCCTCTCTCTTCCTCTCTTTTCCTCCCTCTCTCCTTCTTTCTCTGTCTCTCTCTCTTCCTCTCTTTTCCTCCCTCTCTCCTTCTTTCTCTGTCTCTCTCTTCCTCTCTTTTCCTCCCTCTCTCCTTCTCTCCTTCTTTCTCTCTCTTCCTCTCTCTTTTCCTCCCTCTCTCTCTCCTTCTCTCTCTCCTCTCTTCCTCTTTTCCTCCCTCTCTCCTTCTCTCTCTCCTCTCTTCCTCTTTTCCTCCCTCTCTCCTTCTTTCTCTGTGTCTCTCTCTTCCTCTCTCTCTTCCTCTCTTTTCCTCCCTCTCTCCTTCTTTCTCTGTCTCTCTTCCTGTCTCTTTTCCTCCCTCTCTCCTTCTTTCTCTGTCTCTCTCTTCCTCTCTCGTTATTTCTTCCTCTCTTTTCCTCCCCCTCTCCTTCTCTCTCTCTGTCACCCGCTCCCTCTCTCTTCCTCTCTTTTCCTCCCTCTCTCCTTCTTTCTCTGTCTCTCTTCCTCTCTCGTTATTTCTTTCTCTCTTTTCCTCCCCCTCTCCTTCTCTCTCTCCTTCTCTCTCTCTCTCTCTCTCTCTCCTCTCTTCCTCTCTCTTTTCCTCCCCCTCTCCTTCTCTCTCTCCTCTCTTCCTCTCTCTTTTCCTCCCCCTCTCCTTCTCTCTCTCCTTCTCTCTCTCCTTCTCTCTCTCCTTCTCTCTCTCCTCTCTCTTCCTCTCTCTTTTCCTCCCCCTCTCCTTCTCTCTCTCTCTCCTTCTCTCTCTCCTCTCTCTTCCTCTCTCTTTTCCTCCCCCTCTCTTCCTCTCTCCTTCTCTCTCTTCCTCTCTTTTCCTCCCTCTCTCTTTCTGTCTCTCTCTCTTCCTCTCTCGTTATTTCTTCCTCTCTTTTCCTCCCTCTCTCCTTCTTTCTCTGTCTCTCTCTCTTCCTCTCTCTTTTCCTCCCTCTCTCCTTCTTTCTCTGTCACGCTCTCTTCCTCTTTCTTTTCCTCCCTCTCTCTTCCTCTCTCCTTCTCTCTCTTCCGCTCTTTTCCTCCCTTTCTCTTCCTCTCTCCTTCTCTCTCTCTTCCTCTCTTTTCCTCCCCTTCTTTCTCTTCCTCTCTCGTTATTTCTTTCTCTCTTTTCCTCCCTCTCTCCTTCTTTCTCTGTCTCTCTCTTCCTCTCTCTTTTCCTCCCTCTCTCCTTCTTTCTCTCTCTTCCTCTCTCTTTTCCTCCCTCTCTCCTTCTTTCTCTTCCTCTCTCGTTATTTCTTCCTCTCTTTTCCTCCCCCTCTCCTTCTCTCTCTCTGTCACCCGCTCCCTCTCTCTCCTCTCGTCTGGATCTCTCTCATTAGTTCTCCTTCCTGACGTGGCTTTTGATCCGTGGCTCGGGTTCTGCTGCAGGGATCTCGGCTCCGGATAATTAGATCTGACACTTTGATGCCGGATGCCACCGAGTTCGACCCACTCAGCACCTGCATCTTTCTCCCCCTTCATTAACCCCTTCAGCCCCGGCCCAGAATTGCGCCCCTCCTCTGTTTCCGGCAGCTTCCCCCAGTGATAAGACATGGCGCGGGGCGCTCTGATGGTTGGCGCGGGGGGTGAATACTTGTATCTCTGGTCCCCGCGGGGTGATGTTAATTGTGACAGTTGTGACAATCTCTACTGACGAATTTTATTTTCCTCATGGCGCCCGACACCTGCGTCCTTGCTGCGGGGGAGGGTCAGCTTACGGCCACAGAGATGTAACGTGTTATAGGGGCCACAGCCTCACATGGGTCACTTCTGGGTTTTGGACTGGAGGCTGCCTCTGACGGGTGCTGTGGCGCCCCGCGCCGTGTTCATATTTGGAGTTGGTGTCCTCGGCGTGGGTCATGTGTGATAAGTTAGTGCCCCCTGTATTGGGCTGCCCCCTCACGATGGCGGCGTACATGTGGATGACTTGGCTCTTCTGTCCGCAGTGTTACCGCGACCTCGGCCTCGTCAGCCGCGATGGGATGAACATCGTCCTCAACAAAATCAACCAGCTCTTAATGGAAAAATACTTGAAGCTGCAGGACACGTGTCGGACGCAGGTAGGAGGCGAGTGAAAGGTGGCTCTCTGCTCATGAGAGGCTGCCAGAGGGGGAAGGTGCCTGACTCCGGATCTTATTGTGGTCTATATTTACAGCTGTCAGAGGGGGAAGGAGACTGACTGGGGAACTTATTGTGGTCTATATTTACAGCTGTCAGAGAGGGAAGGAGACTGACTGGGGAACTTATTGTGGTCTATATTTACAGCTGCCAGAGAGGGAAGGAGACTGACTGGGGAACTTATTGTGGTCTATATTTACAGCTGTCAGAGGGGGAAGGAGACTGACTGGGGAACTTATTGTGGTCTATATTTACAGCTGCCAGAGAGGGAAGGAGACTGACTGGGGAACTTATTGTGGTCTATATTTACAGCTGCCAGAGGGGGAAGGAGACTGACTGGGGAACTTATTGTGGTCTATATTTACAGCTGCCAGAGAGGGAAGGAGCCTGACTGGGGAACTTATTGTGGTCTATATTTACAGCTGCCAGAGAGGGAAGGAGACTGACTGGGGAACTTATTGTGGTCTATATTTACAGCTGTCAGAGAGGGAAGGAGACTGACTGGGGAACTTATTGTGGTCTATATTTACAGCTGCCAGAGAGGGAAGGAGACTGACTGGGGAACTTATTGTGGTCTATATTTACAGCTGTCAGAGAGGGAAGGAGACTGACTGGGGAACTTATTGTGCTCTATATTTACAGCTGCCAGAGGGGGAAGGAGACTGACTGGGGAACTTATTGTGGTCTATATTTACAGCTGTCAGAGAGGGAAGGAGACTGACTGGGGAACTTATTGTGGTCTATATTTACAGCTGTCAGAGAGGGAAGGAGACTGACTGGGGAACTTATTGTGGTCTATATTTACAGCTGTCAGAGGGGGAAGGAGACTGACTGGGGAACTTATCGTGGTCTATATTTACAGCTGTCAGAGGGGGAAGGAGACTGACTGGGGAACTTATTGTGGTCTATATTTACAGCTGTCAGAGAGGGAAGGAGACTGACTGGGGAACTTATTGTGGTCTATATTTACAGCTGTCAGAGAGGGAAGGAGACTGACTGGGGAACTTATTGTGGTCTATATTTACAGCTGTCAGAGGGGGAAGGAGACTGACTGGGGAACTTATCGTGGTCTATATTTACAGCTGTCAGAGGGGGAAGGAGACTGACTGGGGAACTTATTGTGGTCTATATTTACAGCTGTCAGAGGGGGAAGGAGACTGACTCCGGATCTTATTGTGGTCTATATTTACAGCTGTCAGAGGGGGAAGGAGACTGACTGGGGATCTTATTGTGGTCTATATTTACAGCTGTCAGAGAGGGAAGGAGACTGACTAAGGAACTTATTGTGGTCTATATTTACAGCTGTCAGAGAGGGAAGGAGACTGACTGGGGAACTTATTGTGGTCTATATTTACAGCTGTCAGAGGGGGAAGGAGACTGACTGGGGAACTTATTGTGGTCTATATTTACAGCTGTCAGAGAGGGAAGGAGACTGACTAAGGAACTTATTGTGGTCTATATTTACAGCTGTCAGAGAGGGAAGGAGACTGACTGGGGAACTTATTGTGGTCTATATTTACAGCTGTCAGAGAGGGAAGGAGACTGACTGGGGAACTTATTGTGGTCTATATTTACAGCTGTCAGAGAGGGAAGGAGACTGACTAAGGAACTTATTGTGGTCTATATTTACAGCTGTCAGAGAGGGAAGGAGACTGACTGGGGAACTTATTGTGGTCTATATTTACAGCTGTCAGAAGGGGAAGGAGACTGACTGGGGAACTTATTGTGGTCTATATTTACAGCTGTCAGAAGGGGAAGGAGGCAGACTAGGGAACTTACTGGGGACTATACTTAGGGCTACCAGAAGGGGAAGGAGACTGACTAGGTAACCTACTGCAACTATATTAACAGCTGCCAGAGGCAGAAGGAGACCAATTGGAAGTTTGCTTTAGACTATATTTGCAGTTACCAGAGTGAGGAGGAGGCTGACTGGGGAACGTACTGGTTACTATGCCACTGGGGAAGGAGACTGACTAGGAGTTTTATTGGAGACAGAGGGGGGGAGCAGACTGCTTGGGAACTTACTGGGTTTTCTTTTACCAGGGTCTAAAGAAGGCTGACTGGGGAATTTACTGGGAGCTATATTTACTGTTCTCAGGAGGAAGGAGACTAACTGGTGGTGATGTGGAGCAGGGGGAGTGAAAGATGTATAGGGAGCGGGCAAGGGGTTTGGGAGTTGTAGGCAGAACACCGAGAAATGGGTCATGTGACACTGCCCAGCAGGGTGCCCACATTGGCATACAATATATGATGGGTGGGCAACCTGCGACACTCCAGCTGTTGTGATACTACAAATCCCAGCTTGCTCCATTTATTTCTATGACCGTTCTGAGAGGAACAGAGCAAGTATGCATGCTGGGAGTTGTAGTTTCACAACAGTTGGAGTGCCGCAGGTTGCCCACCCCTGGTATATATATACTGAGATGAACGCAGGTGGTGATAATGTTATTGTACCGGGCATCATCCGAGCCTTGTTCCCGATGTTTCAGCTGGTGTGGCTGGTGAAAGAGCTGGTGAAGAGCAGCGTCCTGGGGGCGGACGGCGTGTGCATGACCTTCATGAAGCAGATTGCAGGTGAGTTATCAGCCAGGTGAGGGAGGGGATGCATGATTAAGAGGCGTAGCCCTCAGAGCTGCGCTCATACTGCAGACCATCCACTGCTCCATGTAACGGCTGGTCCACAACGTATTGACGTTTCTTTATTTTACACCCCAGGGGGCGACATATCTGCTAAGAATATCTGGCTGGCTGAGAGCGTACTGGATATTCTGATGGATCAGAGGTAAGTGGTCCCCAGAGCGCACCCCCACACACTTGTTATACTCTCAGCCGCAGTGACATCCTTCATGGGCTCCGGAGCCTTCTGTTATAGTAGTGCGCTGGGCCGCCGGACCACGGAACGGTGAATAAGCCCCCAGACAATCGCAACAGGAAAGATCTCTGGGATGCACCGCATCATCTCCCCTTCACTACATCGGGGGTTGTGTGAGGACGAGCAGATGTCTCCAATGTCAGCAAGACGTCGCTCTCTCCAGCTGTTCTAGTGAAGCACCGAAAATAATCCTACTGCAAGGGCTGGCCCACGCTTTACCGTTAGCCGGAGCCTTGCCGTTATAGAGGGAGCCCACGCTTTACCGTTAGCCGGAGCCTTGTCTTTATAGAGGGAGCCCACGCTTTACCGTTAGCCGGAGCCTTGCCGTTATAGAGGGAGCCCACGCTTTACTGTTAGCCGGAGCCTTGTCTTTATAGAGGGAGCCCACGCTTTACTGTTAGCCGGAGCCTTGTCTTTATAGAGGGAGCCCACGCTTTACCGTTAGCCGGAGCCTTGTCTTTATAGAGGGAGCCCACGCTTTACCGTTAGCCGGAGCCTTGTCTTTATAGAGGGAGCCCACGCTTTACCGTTAGCCGGAGCCTTGTCTTTATAGAGGGAGCCCACGCTTTACCGTTAGCCGGAGCCTTGCCGTTATAGAGGGAGCCCACGCTTTACCGTTAGCCGGAGCCTTGCCGTTATAGAGGGAGCCCACGCTTTACTGTTAGCCGGAGCCTTGTCTTTATAGAGGGAGCCCACGCTTTACCGTTAGCCGGAGCCTTGTCTTTATAGAGGGAGCCCACGCTTTACCGTTAGCCGGAGCCTTGCCGTTATAGAGGGAGCCCACGCTTTACCGTTAGCCGGAGCCTTGCCGTTATAGAGGGAGCCCACGCTTTACTGTTAGCCGGAGCCTTGCCTTTATAGAGGGAGCCCACGCTTTACCGTTAGCCGGAGCCTTGTCTTTATAGACGGAGCCCACGCTTTACCGTTAGCCGGAGCCTTGCCTTTATAGAGGGAGCCCACGCTTTACCGTTAGCCGGAGCCTTGCCTTTATAGAGGGAGCCCACGCTTTACCATTAGCCGGAGCCTTGTCTTTATAGAGGGAGCCCACGCTTTACCGTTAGCCGGAGCCTTGTCTTTATAGAGGGAGCCCACGCTTTACCGTTAGCCGGAGCCTTGTCTTTATAGAGGGAGCCCACGCTTTACCGTTAGCCAGAGCCTTGTCTTTATAGAGGGAGCCCACGCTTTACCGTTAGCCGGACGCTTGCCGTTATAGAGGGAGCCCACGCTTTACTGTTAGCCGGAGCCTTGCCTTTATAGAGGGAGCCCACGCTTTACCGTTAGCCGGAGCCTTGTCTTTATAGACGGAGCCCACGCTTTACCGTTAGCCGGAGCCTTGCCTTTATAGAGGGAGCCCACGCTTTACCGTTAGCCGGAGCCTTGCCGTTATAGAGGGAGCCCACGCTTTACCGTTAGCCGGAGCCGTGTCTTTATAGACGGAGCCCACGCTTTACCGTTAGCCGGTGCCTTGCCTTTATAGAGGGAGCCCACGCTTTACCGTTAGCCGGAGCCTTGTCTTTATAGAGGGAGCCCACGCTTTACTGTTAGCCGGAGCCTTGCCTTTATAGAGGGAGCCCACGCTTTACCGTTAGCCGGTGCCTTGTCTTTATAGAGGGAGCCCACGCTTTACCGTTAGCCGGAGCCTTGCCTTTATAGAGGGAGCCCACGCTTTACTGTTAGCCGGTGCCCTGTCTTTATAGAGGGAGCCCACGCTTTACCGTTAGCCGGAGCCGTGTCTTTATAGACGGAGCCCGCGCTTTACCGTTAGCCGGAGCCTTGCCGTTATAGAGGGAGCCCACGCTTTACTGTTAGCCGGTGCCTTGCCTTTATAGAGGGAGCCCACGCTTTACCGTTAGCCGGAGCCTTGTCTTTATAGAGGGAGCCCACGCTTTACCGTTAGCCGGAGCCGTGTCTTTATAGAGGGAGCCCACGCTTTACCGTTAGCCGGAGCCTTGTCTTTATAGAGGGAGCCCACGCTTTACCGTTAGCCGGAGCCTTGTCTTTATAGAGGGAGCCCACGCTTTACCGTTAGCCGGTGCCTTGTATTTATAGAGGGAGCCCACGCTTTACCGTTAGCCGGAGCCTTGCCTTTATAGAGGGAGCCCACGCTTTACTGTTAGCCGGTGCCCTGTCTTTATAGAGGGAGCCCACGCTTTACCGTTAGCCGGAGCCGTGTCTTTATAGACTGAGCCCACGCTTTACCGTTAGCCGGAGCCTTGCCGTTATAGAGGGAGCCCACGCTTTACTGTTAGCCGGTGCCTTGCCTTTATAGAGGGAGCCCACGCTTTACCGTTAGCCGGAGCCGTGTCTTTATAGAGGGAGCCCACGCTTTACTGTTAGCCGGAGCCTTGTCTTTATAGAGGGAGCCCACGCTTTACCGTTAGCCGGAGCCTTGTCTTTATAGAGGGAGCCCACGCTTTACTGTTAGCCGGAGCCTTGCCGTTATAGAGGGAGCCCACGCTTTACTGTTAGCCGGAGCCTTGTCTTTATAGAGGGAGCCCACGCTTTACCGTTAGCCGGAGCCTTGTCTTTATAGAGGGAGCCCACGCTTTACCATTAGCCGGAGCCTTGTCTTTATAGAGGGAGCCCACGCTTTACCGTTAGCCGGAGCCTTGTCTTTATAGAGGGAGCCCACGCTTTACCGTTAGCCGGAGCCTTGTCTTTATAGAGGGAGCCCACGCTTTACTGTTAGCCGGAGCCTTGCCGTTATAGAGGGAGCCCACGCTTTACCGTTAGCCGGAGCCTTGTCTTTATAGAGGGAGCCCACGCTTTACCGTTAGCCGGAGCCTTGTCTTTATAGAGGGAGCCCACGCTTTACCGTTAGCCGGAGCCTTGTCTTTATAGAGGGAGCCCACGCTTTACCGTTAGCCGGAGCCTTGTCTTTATAGAGGGAGCCCACGCTTTACCGTTAGCCGGAGCCTTGCCGTTATAGAGGGAGCCCACGCTTTACTGTTAGCCGGAGCCTTCCCTTTTAGAGGGAGCCCACGCTTTACCGTTAGCCGGTGCCTTGTCTTTATAGAGGGAGCCCACGCTTTACCATTAGCCGGTGCCTTGCCTTTATAGAGGGAGCCCACGCTTTACTGTTAGCCGGAGCCTTGCCTTTATAGAGGGAGCCCACGCTTTACCGTTAGCCGGAGCCTTGCCGTTATACTGGGAGCCCACGCTTTACTGTTAGCCGGAGCCTTGCCGTTATAGAGGGAGCCCACGCTTTACCGTTAGCCGGAGCCTTGCCGTTATAGAGGGAGCCCACGCTTTACTGTTAGCCGGAGCCTTGCCTTTATAGAGGGAGCCCACGCTTTACCGTTAGCCGGAGCCTTGCCGTTATAGAGGGAGCCCACGCTTTACTGTTAGCCGGAGCCTTGTCTTTATAGACGGAGCCCACGCTTTACCGTTAGCCGGAGCCTTGCCTTTATAGAGGGAGCCCACGCTTTACCGTTAGCCGGAGCCTTGCCTTTATAGAGGGAGCCCACGCTTTACCGTTAGCCGGAGCCTTGCCGTTATAGAGGGAGCCCACGCTTTACTGTTAGCCGGAGCCTTGTCTTTATAGAGGGAGCCCACGCTTTACCATTAGCCGGTGCCTTGCCTTTATAGAGGGAGCCCACGCTTTACCGTTAGCCGGAGCCTTGCCTTTATAGAGGGAGCCCACGCTTTACCGTTAGCCGGAGCCTTGCCGTTATACTGAGAGCCCACGCTTTACTGTTAGCCGGAGCCTTGCCGTTATAGAGGGAGCCCACGCTTTACCGTTAGCCGGAGCCTTGCCGTTATAGAGGGAGCCCACGCTTTACTGTTAGCCGGAGCCTTGCCTTTATAGAGGGAGCCCACGCTTTACCGTTAGCCGGAGCCTTGCCGTTATAGAGGGAGCCCACGCTTTACTGTTAGCCGGAGCCTTGTCTTTATAGACGGAGCCCACGCTTTACCGTTAGCCGGAGCCTTGCCTTTATAGAGGGAGCCCACGCTTTACCGTTAGCCGGAGCCTTGCCTTTATAGAGGGAGCCCACGCTTTACCGTTAGCCGGAGCCTTGCCGTTATAGAGGGAGCCCACGCTTTACTGTTAGCCGGAGCCTTGTCTTTATAGAGGGAGCCCACGCTTTACCGTTAGCCGGTGCCTTGCCTTTATAGAGGGAGCCCACGCTTTACTGTTAGCCGGAGCCTTGCCGTTACAGAGGGAGCCCACGCTTTACCGTTAGCCGGAGCCTTGCCGTTATAGAGGGAGCCCACGCTTTACTGTTAGCCGGTGCCTTGCCTTTATAGAGGGAGCCTACGCTTTACTGTTAGCCGGAGCCTTGCCTTTATAGAGGGAGCCCACGCTTTACCGTTAGCCGGAGCCTTGTCTTTATAGAGGGAGCCCACGCTTTACTGTTAGCCGGTGCCTTGTCTTTATAGACGGAGCCCACGCTTTACCGTTAGCCGGAGCCTTGTCTTTATAGAGGAAGCCCACGCTTTACTGTTAGCCGGAGCCTTGCCTTTATAGAGGGAGCCCACGCTTTACCGTTAGCCGGAGCCTTGCCGTTATAGAGGGAGCCCACGCTTTACTGTTAGCCGGAGCCTTGTCTTTATAGACGGAGCCCACGCTTTACCGTTAGCCGGAGCCTTGTCTTTATAGAGGAAGCCCACGCTTTACTGTTAGCCGGAGCCTTGCCTTTATAGAGGGAGCCCACGCTTTACCGTTAGCCGGAGCCTTGCCTTTATAGAGGGAGCCCACGCTTTACCGTTAGCCGGAGCCTTGCCTTTATAGAGGGAGCCCACGCTTTACCGTTAGCCGGAGCCTTGCCTTTATAGAGGGAGCCCACGCTTTACCGTTAGCCGGAGCCTTGCCTTTATAGAGGGAGCCCACGCTTTACCGTTAGCCGGAGCCTTGCCGTTATAGAGGGAGCCCACGCTTTACTGTTAGCCGGAGCCTTGTCTTTATAGAGGGAGCCCACGCTTTACCGTTAGCCGGAGCCTTGTCTTTATAGAGGGAGCCCACGCTTTACCGTTAGCCGGTGCCTTGCCTTTATAGAGGGAGCCCACGCTTTACCGTTAGCCGGAGCCTTGCCTTTATAGAGGGAGCCCACGCTTTACCGTTAGCCGGAGCCTTGCCGTTATACTGGGAGCCCACGCTTTACTGTTAGCCGGAGCCTTGCCGTTATAGAGGGAGCCCACGCTTTACCGTTAGCCGGAGCCTTGCCGTTATAGAGGGAGCCCACGCTTTACTGTTAGCCGGAGCCTTGCCTTTATAGAGGGAGCCCACGCTTTACCGTTAGCCGGAGCCTTGCCGTTATAGAGGGAGCCCACGCTTTACTGTTAGCCGGAGCCTTGTCTTTATAGACGGAGCCCACGCTTTACCGTTAGCCGGAGCCTTGCCTTTATAGAGGGAGCCCACGCTTTACCGTTAGCCGGAGCCTTGCCTTTATAGAGGGAGCCCACGCTTTACCGTTAGCCGGAGCCTTGCCGTTATAGAGGGAGCCCACGCTTTACTGTTAGCCGGTGCCTTGCCTTTATAGAGGGAGCCCACGCTTTACCGTTAGCCGGAGCCTTGCCTTTATAGAGGGAGCCCACGCTTTACCGTTAGCCGGAGCCTTGCCGTTATAGAGGGAGCCCACGCTTTACTATTAGCCGGAGCCTTGTCTTTATAGAGGGAGCCCACGCTTTACCGTTAGCCGGTGCCTTGCCTTTATAGAGGGAGCCCACGCTTTACTGTTAGCCGGAGCCTTGCCGTTACAGAGGGAGCCCACGCTTTACCGTTAGCCGGAGCCTTGCCGTTATAGAGGGAGCCCACGCTTTACTGTTAGCCGGTGCCTTGCCTTTATAGAGGGAGCCTACGCTTTACTGTTAGCCGGAGCCTTGCCTTTATAGAGGGAGCCCACGCTTTACCGTTAGCCGGAGCCTTGTCTTTATAGAGGGAGCCCACGCTTTACCGTTAGCCGGAGCCTTGTCTTTATAGAGGAAGCCCACGCTTTACCGTTAGCCGGAGCCTTGTCTTTATAGAGGAAGCCCACGCTTTACCGTTAGCCGGAGCCTTGCCTTTATAGATGGAGCCCACGCTTTACCGTTAGCCGGAGCCTTGCCTTTATAGAGGGAGCCCACGCTTTACTGTTAGCCGAAGCCTTGCCGTTATAGAGGGAGCCCACGCTTTACCGTTAGCCGGAGCCTTGCCTTTATAGAGGGAGCCCACGCTTTACCGTTAGCCGGAGCCTTGCCTTTATAGAGGGAGCCAACGCTTTACTGTTAGCCGGAGCCTTGTCTTTATAGAGGGAGCCCACGCTTTACCGTTAGCCGGAGCCTTGCCGTTATAGAGGGAGCCCACGCTTTACCGTTAGCCGGAGCCTTGTCTTTATAGAGGGAGCCCACGCTTTACCGTTAGCCGGAGCCTTGCCTTTATAGACGGAGCCCACGCTTTACCGTTAGCCGGAGCCTTGCCTTTATAGAGGGAGCCCACGCTTTACCGTTAGCTGGAGCCTTGTCTTTATAGAGGGAGCCCACGCTTTACCGTTAGCCGGAGCCTTGTCTTTATAGAGGGAGCCCACGCTTTACCGTTAGCCGGAGCCTTGTCTTTATAGAGGGAGCCCACGCTTTACCGTTAGCCGGAGCCTTGTCTTTATAGAGGAAGCCCACACTTTACCGTTAGCCGGAGCCTTGTCTTTATAGACGGAGCCCACGCTTTACTGTTAGCCGGAGCCTTGTCTTTATAGAGGGAGCCCACGCTTTACTGTTAGCCGGAGCCTTGCCTTTATAGAGGGAGCCCACGCTTTACTGTTAGCCGGAGCCTTGTCTTTATAGAGGGAGCCCACGCTTTACCGTTAGCCGGAGCCTTGCCTTTATAGAGGGAGCCCACGCTTTACTGTTAGCCGGAGCCTTGCCTTTATAGAGGGAGCCCACGCTTTACTGTTAGCCGGAGCCTTGTCTTTATAGAGGGAGCCCACGCTTTACCGTTAGCCGGAGCCTTGTCTTTATAGACGGAGCCCACGCTTTACTGTTAGCCGGAGCCTTGCCTTTATAGAGGGAGCCCACGCTTTACTGTTAGCCGGTGCCTTGTCTTTATAGAGGGAGCCCACGCTTTACCGTTAGCCGGAGCCTTGTCTTTATAGACGGAGCCCACGCTTTACTGTTAGCCGGAGCCTTGTCTTTATAGAGGGAGCCCACGCTTTACCGTTAGCCGGAGCCTTGCCTTTATAGAGGGAGCCCACGCTTTACTGTTAGCCGGAGCCTTGCCTTTATAGAGGGAGCCCACGCTTTACCGTTAGCCGGAGCCTTGCCTTTATAGAGGGAGCCCACGCTTTACCGTTAGCCGGAGCCGTGTCTTTATAGAGGGAGCCCACGCTTTACCGTTAGCCGGTGCCTTGTCTTTATAGAGGGAGCCCACGCTTTACCGTTAGCCGGAGCCTTGCCTTTATAGAGGGAGCCCACGCTTTACTGTTAGCCGGAGCCTTCCCTTTATAGAGGGAGCCCACGCTTTACTGTTAGCCGGAGCCTTCCCTTTATAGAGGGAGCCCACGCTTTACCGTTAGCCGGAGCCTTCACTTTATAGAGGGAGCCCACGCTTTACCGTTAGCCGGAGCCTTGTCTTTATAGAGGGAGCCAACGCTTTACCGTTAGCCGGAGCCTTGTCTTTATAGAGGGAGCCCACGCTTTACAGTTAGCCGGAGCCTTGCCGTTATAGAGGAAGCCCACGCTTTACCGTTAGCCGGAGCCTTGTCTTTATAGAGGGAGCCCACGCTTTACCGTTAGCCGGAGCCTTGTCTTTATAGAGGGAGCCCACGCTTTACCGTTAGCCGGAGCCTTGTCTTTATAGACGGAGCCCACGCTTTACTGTTAGCCGGAGCCTTGCCTTTATAGAGGGAGCCCACGCTTTACCGTTAGCCGGAGCCTTCCCTTTATAGAGGGAGCCCACGCTTTACCGTTAGATGGTGCCTTGCCGTTATAGAGGGAGCCCACGCTTTACCGTTAGCCGGAGCCTTCCCTTTATAGAGGGAGCCCACGCTTTACTGTTAGCCGGAGCCTTGCCGTTATAGAGGGAGCCCACGCTTTACCGTTAAGCGGAGCCTTGCCTTTATAGAGGGAGCCCACGCTTTACTGTTAGCCGGAGCCTTGCCTTTATAGAGGGAGCCCACGCTTTACCGTTAAGCGGAGCCTTGCCTTTATAGAGGGAGCCCACGCTTTACCGTGGCGCCTTGCCGTTACAGGAGGATCCACGCCTTACCGTTAAGGGGGTGGCCGTGCCTTGCTGCTTTGCCGCGCCTTGCCGCGTTGCCTTTGGAGTTTGTGGGAGTCTTCCTGTAGGGGTGCTTGTGTTCTGGGATCTCAGACACTGAGCGGCTCGTGCGGTGCCATTGTTTAGAAAGCCTAAGAAAGGGACGAGGCCTCCACCAGGGAGGAATGCGCGTTCTATTACCGACTCCGCACCCAGCACATCGCAGCGAGTCCCCCCCTATAATATGCTGACTAGGCTGACAACCCCTAATGCTTTTACGCTGCTCAAACAGGTTGTCACAGAACCTGGGAGACAGATGTACTTACCACTCCACTGCAGGGCAACGTCCCCTCGCTCTCCAGGACAATAAATGGTTAATGCATCTGGCTTATAAATAGGACGCGATCCGTCAGTCGCGTTGCCTACGTTAATTGCTCTCATTTGGAAAGTCAGACATTCCACACATGTTTGGCGCTCTCGCTGCCACTGCTTTCTGATTGTTTCCACTAGAGCGGGAGCTTTCCAGCCAGTATATTCTTAGGTCTGCATGTCCCGGCAGGTCCCCCTGGAAAGCCTCTGTTTCCTGCTGCTTGGGGCCCCTCAGTGCAGGACTGTAGTCCTGGTGTCCCCGAACTGACGCGTTTCATACCTTCCATTGCTTCCATAGGCAGCGTGTCCTGACCACCTCTCTCTTCACCTTGTCTTCTAGGGAGTGGGTGATGAAGAGCAGCATCCTCATCGCCATGTCCGTGTACACCTACCTGCGGCTGATCGTTGACCACCATGGTACTCCCCAACTCATGGTGCTGAGGCAGAAGGAGGTGGACTTCTGTATCATGCTGCTGAGAGAGCGGGTAATGGAACGCCCCCAGTCCCTCACACCTGATTGGCCAGTGATCACATGACTCGCTGATGCATTTCCTCTCTGTCGCTGGGAATGCTGGTAGCGAGTGGTGAATCTGCAGCCATTTTTATTCTCTCCCAGCTTTCCCAGAAACAGAAATGGAGGGCAGTTTTCTGTGAATTTTTTTTCTTGGTAGTGTGTAATGTTCTTTAGGACCAGCAGGGCGGCGATGTCTGCCTCTACTACATGTGGGGTACATTATGAGGGAAGACACCCGTACACCAGCCCTTCGTCTTCTCCCCTACATGTCGCTGACCAAGGGACACAGCCCACCGAACCCGTCCCTGTGCTCCCTGACCATTCAGCCCCTCTTTCTCCCTTCTGCACCCATCATTCATCCCCTTTTTCTCCCTTCTGCACCCATCATTCATCCCCTTTTTCTCCCTTCTGCACCCCATTATCATCCCCTCTTTCCCTTCTGCACCCATCATTTATCCCCTCTTTCTCCCTTCTGCACCCATCATTTATCCCCTCTTTCTCCCTTCTGCGCCCCATCATTCTCTCCCTTCTCCCGCCGCCGCCCCCCTCGCTCCTCCCGCCGCCGCCCCTCTCGCTCCTCCCGCCGCGGCCCCTCTCGCTCCTCCCGCCGCGGCCCCTCTCGCTCCTCCCGCCGCCGCCCCCCTCGCTCCTCCCGCCGCCGCCCCCCTCGCTCCTCCCGCCGCCGCCCCCCTCGCTCCTCCCGCCGCCGCCCCCCTCGCTCCTCCCGCCGCCGCCCCCCTCGCTCCTCCCGCCGCGGCCCCTCTCGCTCCTCCCGCCGCGGCCCCTCTCGCTCCTCCCGCCGCGGCCCCTCTCGCTCCTCCCGCCGCCGCCCCCCTCGCTCCTCCCGCCGCCGCCCCCCTCGCTCCTCCCGCCGCCGCCCCCCTCGCTCCTCCCGCCGCCGCCCCCCTCGCTCCTCCCGCCGCCGCCCCCCCTCGCTCCTCCCGCCGCCGCCCCCCTCGCTCCTCCCGCCGCCGCCCCCCCTCGCTCCTCCCGCCGCCGCCCCTCTCGCTCCTCCCGCCGCGGCCCCTCTCGCTCCTCCCGCCGCGGCCCCTCTCGCTCCTCCCGCCGCGGCCCCTCTCGCTCCTCCCGCCGCCGCCCCACTCGCTCCTCCCGCCGCCGCCCCACTCGCTCCTCCCGCCGCGGTCAGTGACTCCAGGCTGTGTGCAGTTGTCGGTCGCTTCTCCTCTCACCGCGTTCTTCCTGTTTCCTGTGCAGTTCATGGATTGCTTCATGATTGGTCGCGACCTGGTGCGGCTCCTGCAGAACGTTGCACGCATTCCGGAGTTTGATTCGTTATGGAAGGACATGCTGCACAACCCGCCGGCCCTGAACCCCCAGTTCACAGGTACTTACCTCCTGACAGTGCCCCATGGTGCAGCTGATCAGTAGGAGGCAGAGCTGGCGCTGAATACCCTCTACAGCTTCCATGGGATTTAAAGAAGAGGGTTTACCTCCTCCTAGTAGTGATGCTGCTGGTGAGGGTGCCCATGGTTAATGGCTCCCTTCTGCCTCTCGGTGCAGATACTGGCGCCCCCTCCTTCAGGCCGGGCCTAATTGGCTTCCCGCTCTTATGCTTGTCTCTATGGAACATCTATTTATAGCTGCTCTCACCGATCCAGCCGGTGCAGTGAACCCCCCCCTCTGTGAGCCGGGGGTCTGCCATATGCAGCGGCTGTGGGATAATGAGATTATTGTGCTCGCTGCCAACGTGTTAACCACTTCACGCCTGCAAGGACTTTCAGCCCCATAGTGCCCATCCTTCCAGCCGACCGGAGGGGCAGTGGAGAGCCGTGTGACCTCCAGTATGGTCGCTGGTACTGGTCACCCAGCTTTCCCAGGGTCTGCTGCTGATTTCTCCTTTTCTCTGTTCCTCCAGGAATCCTGCAGCTCTTACTGTCTCGCACGTCCCGCAAGTTCCTGGCGTGTCGTCTGACCCCCGACATGGAGACCAAGCTGCTGTTCATGACCTCCCGGGTACGAGGGGTCTGTATTATAAGATAGGGGGTGCTCTCCAGTCACTGCCAGAGCTGCGAAGTATGTTGTAGTGCGGCCTCTGTGCCGCCCTCCACTCGTTATCCTGCTGTCCCAGCTGAGCGAGCAGGTGACGGGCCGTCTGCACCAGGATAATGATCTCTGCGGATCACTAAGGTGGAACTGACCGCAGCCCCTCCACCCACACACCGCGGGAGACGGACCCCCCATCAACCACTGCGCCATACCTCCAGCCTGTATGGCTGTAAATGCAAATCTTAGCGTCTCACTGCTGCATTTAATGTCCCTTGTGTATCCCCCATGCTTTGCACTGCTTCAAAGTTCAGAGTGAAGTCACTATGCAGCTGTAGACTGCTGATGCCCCTCTCTCCGATGCAGGTCCGCTTCGGGCAGCAGAAGAGGTATCAGGACTGGTTCCAGCGCCAGTACTTGTCCACGCCGGACAGCCAGTCCCTGCGCTGCGACCTGATCCGCTACATCTGCGGCGTCGTCCACCCGTCCAATGAGGTCCTGAGCTCTGATATCCTGCCGCGCTGGGCCATTATCGGGTGGCTCCTGACCACCTGCACGGTGAGTGTGCTCGGCACCGTGGGCTGTCATGGCTGCCGGGTGCGTACACAGTGTGACCGCTGCTTTTCTGTCTTCCAGTCCAATGTCGCCGCGTCCAACGCCAAGCTGGCGCTCTTCTACGATTGGCTCTTCTTCAGCCCGGAAAAAGACAGCATCATGAACATTGGTAAGACTGGGTGCGATGCTCTGCGGCATGTGACCGCTCGTTATATGCAGGATACAAGGGGTCAGACATACGAGTTAAGCCCATCGCGCCGGTCGCAGTCGCCATATTGTGGCCTGAAGCCATGAAGTAGAGGCAACCTCCGTGCTGACAGCCTCCATCCTCTGCCGCGGTCAGGAGCTGTTGGTTATATTGGCGTCTCTGCGGAAGTGGCAGCCATGTCTCTGATTTCAGTCATCCTCTTGCCGGTGCTCTCCCCGCTTTCCTCTCTCGCGCACCGTCCTTCACTAGGTCACGTCACTGGCACTCCCAGCATGCTCCATTGACTTCTATAGAGAAATATTTAGCGTGTCCTGGACATACGAGAGAGAGCGCAAAATAGGGTTGTACGTTCTGTATAGAGTAAAACCAAGCAAGTGTGCATGCTGGGAGTTGTAGTTTCAGTACAGCTGGAGCTTGCTGCAGTTCTCATCTACATCCTGTTCATGTACAGGGGGCGCTGCAGTCTCCATGTAACCGATACCCTCCTCTCCTCACAGAGCCGGCGATCCTGGTGATGCATCATTCCATGAAGCCGCACCCCGCCATCACCGCCACGCTGCTGGACTTCATGTGCCGGGTAAGGTGCGAGACCTGAAGTTGGGGGATGGTTAGAAGATGAATTACTCATGTCCCCCCCAGAACACTATAAAGAAAGCCTATAGGACTCCTCCACACCGTCCTCAATCAGCTTTATTTATAGTGCGAGGGGCGCACTGCATCACCTGTGTCCCAGAACTCTTCTCACAGCCATGGCGGCCCCTCTGCCGGGCCTGCGAGACGCTGAGAAAATGCAAAAAATGTTCCCAATTTTGGAGTTAGGTTGTAGGAAGTGCGTCCTGTGGGACACATTGGGTAATTGTTCTATACCCAGTCCAGGTTTTTTTCATTTGCTGCAGTCTCTGAATCCCTCCACTAAGAAAGCCACAAATCATGTGTGACAGGCCGACCCCGAGCCAAGAGAGCGTGCGGGCGTATCTGCGGGGACGGCCGAGAGCTCGGCGGGTTCAGTGTTAGGGGTGTATGAGGGTTATACCTGCGCTGGCCAAAACCTCCTCCATCTGTAGGACAGTCCATCCAATCTGATCTTCACAACCCAGGATGAATATAGAGGCGTTAATGTGTACATACCTAATGACCTACTGTCATCCCATACAGATAATACCCAATTTTTACCCATCGCTGGAGGGACACGTGAGACAAGGTGTATTCAGCTCTCTGACCCACATCATGGAGAAGAGGGTCCTGGCGTAAGTACTGTAATACTACCCCCTATAATACAATAATATAGCTACAATAATACTGCTCCTATATACAGTAATATAACTACTATAATACTGCTCCTATATACAGTAATATAACTACTATAATACTGCCTCCTATGTACAAGAATATAACTACTATAATACTACTCCTATGTACAAGAATATAACTACTATAATACTGCCTCCTATGTACAAGAATATAACTACTATAATACTGCTCCTATGTACAAGAATATAACTACTATAATACTGCTCCTATGTACAAGAATATAACTACTATAATACTGCCTCCTATGTACAAGAATATAACTACTATAATACTGCCTCCTATGTACAAGAATATAACTACTATAATACTACTCCTATGTACAAGAATATAACTACTATAATACTGCCTCCTATGTACAAGAACATAACTACTATAATACTGCCTCCTATGTACAAGAATATAACTACTATAATACTGCTCCTATGTACAAGAATATAACTACTATAATACTGCCTCCTATGTACAAGAATATAACTACTATAATACTGCCTCCTATGTACAAGAATATAACTACTATAATACTGCTCCTATGTACAGGAATATAACTACTATAATACTGCTCCTATGTACAGGAATATAACTACTATAATACTGCTCCTGTGTACAAGGATATAACTACTATAATACTGCTCCTATGTACAAGAATATAACTACTATAATACTGCTCCTATGTACAAGAATATAACTACTATAATACTGCCTCCTATGTACAAGAATATAACTATTATAATACTGCTCCTATGTACAAGAATATAACTACTATAATACTGCTCCTATGTACAGGAATATAACTACTATAATACTGCTCCTATGTACAAGAATATATCTACTATAATACTGCCTCCTATGTACAAGAATATAACTACTATAATACTGCCTCCTATGTACAGGAATATAACTACTATAATACTGCCTCCTATGTACAGGAATATAACTGCTATAATACTGCTCCTATATACAAGAATATAACTACTATAATACTGCTCCTATGTACAAGAATATAACTACTATAATACTGCTCCTATATACAGTAATATAACTACTATAATACTGCCTCCTATGTACAAGAATATAACTACTATAATACTGCTCCTATGTACAAGAATATAACTACTATAATACTGCCTCCTATGTACAAGAATATAACTACTATAATACCGCTCCTATGTACAAGAATATAACTACTATAATACTGCTCCTATATACAAGAATATAACTACTATAATACTGCTCCTATGTACAGGAATATAACTACTATAATACTGCTCCTATGTACAGGAATATAACTACTATAATACTGCTCCTATGTACAAGAATATAACTACTATAATACTGCCTCCTATATACAGTAATATAACTACTATAATACTGTCTCCTATGTACAAGAATATAACTACTATAATACTGCCTCCTATGTACAAGAATATAACTACTATAATACTGCTCCTATATACAAGAATATAACTACTATAATACTGCCTCCTATGTACAAGAATATAACTACTATAATACTGCTCCTATGTACAGGAATATAACTACTATAATACTGCTCCTATGTACAGGAATATAACTACTATAATACTGCTCCTATGTACAGGAATATAACTACTATAATACTGCCTCCTATGTACAAGAATATAACTACTATAATACTGCTCCCATGTACAAGAATATAACTGCTATAATACTGCCTCCTATGTACAAGTATATAACTACTATAATACTGCTCCTATGTACAAGAATATAACTACTATAATACTGCCTCCTATGTACAAGAATATAACTACTATAATACTGCCTCCTATGTACAAGAATATAACTACTATAATACTGCTCCTATGTACAGGAATATAACTACTATAATACTGCTCCTATGTACAGGAATATAACTACTATAATACTGCTCCTATGTACAGGAATATAACTACTATAATACTGCTCCTATGTACAAGAATATAACTACTATAATACTGCTTCCTATGTACAAGAATATAACTACTATAATACTGCTCCTATGTACAAGAATATATCTACTATAATACTGCCTCCTATGTACAAGAATATAACTACTATAATACTGCCTCCTATGTACAGGAATATAACTACTATAATACTGCCTCCTATGTACAAGAATATAACTACTATAATACTGCTCCTATGTACAAGAATATAACTACTATAATACTGCTCCTATGTACAAGAATATAACTACTATAATACTGCTCCTATGTACAAGAATATAACTACTATAATACTGCCTCCTATGTACAAGAATATAACTACTATAATACTGCTCCTATGTACAAGAATATAACTACTATAATACTGCTCCTATGTACAAGAATATAACTACTATAATACTGTCTCCTGTGTACAAGAATATAACTACTATAATACTGCTCCTATGTACAAGAATATAACTACTATAATACTGCCTCCTATGTACAGGAATATAACTACTATAATACTGCTCCTATATACAAGAATATAACTACTATAATACTGCTCCTATGTACAAGAATATAACTACTATAATACTGCTCCTATGTACAAGAATATAACTGCTATAATACTGCTCCTATGTACAAGAATATAACTACTATAATACTGCTCCTATGTACAAGAATATAACTACTATAATACTGCTCCTATGTACAAGAATATAACTACTATAATACTGCTCCTATGTACAAGAATATAACTACTATAATACTGCCTCCTATGTACAAGAATATAACTACTATAATACTGCTCCTATGTACAAGAATATAACTACTATAATACTGCTCCTATGTACAAGAATATAACTACTATAATACTGCCTCCTATGTACAGTAATATAACTACTATAATACTGCCTCCTATGTACAAGAATATAACTACTATAATACTGCCTCCTATGTACAAGAATATAACTACTATAATACTGCTCCTATGTACAGTAATATAACTACTATAATACCGCCCGCTGTCTCCCGGCAGACATTTGGCTCCACTCTTCCATAACCCCAAGTTGGACAAGGAGCTGCGGTCGATGCTCAGAGAGAAGTTCCCCGAGTTCTGTAACCTCCCGTCTCCAGCCTCAGAAAGTAAGGGCCGCACGTGAGTATGTGACGTCTCACTGTCCGGACCTGGTTCTGGACTGTAGGATTCTCTGCTCTCTAATGTCCCTGCACTCTCGTCTGCTGCTCTCTTACCACTGCTGACAACCTGCCTGTACATCATGTCTGAGAGGTAGTCACAGCCCCGCCCCCTGCTGATGACATCACTGATATAATGACATGTGACCCACACCTTATACTACAGGAACATCTATTACTGCTGACAACCTGCCTGTATATCCTGTCTGAGAGGTAGTCACAGCCCCGCCCCCTGCTGATGACATCACTAATATTATGACATATGTCTGAGAGGTAGTCACAGCCCCGCCCCCTGCTGATGACATCACTGATATAATGACATATGTCTGAGAGGTAGTCACAGCCCCGCCCCCTGCTGATGACATCACTGATATAATGACATATGTCTGAGAGGTAGTCACAGCCCCGCCCCCTGCTGATGACATCACTGATATGACATATGTCTGAGAGGTAGTCACAGCCCCGCCCCCTGCTGATGACATCACTGATATGACATATGTCTGAGAGGTAGTCACAGCCCCGCCTCCTGCTGATGACATCGCTGATATAATGACATATGTCTGAGAGGTAGTCACAGCCCCGCCCCCTGCTGATGACATCACTGATATGACATATGTCTGAGAGGTAGTCACAGCCCCGCCCCCTGCTGATGACATCACTGATATGATGACATATGTCTGAGAGGTAGTCACAGCCCCGCCTCCTGCTGATGACATCGCTGATATAATGACATATGTCTGAGAGGTAGTCACAGCCCCGCCCCCTGCTGATGACATCACTGATATGACATATGTCTGAGAGGTAGTCACAGCCTCGCCCCCTGCTGATGACATCACTGATATAATGACATATGTCTGAGAGGTAGTCACAGCCCCGCCCCCTGCTGATGACATCACTGATATGACATATGTCTGAGAGGTAGTCACAGCCTTACCCCCTGCTGATGACATCACTGATATAATGACATATGTCTGAGAGGTAGTCACAGCCCCGCCCCCTGCTGATGACATCACTGATATAATGACATATGTCTGAGAGGTAGTCACAGCCCTGCCCCCTGCTGATGACATCACTGATATAATGACATATGTCTGAGAGGTAGTCACAGCCTTACCCCCTGCTGATGACATCACTGATATAATGACATATGTCTGAGAGGTAGTCACAGCCCCGCCCCCTGCTGATGACATCACTGATATAATGACATGTGATCCCCACACCTTATACTACAGGAACATCTATTACTGCTGACAACCTGCCTGTATATCCTGTCTGAGAGGTAGTCACAGCCCCGCCCCCTGCTGATGACATCACTGATATACTGACATGTGACCCCCACACCTTATACTACAGGAACATCTATTACTGCTGACAACCTGCCTGTATATCCTGTCTGAGAGGTAGTCACAGCCCCGCCCCCTGCTGATGACATCACTGATATGACATATGTCTGAGAGGTAGTCACAGCCCCGCCCCCTGCTGATGACATCACTGATATAATGACATATGTCTGAGAGGTAGTCACAGCCCCTCCCCCTGCTGATGACATCACTGATATGACATATGTCTGAGAGGTAGTCACAGCCCCGCCCCCTGCTGATGACATCACTGATATGACATATGTCTGAGAGGTAGTCACAGCCCCGCCCCCTGCTGATGACATCACTGATATAATGACATATGTCTGAGAGGTAGTCACAGCCCCGCCCCCTGCTGATGACATCACTGATATAATGACATATGTCTGAGAGGTAGTCACAGCCCCGCCCCCTGCTGATGACATCACTGATATAATGACATATGTCTGAGAGGTAGTCACAGCCCCGCCCCCTGCTGATGACATCACTGATATAATGACATGTCTGAGAGGTAGTCACAGCCCCGCCCCCTGCTGATGACATCACTGATATAATGACATATGTCTGAGAGGTAGTCACAGCCCCGCCCCCTGCTGATGACATCACTGATATAATGACATATGTCTGAGAGGTTGTCACAGCCCCGCCTCCTGCTCCTGCAGTGACACACTTACTATAACACTATTTTTGCCCCTCTCAGTTAAGGCCGAGGAGCCTGTTTCCATGGAGATGGACAGCAGTCTTGCAGACAAAGACGAGAGCTGCTACGACAACGCGGAGGCCGCCTTCAGTGACGATGACGAGGAGATGAACAGCAAAAGTGCAGACAACGGTAACGACCCCTCTCCTGTGGTTAGTCGCTTGCCGCCCCTCCTGCTGTGGACGTGGTCACGATGGAAGTGCTGCCGCTTGGTGCTTGGAGTTGTGTGATGACTGCCACTTACACCTTAAAGGGGTACTCCCATCTCAAACAATGGGGGCATATCGCTAGGATATGGCCCCATTGTCTGATAGCTGGTGGGACCCACAACGAGAACCACCAATCGCTGCTCCCATAGAAGTGAATGGGAGCGCTCTGCGCACGCGCATCCCATAGGCCCCATAGAAATGAATGGAGGGCGGCTGCGCATGCCTCCATCATTAGTGAGCCCCCCCCTCCAGTGGTGAGTACCTCGGTCATTAGTGAGCCCCCCCTCCAGTGGTGAGTACCTCGGTCATTAGTGAGCCCCCCCTCCAGTGGTGAGTACCTCCATCATTAGTGAGCCCCCCCCTCCAGTGGTGAGTACCTCCGTCATTAGTGAGCCCCCCCCTCCAGTGGTGAGTACCTCGGTCATTAGTGAGCCCCCCCCTCCAGTGGTGAGTACCTCGGTCATTAGTGAGCCCCCCCTCCAGTGGTGAGTACCTCCATCATTAGTGAGCCCCCCCCTCCAGTGGTGAGTACCTCCGTCATTAGTGAGCCCCCCCTCCAGTGGTGAGTACCTCGGTCATTAGTGAGCCCCCCCTCCAGTGGTGAGTACCTCCATCATTAGTGAGCCCCCCCCTCCAGTGGTGAGTACCTCCGTCATTAGTGAGCCCCCCCTCCAGTGGTGAGTACCTCGGTCATTAGTGAGCCCCCCCTCCAGTGGTGAGTACCTCCATCATTAGTGAGCCCCCCCCTCCAGTGGTGAGTACCTCGGTCATTAGTGAGCCCCCCCTCCAGTGGTGAGTACCTCCATCATTAGTGAGCCCCCCCCTCCAGTGGTGAGTACCTCCGTCATTAGTGAGCCCCCCCTCCAGTGGTGAGTACCTCGGTCATTAGTGAGCCCCCCCCTCCAGTGGTGAGTACCTCCGTCATTAGTGAGCCCCCCCTCCAGTGGTGAGTACCTCCATCATTAGTGAGCCCCCCCCTCCAGTAGTGAGGACCTCCGTCATTAGTGAGCCCCCCCCTCCAGTAGTGAGTACCTCGGTCATTAGTGAGCCCCCCCCTCCAGTGGTGAGGACCTTGGTCATTAGTGAGCGCCCCCCTCCAGTGGTGAGGACCTTGGTCATTAGTGAGCCCCCCCCTCCAGTGGTGAGGACCTTGGTCATTAGTGAGCGCCCCCCTCCAGTGGTGAGTACCTCCATCATTAGTGAGCCCCCCCCTCCAGTAGTGAGTACCTCCGTCATTAGTGAGCCCCCCCTCCAGTGGTGAGTACCTCGGTCATTAGTGAGCCCCCCCTCCAGTGGTGAGTACCTCGGTCATTAGTGAGCCCCCCCCTCCAGTGGTGAGTACCTCCGTCATTAGTGAGCCCCCCCTCCAGTGGTGAGTACCTCCATCATTAGTGAGCCCCCCCCTCCAGTAGTGAGGACCTCCGTCATTAGTGAGCCCCCCCCCTCCAGTGGTGAGTACCTCGGTCATTAGTGAGCCCCCCCCTCCAGTGGTGAGTACCTCGGTCATTAGTGAGCCCCCCCTCCAGTGGTGAGTACCTCGGTCATTAGTGAGCCCCCCCCTCCAGTGGTGAGGACCTCGGTCATTAGTGAGCCCCCCCTCCAGTGGTGAGTACCTCGGTCATTAGTGAGCCCCCCCCTCCAGTGGTGAGTACCTCCATCATTAGTGAGCCCCCCCCTCCAGTGGTGAGGACCTCGGTCATTAGTGAGCGCCCCCCTCCAGTGGTGAGTACCTCCGTCATTAGTGAGCGCCCCCTCCAGTGGTGAGTACCTCGGTCATTAGTGAGCGCCCCCCTCCAGTGGTGAGTACCTCCATCATTAGTGAGCCCCCCCCCTCCAGTGGTGAGTACCTCCGTCATTAGTGAGCCCCCCCTCCAGTGGTGAGTACCTCGGTCATTAGTGAGCCCCCCCTCCAGTGGTGAGTACCTCGGTCATTAGTGAGCCCCCCCCTCCAGTGGTGAGTACCTCCGTCATTAGTGAGCCCCCCCTCCAGTGGTGAGGACCTCGGTCATTAGTGAGCGCCCCCCTCCAGTGGTGAGTACCTCCATCATTAGTGAGCCCCCCCCTCCAGTGGTGAGGACCTCGGTCATTAGTGAGCGCCCCCCTCCAGTGGTGAGTACCTCCATCATTAGTGAGCCCCCCCCTCCAGTGGTGAGGACCTCGGTCATTAGTGAGCGCCCCCCTCCAGTGGTGAGTACCTCCATCATTAGTGAGCCCCCCCTCCAGTGGTGAGGACCTCGGTCATTAGTGAGCGCCCCCCTCCAGTAGTGAGTACCTCCATCATTAGTGAGCGCCCCCTCCTGTACTGAGTACCTCCACCATTAGTGAGCACCCCCTCCAGTAGTGAGTATCTCCGTCATTAGTGAGCCCCCCCCTCCAGTGGTGAGTACCTCCATCATTAGTGAGCCCCCCCCTCCAGTGGTGAGTACCTCCATCATTAGTGAGCCCCCCCCTCCAGTGGTGAGTACCTCCATCATTAGTGAGCCCCCCCCTCCAGTGGTGAGTACCTCCGTCATTAGTGAGCGCCCCCCTCCAGTAGTGAGTACCTCGGTCATTAGTGAGCGCCCCCTCCAGTGGTGAGTACCTCCATCATTAGTGAGCCCCCCCCCTCCAGTGGTGAGTACCTCCATAATTAGTGAGCGCCCCCTCCAGTAGTGAGTACCTCCATCATTAGTGAGCCCCCCCTCCAGTAGTGAGTATCTCCGTCATTAGTGAGCCCCCCCTCCAGTAGTGAGGACCTCGGTCATTAGTGAGCGCCCCCCTCCAGTAGTGAGTACCTCGGTCATTAGTGAGCGCCCCCTCATGTAGTGAGGACCTCCGTCATTAGTGAGCGCCCCCTCCAGTAGTGAGGACCTCCGTCATTAGTGAGCGCCCCCCTCCAGTGGTGAGGACCTCGGTCATTAGTGAGCCCCCCCCTCCAGTAGTGAGGACCTCGGTCATTAGTGAGCCCCCCCTCCCGAGTACCTCCGTCATTAGTGAGCCCCCCCCTCCAGTAGTGAGTACCTCGGTCATTAGTGAGCCCCCCCCTCCAGTAGTGAGGACCTCGGTCATTAGTGAGCCCCCCCTCCAGTGGTGAGGACCTCGGTCATTAGTGAGCGCCCCCTCCAGTAGTGAGGACCTCGGTCATTAGTGAGCGCCCCCCTCCAGTGGTGAGGACCTCGGTCATTAGTGAGCCCCCCCTCCAGTAGTGAGGACCTCGGTCATTAGTGAGAGCCCCCCTCCAGTAGTGAGTACCTCCATCATTAGTGAGAGCCCCTCTCCAGTAGTGAGTACCTCCATCATTAGTGAGCGCCCCCTCATGTAGTGAGGACCTCCATCATTAGTGAGCGCCCCCTCCAGTAGTGAGGACCTCCGTCATTAGTGAGCGCCCCCTCCAGTAGTGAGGACCTCCGTCATTAGTGAGAGCCCCCCTCCAGTAGTGAGTACCTCCACCATTAGTGAGCGCCCCCTCCAGTAGTGAGGACCTCCGTCATTAGTGAGAGCCCCCCTCCAGTAGTGAGTACCTCCATCATTAGTGAGAGCCCCTCTCCAGTAGTGAGTACCTCCATCATTAGTGAGCGCCCCCTCATGTAGTGAGGACCTCCATCATTAGTGAGCGCCCCCTCCAGTAGTGAGTACCTCCATCATTAGTGAGCGCCCCCCTCCAGTAGTGAGTACCTCCATCATTAGTGAGAGCCCCCCTCCAGTAGTGAGTACCTCCACCATTAGTGAGCCCCCCCACCTCCAGTGGTGAGTACCTCGGTCATTAGTGAGAGCCCCCCTCCAGTAGTGAGTACCTCCACCATTAGTGAGCGCCCCCTCATGTAGTGAGGACCTCCATCATTAGTGAGCGCCCCCTCCAGTAGTGAGGACCTCCATCATTAGTGAGCGCCCCCCTCCAGTAGTGAGTACCTCCATCATTAGTGAGCGCCCCCCTCCAGTAGTGAGTACCTCCATCATTAGTGAGAGCCCCCCTCCAGTAGTGAGTACCTCCACCATTAGTGAGCGCCCCCTCATGTAGTGAGTACCTCCATCATTAGTGAGCGCCCCCCTCCAGTAGTGAGGACCTCCATCATTAGTGAGCGCCCCCCTCCAGTAGTGAGGACCTCCGTCATTAGTGAGAGCCCCCCTCCAGTAGTGAGTACCTCCACCATTAGTGAGCGCCCCCTCCAGTAGTGAGGACCTCCGTCATTAGTGAGAGCCCCCCTCCAGTAGTGAGTACCTCCACCATTAGTGAGCGCCCCCTCCAGTAGTGAGGACCTCCGTCATTAGTGAGAGCCCCCCTCCAGTAGTGAGTACCTCCGTCATTAGTGAGCGCCCCCCTCCAGTAGTGAGGACCTCCGTCATTAGTGAGCGCCCCCTCATGTAGTGAGTACCTCCATCATTAGTGAGCGCCCCCTCATGTAGTGAGGACCTCCATCATTAGTGAGCGCCCCCTCCAGTAGTGAGGACCTCCATCATTAGTGAGCGCCCCCTCCAGTAGTGAGTACCTCCATCATTAGTGAGCGCCCCCCTCCAGTAGTGAGTACCTCCACCATTAGTGAGCGCCCCCCTCCAGTAGTGAGTACCTCCACCATTAGTGAGCGCCCCCTCATGTAGTGAGGACCTCCATCATTAGTGAGCGCCCCCCTCCAGTAGTGAGTACCTCCATCATTAGTGAGCGCCCCCCTCCAGTAGTGAGTACCTCCACCATTAGTGAGCGCCCCCCTCCAGTAGTGAGTACCTCCATCATTAGTGAGCGCCCCCCTCCAGTAGTGAGGACCTCCGTCATTAGTGAGAGCCCCCCTCCAGTAGTGAGTACCTCCACCATTAGTGAGCGCCCCCTCCAGTAGTGAGGACCTCCGTCATTAGTGAGAGCCCCCCTCCAGTAGTGAGTACCTCCGTCATTAGTGAGCGCCCCCCTCCAGTAGTGAGGACCTCCGTCATTAGTGAGCGCCCCCTCATGTAGTGAGTACCTCCATCATTAGTGAGCGCCCCCCTCCAGTAGTGAGTACCTCCACCATTAGTGAGCGCCCCCTCCAGTAGTGAGGACCTCCATCATTAGTGAGCGCCCCCTCCAGTAGTGAGGACCTCCATCATTAGTGAGCGCCCCCCTCCAGTAGTGAGTACCTCCATCATTAGTGAGCGCCCCCCTCCAGTAGTGAGTACCTCCATCATTAGTGAGAGCCCCCCTCCAGTAGTGAGTACCTCCACCATTAGTGAGCGCCCCCTCATGTAGTGAGTACCTCCATCATTAGTGAGAGCCCCCCTCCAGTAGTGAGTACCTCCACCATTAGTGAGCGCCCCCTCATGTAGTGAGGACCTCCATCATTAGTGAGCGCCCCCCTCCAGTAGTGAGTACCTCCATCATTAGTGAGCGCCCCCCTCCAGTAGTGAGTACCTCCATCATTAGTGAGCGCCCCCTCCAGTAGTGAGTACCTCAGTCATTAGTGAGCGCCCCGTCCAGTAGTGAGTACCTCCACCATTAGTGAGCGCCCCCTCCAGTAGTGAGGACCTCCGTCATTAGTGAGCGCCCCCTCCAGTAGTGAGTACCTCCATCATTAGTGAGCGCCCCCTCCAGTAGTGAGGACCTCCGTCATTAGTGAGCGCCCCCTCCAGTAGTGAGTACCTCCATCATTAGTGAGCGCCCCCTCCAGTAGTGAGTACCTCAGTCATTAGTGAGCGCCCCCCTCCAGTAGTGAGTACCTCCGTCATTAGTGAGAGCCCCCCTCCAGTAGTGAGTACCTCCATCATTAGTGAGCGCCCCCTCATGTAGTGAGGACCTCCATCATTAGTGAGCGCCCCCTCCAGTAGTGAGGACCTCCGTCATTAGTGAGCGCCCCCTCCAGTAGTGAGTACCTCCACCATTAGTGAGCGCCCCCTCCAGTAGTGAGGACCTCCGTCATTAGTGAGAGCCCCCCTCCAGTAGTGAGTACCTCCACCATTAGTGAGCGCCCCCTCATGTAGTGAGTACCTCCACCATTAGTGAGCGCCCCCTCATGTAGTGAGGACCTCCATCATTAGTGAGCGCCCCCTCCAGTAGTGAGGACCTCCGTCATTAGTGAGCGCCCCCCTCCAGTAGTGAGTACCTCCATCATTAGTGAGCGCCCCCTCCAGTAGTGAGAACCTCCACCATTAGTGAGCGCCCCCTCCAGTAGTGAGGACCTCCGTCATTAGTGAGCGCCCCCTCCAGTAGTGAGTACCTCCACCATTAGTGAGCGCCCCCTCCAGTAGTGAGGACCTCCGTCATTAGTGAGAGCCCCCCTCCAGTAGTGAGTACCTCCACCATTAGTGAGCGCCCCCTCATGTAGTGAGGACCTCCATCATTAGTGAGCGCCCCCTCCAGTAGTGAGTACCTCCACCATTAGTGAGCGCCCCCTCATGTAGTGAGTACCTCCACCATTAGTGAGCGCCCCCTCATGTAGTGAGGACCTCCATCATTAGTGAGCGCCCCCTCCAGTAGTGAGGACCTCCGTCATTAGTGAGCGCCCCCCTCCAGTAGTGAGTACCTCCATCATTAGTGAGCGCCCCCTCCAGTAGTGAGAACCTCCACCATTAGTGAGCGCCCCCTCCAGTAGTGAGGACCTCCGTCATTAGTGAGCGCCCCCTCCAGTAGTGAGTACCTCCACCATTAGTGAGCGCCCCCTCCAGTAGTGAGGACCTCCGTCATTAGTGAGAGCCCCCCTCCAGTAGTGAGTACCTCCACCATTAGTGAGCGCCCCCTCATGTAGTGAGGACCTCCATCATTAGTGAGCGCCCCCTCCAGTAGTGAGTACCTCCACCATTAGTGAGCGCCCCCTCCAGTAGTGAGTACCTCCACCATTAGTGAGCGCCCCCTCCAGTAGTGAGTACCTCCACCATTAGTGAGCGCCCCCTCCAGTAGTGAGTACCTCCACCATTAGTGAGCGCCCCCGCTCTACTCCGCAGGGAAGAAGAGGGAGTTCCGCTTCCACCCCATCAAGGAGCCGATCATCGAGGAGCCGGTGGACATCACCCCGTACCTGGAGCAGCTGGAGGAGCCGCTCAGAGAGAAGGTTGTCGCCCTGCAGAAGGAGAGGTAAGTGGTGCCACAAGTGGGGGGTGACGTTCCGTTTTCCCGCACTGACGCCCACGTGTGTCTTGCAGTGACATGGAGTCGCAGTGTGAGCTGATGCAGGACATCGTGGAGCAGATCCTGGAGGTGAGTGACGTCCGGTGGACACGGGGAATGCGGTGGTGGCATCGCGGCTGACGCCGGCACTTTTGTCTCCCGCGCAGGACGACTTTGACTCGGAGCAGCTGTCGGTGCTGGCGTCCTGTCTCCAGGAGTTATTCAAGGCACATTTCCGGGGCGAGGTCCTTCCGGAGGAGATCACGGAGGAGTAAGTCACCAGCCGCCCTCCCGCTCACCCAGGGTGGGGTCAGCCATTGACTTTACTGTGTTTACCACCAGGTCCCTGGAGGAATCGGTGGGGAAACCACTGTATCTAATATTCAGGTGAGTCCCCTGTATGACCACCTACCCTGCTCTGCACCAGTGGCACGACACCTCACCTCTGATAAATCTCCTTCCAGAAACCTGATCCAGATGCAGGAGGACAGCAGTGGCTTCTCCCTGCTCCTCGACCTTCTCTCCGAGCTTTACCAGAAGCAGCCCAAGATTGGCTACCACCTGCTGTACTACCTGAAGGCCAGGTGAGGGCGCCGCCGAGCCATATGAAGCCTTCCCTGCCGGGGATGTTAATTCTTCTCATTAACGCGCTCATCCTGCTTAGTGGCATCCAGTCCTCTGTCCGGTCTCATCAGCGCTAATTAACTAGAAGCCAGAGCTCGTCTCCTTCCTGCGTCCTGTCCCCGACCCCCCCACAGCTTCCTGAGACAGAACTGAGGGCACCACAGGGGGCAGTGGTGGAGGGGGTCACAGTTACTGGTGGAGACGGCAGTGGTGGAGGGGGTCAGTTACTGGTGGAGACGGCAGTGGTGGAGGGGGTCAGTTACTGGTGGAGACGGCAGTGGTGGAGGGGGTCACAGTTACTGGTGGAGACGGCAGTGGTGGAGGGGGTCAGTTACTGGTGGAGACGGCAGTGGTGGAGGGGGTCAGTTACTGGTGGAGACGGCAGTGGTGGAGGGGGTCAGTTACTGGTGGAGACGGCAGTGGTGGAGGGGGTCAGTTACTGGTGGAGACGGCAGTGGTGGAGGGGGTCAGTTACTGGTGGAGACGGCAGTGGTGGAGGGGGTCAGTTACTGGTGGAGACGGCAGTGGTGGAGGGGGTCAGTTACTGGTGGAGACGGCAGTGGTGGAGGGGGTCAGTTACTGGTGGAGACGGCAGTGGTGGAGGGGGTCAGTTACTGGTGGAGACGGCAGTGGTGGAGGGGGTCAGTTACTGGTGGAGACAGCAGTGGTGGAGGGGGTCAGTTACTGGTGGAGACGGCAGTGGTGGAGGGGGTCAGTTACTGGTGGAGACAGCAGTGGTGGAGGGGGTCAGTTACTGGTGGAGACGGCAGTGGTGGAGGGGGTCAGTTACTGGTGGAGACCACAGGGGGCAGTGGTGGAGGGGGTCAGTTACTGGTGGAGACCACAGGGGGCAGTGGTGGAGGGGGTCAGTTACTGGTGGAGACCACAGGGGGCAGTGGTGGAGGGGGTCAGTTACTGGTGGAGACCACAGGGGGCAGTGGTGGAGGGGGTCAGTTACTGGTGGAGACGGCAGTGGTGGAGGGGGTCAGTTACTGGTGGAGACCACAGGGGGCAGTGGTGGAGGGGGTCAGTTACTGGTGGAGACGGCAGTGGTGGAGGGGGTCAGTTACTGGTGGAGACGGCAGTGGTGGAGGGGGTCAGTTACTGGTGGAGACCACAGGGGGCAGTATTGGAGGGGTCACAGTTACTGGTGGAGACCACAGGGGGCAGTATTGGGGGAGGGGGTCACAGTTACTGGTGGAGACCACAGGGGGCAGTATTGGAGGGGTCACAGTTACTGGTGGAGACCACAGGGGGCAGTATTGGATGAGGTCACAGTTACTGGTGGAGACCACAGGGGGCAGTATTGGATTAGGTCACAGTTACTGGTGGAGACCACAGGGGGCAGTATTGGAAGAGGTCACAGTTACTGGTGGAGACCACAGGGGGCAGTATTGGATGAGGTCACAGTTACTGGTGGAGACCACAGGGGGCAGTATTGGATGAGGTCACAGTTACTGGTGGAGACCACAGGGGGCAGTATTGGAAGAGGTCACAGTTACTGGTGGAGACCACAGGGGGCAGTATTGGATGAGGTCACAGTTACTGGTGGAGACCACAGGGGGCAGTATTGGATTAGGTCACAGTTACTGGTGGAGACCACAGGGGGCAGTATTGGAGAGGTCACAGTTACTGGTGGAGACCACAGGGGGCAGTATTGGAGAGGTCACAGTTACTGGTGGAGACCACAGGGGGCAGTATTGGAAGAGGTCACAGTTACTGGTAGAGACCACAGGGGGCAGTAGTGGAGGGGGTCACAGTTACTGGTGGAGACCACAGGGGGCAGTAGTGGAGGGGGTCACAGTTACTGGTGGAGACCACAGGGGGCAGTATTGGAGGGGTCACAGTTACTGGTGGAGACCACAGGGGGCAGTATTGGAAGAGGTCACAGTTACTGGTAGAGACCACAGGGGGCAGTAGTGGAGGGGGTCACAGTTACTGGTGGAGACCACAGGGGGCAGTATTGGAGGGGTCACAGTTACTGGTGGAGACCACAGGGGGCAGTATTGGAGAGGTCACAGTTACTGGTGGAGACCACAGGGGGCAGTATTGGGGGAGGGGGTCACAGTTACTGGTGGAGACCACAGGGGGCAGTATTGGATGAGGTCACAGTTACTGGTGGAGACCACAGGGGGCAGTATTGGATTAGGTCACAGTTACTGGTGGAGACCACAGGGGGCAGTATTGGAGAGGTCACAGTTACTGGTGGAGACCACAGGGGGCAGTATAGGAGAGGTCACAGTTACTGGTGGAGACCACAAGGGGCAGTATTGGAGAGGTCACAGTTACTGGTGGAGACCACAGGGGGCAGTATAGGATGAGGTCACAGTTACTGGTGGAGACCACAGGGGGCAGTATTGGAGAGGTCACAGTTACTGGTGGAGACCACAGGGGGCAGTATTGGAGAGGTCACAGTTACTGGTGGAGACCACAGGGGGCAGTATAGGATGAGGTCACAGTTACTGGTGGAGACCACAGGGGGCAGTATTGGAGAGGTCACAGTTACTGGTGGAGACCACAGGGGGCAGTATAGGAGAGGTCACAGTTACTGGTGGAGACCACAGGGGGCAGTATTGGAGAGGTCACAGTTACTGGTGGAGACCACAGGGGGGCAGTATTGGATGAGGTCACAGTTACTGGTGGAGACCACAGGGGGCAGTATTGGAGAGGTCACAGTTACTGGTGGAGACCACAGGGGGCAGTATTGGAGAGGTCACAGTTACTGGTGGAGACCACAGGGTGCAGTATTGGAGAGGTCACAGTTACTGGTGGAGACCACAGGGGGCAGTATTGGAGAGGTCACAGTTACTGGTGGAGACCACAGGGGGCAGTATTGGAGAGGTCACAGTTACTGGTGGAGACCACAGGGGGCAGTATTGGAGAGGTCACAGTTACTGGTGGAGACCACAGGGGGCAGTATTGGAGAGGTCACAGTTACTGGTGGAGACCACAGGGGGCAGTATTGGAGAGGTCACAGTTACTGGTGGAGACCACAGGGGGCAGTATTGGAGAGGTCACAGTTACTGGTGGAGACCACAGGGGGCAGTATTGGGGGAGGGGGTCACGCTGTGCTGTGTGCGCTGCCGCTTTCTTTCACCCCGCATTAACCCTTCCTCTCCCTGCCTCCAGTAAGGCGGCCTCGGGGAAGATGAACCTGTACGAGTCGTTCGCTCAGGCCACACAGCTGGGGGATCTGCACACCTGCCTGATGATGGACATGAAGGCGTGCCAGGAGGACGACGTGCGGCTGTTGTGCTACCTGACGCCCTCCATCTACAGCGAGGTGAGTGGCGGGCGCTATATGGCGGGCGGTGGTCACATGATGGCGACGCGCTGATATCCTCTGCTCTCCTCTCCAGTTCCCAGATGAGACGCTGCGGAGCGGGGAGCTGTTGAACATGATTGTGGCGGTCATTGACTCGGCCCAGGTATGTTCTAGATTTTGGGGTGACATCTCCCCCCCCCCCCCACCTTTTTTGGATCTCTGCTTGCTTTCCTTTGACATCTCTTCTTCTCTGCCGCAGCTGCAGGAGCTGGTATGCCACGTGATGATGGGGAACCTGGTGATGTTCCGCAAGGACTCGGTGCTGAACATCCTGAGTGAGTAGATCTGGTCCCTGGGGCGAGGGGCGGGTGTGCAGAGGGCGAGGGGCGGGTGTGCAGGAGTCAGTGCCCCCTGTGTTGTCTTGCAGTTCAGAGCCTGGAGTGGGAGACCTTCGAGCAGTACTGCACCTGGCAGCTCTTCCTAGCACACAACGTTCCCCTGGAGACTATCATCCCCATCCTCCAGCATCTGAAGTATAAAGGTAGGTACCCGGCAGGTGAGGTGCGGTTTGGCTCTGCTCAGTCTGCCCCATCCTCCTCTGATCTGGTGACACCTCATCTGCTCCTCTTCTGTCTTTTGATTATTTTCTTAGTAGAAAATTTTGTGAACCCTTCACCCTGTTCTTCATTGCAGAGCACCCGGAGGCGCTGTCCTGTCTGCTGCTACAGCTGAGGCGAGAGAAGTGAGTACCTGCCTGTCCGTGAGGGGGCAGGAGGGCGCCTGGCCTCGGGGTCGGTGGTGGAGGGCGCCTGGCCTCGGTGGCGGTGGTGGAGGGCGCCTGGCCTCGGTTGCGGTGGCGGAGGGCGCCTGGCCTCGGTGGCGGAGGGCGCCTGGCCTCGGTGGCGGAGGGCGCCTGGCCTCGGTGGCGGAGGGCGCCTGGCCTCGGTGGCGGAGGGCGCCTGGCCTCGGTGGCGGTGGCGGAGGGCGCCTGGCCTCGGTAGCGGTGGCGGAGGGCGCCTGGCCTCGGTGGCGGAGGGCGCCTGGCCTCGGGGGCGGTGGCGGAGGGCGCCTGGCCTCGGGGGCGGTGGCGGAGGGCGCCTGGCCTCGGGGGCGGTGGCGGAGGGCGCCTGGCCTCGGGGGCGGAGGGCGCCTGGCCTCGGGGGCGGGGGCGGAGGGCGCCTGGCCTCGGGGGCGGGGGCGGAGGGCGCCTGGCCTCGGGGGCGGGGGTGGAGGTCGCTTGGCCTTGGGGCGGGAGGGGAAGTCCCTGGCCGTGGGGGCGCCTGAACTTGGGGGTGGAGGGCGCCTGGCCTCGGGGGCGGTGGTGGAGGGCGCCTGGCCTCGGGGGCGGGAAGGGAAGGCAGTATTAACGTGACAGGAGTATTGTAGGGAACAGCCAGTGATGTGCAGTGTATAGCGGTGCAGCGGGGGGCGTCTTATTTATACAGGGCAGGGGGTGCAGTAATCAGCTCGGAATTGTATCTTGCGGTCTGATCCCTGTGCTCTCCAATGAATGCTGCTATTGTGAGGGGAAAGATGACGGCAGCAGAGAGTTAGGAGCCCTGCAGTGATAATGTGCCGCCACCTGGTGTCTGCAGCTCATAGGAATGAGAGCAGAGGGGCATGAAGGGGGCAGCAAGGGGAGGGTATGACAGGAGCAAAGGGGCACGAAGGAGGCAGCAAGGGGAGGGCATAACTAGAGCAGAGGGGCATGAAAGAGGCAGTAAGGGAAGGGCATTATGGGAGTAGAGGAACACAAAGGAGGCATCAAAGAGAGGGCATAACAAGAGCTCAGCGCTGAACTAGCAAAACCATTAACAGATTTATTTAACCAATCACTGGCAACAGGAGTCGTCCCAGAAGATTGGAAATTAGCAAATGTTGTGCCCATTCACAAGAAAGGTAGTAGGGAGGAATCAGGCAACTATAGACCAGTAAGCCTGACATCAATAGTGGGGAAATGAATGGAAACCATACTTAAGGAGAGGATTGTGGAACATCTAAAATCCCATGGATTGGAAGATGAAGACCAGCCTGGGTTTACTTCAGGGAGATCATGTCAGACTAATCTTATTGATTTTTTTGACTGGGTGACTAAAACAATAGACGGCGGAGGTGCAGTAGACATCGCTTATCTAGACTTCAGTAAGGCTTTTGATACTGTCCCACATAGAAGACTTATCAATAAAGTGCAGTCTTTGGGCTTGGACTCCCATATTGTGGAATGGATTAGGCAGTGGCTGAGTGACAGACAACAGAGGGTTGTAGTCCATGGAGTATATTCAGACCATGGTCTTGTTACCAGTGGGGACCTCAGGGGTCTGTTCTGGGACCCATATTGGGTAATATACATTGCAGAAGGCCTCGATGGTAAGGTTTGTCTTTTTGCTGATGACACAAAGATCTGTAACAGGGTTGATGTTCCTGGAGGGACACACCAAATGGAAAAGGATTTAGGAAAACTAGAGGAATGGTCAGAACTCTGGCAACTAAAATGTAATGTTGATAAGTGCAAGATAATGCACCTGGGGCGTAAAAACCCAAGAGCAGAATATACAATCAGTGATACAGTCCTGACCTCAGTATATGAGGAAAGGGATTTAGGGGTCATTATTTCAGAAGACTTAAAGGTAGGCAGACCATGTCATAGAGCAGCAGGAGATGCTAGCAGAATGCTGGGGTGTATAGGGAGAGGCATTACCAGTAGACAGAGGGGGGCACTCATGCCGCTCTACAGAGCACTGGTGAGACCTCATCTGGAGTATTGTGCTCAGTACTGGAGACCATATCTCCAGAAGGATACTGATACTTTGGAGAGAGTTCAGAGAAGAGCTACTAAACTGGTACATGGATTGCAGGATAAAACTTACCAGGAAAGATTAAAGGACCTTAACATGTAGAGCTTGGAAGAAAGACGAGACCGAGGGGAGATGAGAGAAACTGCTAAATACATAAAGGGAATCAACAAGGGAAAAGAGGAGAGAAGATTTACAAGAAGAAAAACTACCACAAGAGGACATAGTGTTAGATTAGAGGGGCAAAGGGTTAACAGTAATATCAGGAAGTATTACTTTACTGAGAGAGTAGTGGATGCATGGAATAGCCTTCCTGCAGAAGTGGTAGCTGCAAATACAGTGAAGGGGTTTAAGCATGCATGGGATAGGCATAAGGCTATCCTTCATATAAGATAGGGCCGGGGGCTATCCATAGTACTCAGTATATTGGGCAGACTAGATGGGCCAAATGGTTCTCATCTGCCGACACATTCTAGGTTTCTATAAGAGCAGAGGGGCATGGAGGGAGCAGCAAGGAGAGGGTATAACTAGAGCAGAGGGGCATGAAGGGGGCAGCAAGGAGAGGGCATAACAAGAGCAGAGGGGCATGAAGGGGGCAGCAAGGGGAGGGCATAACAAGAGCAAAGGGGCAGCAAGGAGAGGGCATAACAAGAGCAGAGAAGCATGAAGGGGCAGCAAAGGGAGGGCATAACCAGAGCAGAGGGGCATGAAGGGGCAGCAAGGGGAGGGCATAAGAGCAGAGGGGCAGCAAGGGGAGGGCATAACTAGAGCAGAGGGGCACAAAGGAGGCAGCAAGGAGAGGGCATAAGAGCAGAGGGGCAGCAAGGGGAGGGCATAACCAGAGCAGAGGGGCATGAAGGGGCAGCAAGGGGAGGGCATGTCGGGAGCAGAGGGGTATGAGGGAGGTAGTGTGGTGGGTGGGAGACTTGGCGCTGTGGCTCAGGTGCAGCTCCTGGGGGGGTCTCTTACAGCCCCCTCTCCCTTATTGCTTGTGGGCTGCGGGCGGCCGGCTGGGGGGTGTTCCGTTATTTGCCGCTTGTTTCATCCCTCCCTATTGCTGCTTCCCCCATGTTCAGGCCAACAGAGGAAATGGTGAAGATGGTGCTGAGCCGCCCGTACCACCCCGACGACCAGTTCACCACCAGCATCCTGCGGCACTGGTGCCTGAAGCACGACGACCCCCTGGCCGAGCACATCAAGTCCCTGCTCATCAAGAACAACAGCCTCCCCCGCAAGCGCCAGAGGTGAGGACTACAACTCCCAGCAGCCTTCCCAGAGCCTTCAGGGGGCCTTATACTGACCATTGCCCTCTGTACTGCACAAGTCAAGCAGAGCTATCATGGGGTCCTCCCATCAGGAGTCAGGGAGAGCTGTCATGTGGTCCTCCCATCAGGAGTCGGGGAGAGCTATCATGGGGTCCTCCCATCAGGAGTCAGGGAGAGCTGTCATGGGGTCCTCCCATCAGGAGTCAGGCAGAGCTGTCATGTGGTCCTCCCATCAGGAGTCGGGGAGAGCTGTCATGGTGTCCTCCCATCAGGAGTCAGGCAGAGCTGTCATGGGGTCCTCCCATCAGGAGTCAGGCAGAGCTGTCATGGGGTCCTCCCATCAGGAGTCAGGCAGAGCTGTCATGGTGTCCTCCCATCAGGAGTCAGGCAGAGCTGTCATGGTGTCCTCCCGTCAGGAGTCAGGGAGAGCTGTCATGGGGTCCTCCCATCAGGAGTCAGGCAGAGCTGTCATGGTGTCCTCCCATCAGGAGTCAGGGAGCTGTCATGGGGTCCTCCCATCAGGAGTCAGGGAGAGCTGTCATGGTGTCCTCCCATCAGGAGTCAGGGAGAGCTGTCATGGTGTCCTCCCATCAGGAGTCAGGCAGAGCTGTCATGGTGTCCTCCCATCAGGAGTCAGGCAGAGCTGTCATGGTGTCCTCCCATCAGGAGTCAGGCAGAGCTGTCATGGTGTCCTCCCGTCAGGAGTCAGGCAGAGCTGTCATGGGGTCCTCCCATCAGGAGTCAGGCAGAGCTGTCATGGGTCCTCCCATCAGGAGTCAGGCAGAGCTGTCATGGTGTCCTCCCATCAGGAGTCAGGGAGAGCTGTCATGGGGTCCTCCCGTCAGGAGTCAGGCAGAGCTGTCATGGTGTCCTCCCATCAGGAGTCAGGGAGAGCTGTCATGGTGTCCTCCCATCAGGAGTCAGGGAGAGCTGTCATGGTGTCCTCCCATCAGGAGTCAGGCAGAGCTGTCATGGTGTCCTCCCATCAGGAGTCAGGCAGAGCTGTCATGGTGTCCTCCCATCAGGAGTCAGGGAGCTGTCATGGGGTCCTCCCATCAGGAGTCAGGCAGAGCTGTCATGGGGTCCTCCCATCAGGAGTCAGGCAGAGCTGTCATGGGGTCCTCCCATCAGGAGTCAGGCAGAGCTGTCATGGTGTCCTCCCATCAGGAGTCAGGCAGAGCTGTCATGGGGTCCTCCCATCAGGAGTCAGGGAGCTGTCATGGTGTCCTCCCATCAGGAGTCAGGGAGAGCTGTCATGGTGTCCTCCCATCAGGAGTCAGGCAGAGCTGTCATGGTGTCCTCCCATCAGGAGTCAGGCAGAGCTGTCATGGTGTCCTCCCATCAGGAGTCAGGCAGAGCTGTCATGGTGTCCTCCCGTCAGGAGTCAGGCAGAGCTGTCATGGGGTCCTCCCATCAGGAGTCAGGCAGAGCTGTCATGGGTCCTCCCATCAGGAGTCAGGCAGAGCTGTCATGGTGTCCTCCCATCAGGAGTCAGGGAGAGCTGTCATGGGGTCCTCCCGTCAGGAGTCAGGCAGAGCTGTCATGGTGTCCTCCCATCAGGAGTCAGGGAGAGCTGTCATGGTGTCCTCCCATCAGGAGTCAGGCAGAGCTGTCATGGTGTCCTCCCATCAGGAGTCAGGCAGAGCTGTCATGGTGTCCTCCCATCAGGAGTCAGGCAGAGCTGTCATGGGGTCCTCCCATCAGGAGTCAGGCAGAGCTGTCATGGGGTCCTCCCATCAGGAGTCAGGCAGAGCTGTCATGGTGTCCTCCCATCAGGAGTCAGGCAGAGCTGTCATGGTGTCCTCCCATCAGGAGTCAGGCAGAGCTGTCATGGTGTCCTCCCATCAGGAGTCAGGCAGAGCTGTCATGGGGTCCTCCCATCAGGAGTCAGGCAGAGCTGTCATGGTGTCCTCCCATCAGGAGTCAGGCAGAGCTGTCATGGGGTCCTCCCATCAGGAGTCAGGCAGAGCTGTCATGGGGTCCTCCCATCAGGAGTCAGGCAGAGCTGTCATGGTGTCCTCCCATCAGGAGTCAGGCAGAGCTGTCATGGTGTCCTCCCATCAGGAGTCAGGCAGAGCTGTCATGGTGTCCTCCCATCAGGAGTCAGGCAGAGCTGTCATGGGGTCCTCCCATCAGGAGTCAGGCAGAGCTGTCATGGTGTCCTCCCATCAGGAGTCAGGGAGCTGTCATGGGGTCCTCCCATCAGGAGTCAGGGAGCTGTCATGGGGTCCTCCCATCAGGAGTCAGGCAGAGCTGTCATGGTGTCCTCCCATCAGGAGTCAGGGAGAGCTGTCATGGTGTCCTCCCATCAGGAGTCAGGGAGAGCTGTCATGGGTCCTCCCATCAGGAGTCAGGCAGAGCTGTCATGGTGTCCTCCCATCAGGAGTCAGGCAGAGCTGTCATGGTGTCCTCCCATCAGGAGTCAGGGAGCTGTCATGGTGTCCTCCCATCAGGAGTCAGGCAGAGCTGTCATGGTGTCCTCCCATCAGGAGTCAGGGAGAGCTGTCATGGTTTCCTCCCATCAGGAGTCAGGGAGAGCTGTCATGGGTCCTCCCATCAGGAGTCAGGCAGAGCTGTCATGGGTCCTCCCATCAGGAGTCAGGGAGAGCTGGGTGCCCGCTCATGACTCCGCCATCTTGCTTTTTGCAGCCTGCGGAGCTCGAGCAGTAAGCTGGCGCAGCTGACGCTGGAGCAGATTCTGGAGCATCTGGATAACCTGCGACTGAACCTGTCCAACACCAAGCAGAACTGTGAGTATGGCACCTGCCGGCCCCGCCCACTATCACATGACCTCCGCTACCACATCGTCCACTGTAGGGCTCTGCCGCCATCTGCTGGTCAGACAGGAGTACTGCATGCTACTTGTAAATGTGCAGCAGTGGAGAGGTCGTGTAGACCTTGTTGTGAGAGGACATGGGGCTAATGTAGACGCTGTTGTCGAGGGGGAGGGGGGCAGGCTGCCTTATAACTGGTTCTTCCTGTTAGTTTTCAGCCAGACGCCCATCTTACAGGCCCTGCAGCACGTCCAGGCCAGCTGTGACGAGGCGCACAAGATGAAGTAAGTGCCACCAAATGCCGGATGTAGTGAGAGGTGCCACACGTGCTGCCGCCTGCCGGATGTAGTGAGAGGTGACACACGTGCTGCTGGATGTAGTGAGAGGTGACACACGTGCTGCTGGATGTAGTGAGAGGTGCCACACGTGCTGCCGCCTGCTGGATGTAGTGAGAGGTGACACACGTGCTGCCGCCTGCTGGATGTAGTGAGAGGTGACACACGTGCTGCCGCCTGCTGGATGTAGTGAGAGGTGACACACGTGCTGCCACCTGCTGGATGTAGTGAGAGGTGACACACGTGCTGCCGCCTGCTGGATGTATTGAGAGGTGACACACGTGCTGCTGGATGCAGTGAGAGGTGACACACGTGCTGCCGCCTGCTGGATGTAGTGAGAGGTGACACACGTGCTGCCGCCTGCTGGATGTAGCGAGAGGTGACACACGTGCTGCCGCCTGCTGGATGTAGTGAGAGGTGACACACGTGCTGCCGCCTGCTGGATGTAGTGAGAGGTGACACATGTGCTGCCGCCTGCTGGATGTAGTGAGAGGTGACACACGTGCTGCCGCCTGCTGGATGTAGTGAGAGGTGACACACGTGCTGCCGCCTGCTGGATGTAGTGAGAGGTGACACACGTGCTGCTGGATGTAGTGAGAGGTGACACACGTGCTGCCGCCTGCTGGATGCAGTGAGAGGTGACACACGTGCTGCTGGATGTAGTGAGAGGTGACACACGTGCTGCCGCCTGCTAGATGTAGTGAGAGGTGACACACGTGCTGCCTCCTGCTGGATGCAGTGAGAGGTGACACACGTGCTGCCGCCTGCTGGATGTAGTGAGAGGTGACACACGTGCTGCTGGATGTAGTGAGAGGTGACACACGTGCTGCTGGATGTAGTGAGAGGTGACACACGTGCTGCTGGATGTAGTGAGAGGTGACACACGTGCTGCCGCCTGCTGGATGTAGTGAGAGGTGACACACGTGCTGCCGCCTGCTGGATGTAGTGAGAGGTGACACACGTGCTGCCGCCTGCTGGATGTAGTGAGAGGTGACACACGTGCTGCCGCCTGCTGGATGTAGTGAGAGGTGACACACGTGCTGCCGCCTGCTGGATGTAGTGAGAGGTGACACACGTGCTGCCGCCTGCTGGATGTAGTGAGAGGTGACACACGTGCTGCTGGATGTAGTGAGAGGTGACACACGTGCTGCCGCCTGCTGGATGTAGTGAGAGGTGACACACGTGCTGCCGCCTGCTGGATGTAGTGAGAGGTGACACACGTGCTGCCGCCTGCTGGATGTAGTGAGAGGTGACACACGTGCTGCCGCCTGCTGGATGTAGTGAGAGGTGACATACGTGCTGCTGGATGTAGTGAGAGGTGACCCACGTGCTGCTGGATGTAGTGAGAGGTGACACACGTGCTGCTGGATGTAGTGAGAGGTGACACACGTGCTGCCGCCTGCTGGATGTAGTGAGAGGTGACACACGTGCTGCCGCCTGCTGGATGCAGTGAGAGGTGACACACGTGCTGCCTCCTGCTGGATGCAGTGAGAGGTGACACACGTGCTGCTGGATGTAGTGAGAGGTGACATACGTGCTGCTGGATGTAGTGAGAGGTGACACACGTGCTGCTGGATGTAGTGAGAGGTGACACACGTGCTGCCGCCTGCTGGATGTAGTGAGAGGTGACACACGTGCTGCCGCCTGCTGGATGCAGTGAGAGGTGACACACGTGCTGCCTCCTGCTGGATGCAGTGAGAGGTGACACACGTGCTGCTGGATGTAGTGAGAGGTGACACACGTGCTGCCACCTGCTGGATGCAGTGAGAGGTGACACACATGCTGCCGCCTGCTGGATGCAGTGAGAGGTGACACACGTGCTGCCGCCTGCTGGATGTAGTGAGAGGTGACACACGTGCTGCCGCCTGCTGGATGTAGTGAGAGGTGACACACGTGCTGCCGCCTGCTGGATGTAGTGAGAGGTGACCCACGTGCTGCTGGATGTAGTGAGAGGTGACACACGGGCTGCTGGATGTAGTGAGAGGTGACACACGTGCTGCTGGATGCAGTGAGAGGTGACACACGTGCTGCCGCCTGCTGGATGTAGTGAGAGGTGACACACGTGCTGCTGGATGCAGTGAGAGGTGACACACGTGCTGCCACCTGCTGGATGCAGTGAGAGGTGACACACGTGCTGCCGCCTGCTGGATGCAGTGAGAGGTGACACACGTGCTGCCTCCTGCTGGATGCAGTGAGAGGTGACACACGTGCTGCCACCTGCTGGATGCAGTGAGAGGTGACACACGTGCTGCCACCTGCTGGATGCAGTGAGAGGTGACACGTGCTGCCGCCTGCTGGATGCAGTGAGAGGTGACACACGTGCTGCCACCTGCTGGATGCAGTGAGAGGTGACACGTGCTGCCACCTGCTGGATGCAGTGAGAGGTGACACACGTGCTGCCGCCTGCTGGATGTAGTGAGAGGTGACACACGTGCTGCCGCCTGCTGGATGCAGTGAGAGGTGACACACGTGCTGCCGCCTGCTGGATGTAGTGAGAGGTGACACACGTGCTGCCGCCTGCTGGATGCAGTGGGAGGTGACATACGTGCTGCCGCCTGCTGAATGTAGTGAGAGGTGACACACGTGCTGCCACCTGCTGGATGCAGTGAGAGGTGACACACGTGCTGCCACCTGCTGGATACAGTGAGAGGTGACACACGTGCTGCTGGATGTAGTGAGAGGTGACACACGTGCTGCCGCCTGCTGGATGTAGTGAGAGGTGACACACGTGCTGCTGGATGTAGTGAGAGGTGACACACGTGCTGCCGCCTGCTGGATGCAGTGGGAGGTGACATACGTGCTGCCGCCTGCTGAATGTAGTGAGAGGTGACACACGTGCTGCCGCCTGCTGGATGCAGTGGGAGGTGACATACGTGCTGCCGCCTGCTGAATGTAGTGAGAGGTGACACACGTGCTGCCACCTGCTGGATGCAGTGAGAGGTGACACACGTGCTGCTGGATGTAGTGAGAGGTGACACACGTGCTGCTGGATGCAGTGAGAGGTGACACACGTGCTGCCACCTGCTGGATACAGTGAGAGGTGACACACGTGCTGCTGGATGTAGTGAGAGGTGACACACGTGCTGCCGCCTGCTGGATGTAGTGAGAGGTGACACGTGCTGCCGCCTGCTGGATGTAGTGAGAGGTGACACACGTGCTGCCGCCTGCTGGATGTAGTGAGAGGTGACACACGTGCTGCCGCCTGCTGGATGTAGTGAGAGGTGACACGTGCTGCCGCCTGCTGGATGTAGTGAGAGGTGACACACGTGCTGCCGCCTGCTGGATGCAGTGAGAGGTGACACACGTGCTGCCGCCTGCTGGATGTAGTGAGAGGTGACACACGTGCTGCCGCCTGCTGGATGTAGTGAGAGGTGACACACGTGCTGCCGCCTGCTGGATGCAGTGAGAGGTGACACACGTGCTGCCGCCTGCTGGATGTAGTGAGAGGTGACACACGTGCTGCCGCCTGCTGGATGTAGTGAGAGGTGACACACGTGCTGCTGGATGCAGTGAGAGGTGACACACGTGCTGCAGCCTGCTGGATGCAGTGAGAGGTGACACACGTGCTGCCGCCTGCTGGATGTAGTGAGAGGTGACACACGTGCTGCTGAATGTAGTGAGAGGTGACACACGTGCTGCTGGATGTAGTGAGAGGTGACACACGTGCTGCCGCCTGCTGGATGTAGTGAGAGGTGACACACGTGCTGCAGCCTGCTGGATGCAGTTAGAGGTCACATGCTGCCACCTGCTGGTTACCCTGGGTACTGCACCCACAGTAGGGTGACGCTGACCACAGAGCTTACTGCTCCTCAGGTTCAGCGACCTTTTCTCATTGGCCGAGGAGTATGAAGACTCAACAAAACCGCCCAAGAGCCGGCGGAAAGGTCCCATGACGAGTCCGCGCAGCAGGAAGAACGCGGCACAGCCCGCTAATACGGAGGAGGAGTCTGCGTCCAGCAGTGCCTCGGTGAGCACCGGGGAGAGTGCAGCCTCTGTGGGGTGGCCTGCGGCAGCAGGATGATGGGGGTGATTGCTGTTGGGGTCCCTTTAACCCTTTGCTGTCCTCTGCGTCTCACATGTAGGAGGAGGAAGATGCAAAGCCGAAACCCACAAAAAGGAAGCGGAAGGGCTCGGCGGCGGTCGGGTCAGACAGTGACTGAGGGGCGGAGCCGGATGAGGGTCACATGATTATTCTCTGGTCTGGATCGGGCAGATGCCATCTTCACAGAGACCAAGCTCGCAGGGGGCACAGCCAGCTCCCCTCCCCCACACGGGATGCCCGCGGCAGGATGTTTATACTGAAGCAAATTTAATATTTTCTTACTGGACTGTAAATAAATGTCTCCTGGCGGCGAATAGCGCGCCAACCGGGCGATTTATACCGCAAGATATTTTACATCACAAATAAAAGAATTCCTGACAACCAGGTCTGCTCACTGACAACCCACAGCAGCACAGAGGAATGCTGTGGAATGAAAACCATATACAGTTACTGCTGAGAGGTTGTCACAGCGACGCCCCCGGCGGTAAGAAAAGAGCACCACTCAATAGAATACAGGCAATACTATAACTGTCACTATACGTTAATATGTAAGGTCGGGTCACCAGCCGCCAATCTCACCCCCGTGTGCAGCTGGACGGGCCCCGAGTGACTCCATAAGGTCCTGGGAGCTTGTCACAGGTATCTGGAGCCATGCTGACTGCAATGCATCCCACAGCTGCTGGAGGGGGTGTGGTGGGGTCCATAGAGGGGACACGACCATCGAGGTGGTCCCACAGCTGCTGGAGGGGTCCATAGAGGGGCACACGACCATCGAGGAGGTCCTACAGCTGCTGGAGGGGGTGTGGTGGGGTCCATAGAGGGGACACTACTATCGAGGTGGTCCCACAGCTGCTGGAGGGGGTGTGGTGGGGTCCATAGAGGGGACACGACCATCGAGGTGGTCCCACAGCTGCTGGAGGGGGCGTTGTGTGGTCCATAGAGGGGACACAACCATCGAGGAGGTCCCACAGCTGCTGGAGTGGGCGTGGTGGGGTCCATAGAGGGGACACGACCATCGAGGTGGTCCCACAGCTGCTGGAGGGGTCCATAGAGGGGCACACTACCATCGAGGAGGTCCTACAGCTGCTGGAGGGGGTGTGGTGGGGTCCATAGAGGGGACACTACTATCGAGGTGGTCTCACAGCTGCTGGAGGGGGCATGGTGGGGTCCATAGAGGGGACACAACCATCGAGGAGGTCCCACAGCTGCTGGAGGGGGCGTTGTGGGGTCCATAGAGGGGACACAACCATCGAGGAGGTCCCACAGCTGCTGGAGGGGGCGTGGTGGGTTCCATAGAGCGGACACGACCATCGAGGTGGTCCCACAGCTGCTGGAGGGGGCATGGTGGGGTCCATAGAGGGGACACAACCATCGAGGAGGTCCCACAGCTGCTGGAGGGGGCATGGTGGGGTCCATAGAGGGGACACAACCATCGAGGAGGTCCCACAGCTGCTGGAGGGGGCGTGGTGGGTTCCATAGAGGGGACACGACCATCGAGGTGGTCCTACAGCTTCTGGAGTGGGCATGGTGGGGTCCATAGAGGGGACACAACCATCGAGGTGGTCCCACAGCTGCTGGAGGGGGCGTGGTGGGGTCCATAGAGGGGACACAACCATCGAGGTGGTCCCACAGCTGCTGGAGGGGGCGTGGTGGGGTCCATAGAGGGGACACTACTATCGAGGAGGTCCCACAGCTGCTGGAGGGGGCGTGGTGGGTTCCATAGAGGGGACACGACCATCGAGGTGCTCCCACAGCTGCTGGAGGGGGCATGGTGGGGTCCATAGAGGGGACACAACCATCGAGGAGGTCCCACAGCTGCTGGAGGGGGCGTGGTGGGGTCCATAGAGGGGACACAACCATCGAGGTGGTCCCACAGCTGCTGGAGGGGGCGTGGTGGGGTCCATAGAGGGGACACTACTATCGAGGTGGTCCCACAGCTTCTGGAGGGGGCATGGTGGGGTCCATAGAGGGTACACAACCATCGAGGTGGTCCCACAGCTGCTGGAGGGGGCGTTGTGGGGTCCATAGAGGGGACACAACCATCGAGGAGGTCCCACAGCTGCTGGAGGGGGCATGGTGGGGTCCATAGAGGGGACACGGCCATCGAGGTGGTCCCACAGCTGCTGGAGGGGTCATGGTGGGGTCCATAGAGGGGACACGACCATGGAGGTGTTCCACAGCTGCTGGAGGGGGCGTGGTGGGGTCCATAGAGGAGACACGACCATGGAGGTGGTCCCACAGCTGCTGGAGGGGGCGTGGTGGGGTCCATAGAGGGGACACAACCATTGAGGTGGTCCCACAGCTGCTGGAGGGGGCGTGGTGGGGTCCATAGAGGGGACATGACCATCGAGTTCATCTATGTTTTAGTCACTGACTATAACGTGGCTCATCCTGATTGGTCAGTTAAGTGTTGGAACATTATGGCTACCCGCAGGGGCAGCACTACTATAAGGGGGCACTGAGGGGACAGCACTGCTGTAAGGAGGCACTGAGGGGACAGCACTGCTGTAAGGAGGCACTGAGGGGACAGCACTGCTGTAGGGGGACACTGAAGGGGTAGCACTGCTGTAAGGGGACACTGAAGGGGTAGTACTGCTGTAAGGGGGCACCACTGCTGTAAGGAGGCACTGAGGGGGAAGCTCTGCTGTAAGGGGGGCAGCTCTGCTGTAACGAGGCACTGAGGGGGCAGCTCTGCTGTAAGGGGACACTGAAGGGGTAGCACTGCTGTAAGGGGGCACTAAAGGAACAGCACTACTGTAAGGGGTCACTGAGGGGACAGCACTGCTTTAAGGGGCACACAGATAAATCGGCAGATAGGACGGCACTACTCCAACTCTCCTCCACTGTTTTTACGTAAAGGGAACATTCTCTGCGATGGTGACACCGGGGCTCACAGCAGACTTTAGTGGTGCTCAGTCTCGCCAATAAAAGTCCAATTCTTACTTTATTGTTCCACATAGACACAGAAACGTACAGGCGGACGATAGGGGTACGTGAGGCCACGGCTGTCCTGCTTAGATCACGCTTCCTCGGGCCTCCTTACGTAGTGTCACTTTTATGCATCAGCGCCGCCAAGACAGACATGCGCACAAGCAGCGCTACCGATAATACATAAAATACATGAACCTAACAATAAGGTGCAACAATACAACAATGCCTATAAAGGTCATTCCGACCTAACGAGCCCATGGCATTGGCTTTAATGATCCGCGTAATAATGGAGTGTGTCTATCGCCCCCTGCTGGTATAAAGCGGACTGCTTCCAGGCCTGAGACTGTTAGCACCCTGGGGTCACCTCCATGTGTCTCCGACATGTTTATCCAGCCGTGGACAAAAGATGTCACCAAATTAAACTGCTCTCTTATTCTTTCAAATAACGGTCGGATAGTTTTACCGATATAGAAGCGACCACCGGGACGCATTATCAGGACGCCAGGTGATAATCCTGGGCTGAGGGTTGTATCTACAGAATGAACACTTCCCACGTTTGCGTTTGCCCCTAGGGACGTATTCCTTCAGCCATGTGTCCGAATATCTGCTCCGGACCAACCTGTCTTTCAAGGGATGGCTATGCCTAAACGCAGCTATAGGTTTTCTCTGCGTCAGGCCATTATGTTATATAGTCCTACGGGTGGCATCCGCCGTCGGGCTATGTTTATATGAAAACCTAAACCTGTGAGGGGTCCGATTTCCTTTATCCCTTTTAGGATTTTTTTTTACCAAGCAACAAGTTATCCTGAGGGAATCGTGAAGCTCTTAACATTGATTTATGGAGATCCCTCCAGGGGTAGCCTCTCGTCTGCCTGTACGTTCTGTGTCTATGTGGAACAATAAAGTAAGAATTGGACTTTTATTGGCAAGTGCCGTCTTTCATCTTCATACTGCTGTAAGTGGGCACTGAGGGGACAGCACTGCTGTAAGTGAGCGCTGAGGGGGTAGCACTGCTGTAAGGGGACTCTGAGGGGGTAGCACTGCTGTAAGGGGGCTGCACTGCTGTAAGTGGGCACTGAGGGGACAGCACTGCTGTAAGTGAGCGCTGAGAGGGCAGCACTACTGTAAGGGGACTCTGAGGGGGTAGCACTGCTGTAAGGGGGCACTAAAGGAACAGCACTGCTGTAAGGGGGCACTGAGGGGGCAGCACTGCTGTAAGGGGGCACTGAGGGGGTAGCACTGCAGTAAGTGGGCACTGAGGGGACAGCACTGTTGTAAGGGGACTCTGAGGGGGTAGCACTGCTGTAAGGGGGCTGCACTGCTGTAAGTGGGCACTGAGGGGACAGCACTGCTGTAAGAGGACTCTGAGGGGGTAGCACTGCTGTAAGTGAGCGCTGAGGGGGCAGCACTGCTGTAAGTGAGCGCTGAGGGGGCAGCACTGCTGTAAGTGGACTCTGAGGGGGTAGCACTGCTGTAAGGGGGCACTGAGGGGGCAGCACTGCTGTAAGGGGGCAGCACTGCTGTAAGGGGACTCTGAGGGGGTAGCACTGCTGTAAGTGGGCTCTGAGGGGACAGCACTGCTGTAAGGGGACTCTGAGGGGGTAGCACTGCTGTAAGTGGGCTCTGAGGGGACAGCACTGCTGTATGGGGACTCTGAGGGGGTAACACTGCTGTAAGTGAGCGCTGAGGGGGCAGCACTGCTGTAAGTGGACTCTGAGGGGGTAGCACTGCTGTAAGGGGGCACTGAGGGGGTAGCACTCCTGTTAGGGGGCTGCACTGCTGTAAGTGGGCACTGAGGGAACAGCACTGCTGTAAGGGGACTCTGAAGGGGTAGCACTGCTGTAAGTGAGCGCTGAGGGAGCAGCACTGCTGTAAGTGGACTCTGAGGGGGTAGCACTGCTGTAAGGGGGCACTGAGGGGGCAGCACTGCTGTAAGGGGGCACTGAGGGGGTAGCACTCCTGTTAGGGGGCTGCACTGCTGTAAGTGGGCACTGAGGGAACAGCACTGCTGTAAGGGGACTCTGAGGGGGTAGCACTGCTGTAAGGGGGCACTAAAGAAACAGCACTGCTGTAAGGGGGCACTGAGGGGGTAGCACTGCTGTAAGGGGGCAGCTCTGCTGTAAGAGGACACTGAGGGGGCAGCACTGCTGTAAGTGAGCGCTGAGGGGGTAACTGCTGTAAAGGGACTCTGAGGGGGGTAGCACTGCCGTAAGTGAGCGCTGAGGGGGTAGCACTGCTGTAAGGGGGCACTAAAGGAACAGCACTGCTGTAAGGGGGAACTGAGGGGGCAGCACTGCTGTAAGGGGGCACTGAGGGGGTAGCACTGCTGTAAGGGGGCAGCTCTGCTGTAAGAGGGCACTGAGGAGGCAGCACTGCTGAAAGTGAGTGCTGAGGGGGTAGCACTGCTGTAAGGGGGCACTAAAGGAACAGCACTGCTGTAAGGGGGAACTGAGGGGGCAGCACTGCTGTAAGTGGGCTCTGAGGGGACAGCACTGCTGTAAGGGGACTCTGAGGGGGTAACACTGCTGTAAGTGAGCGCTGAGGGGGCAGCACTACTGTAAGGGGACTCTGAGGGGGTAGCACTGCTGTAAGTGAGCGCTGAGGGGGCAGCACTGCTGTAAGTGGACTCTGAGGGGGTAGCACTGCTGTAAGGGGGCACTGAGGGGGCAGCACTGCTGTAAGGGGGCACTGAGGGGGTAGCAGTCCTGTTAGGGGGCTGCACTGCTGTAAGTGGGCACTGAGGGAACAGCACTGCTGTAAGGGGACTCTGAGGGGGTAGCACTGCTGTAAGGGGGCACTAAAGGAACAGCACTGCTGTAAGGGGGCACTGAGGGGGTAGCACTGCTGTAAGGGGGCAGCTCTGCTGTAAGAGGGCACTGAGGGGGCAGCACTGCTGTAAGTGAGCGCTGAGGGGGTAACTGCTGTAAAGGGACTCTGTGGGGGGTAGTGTCATCGCAATTCATGCGACTCTCCTTCTTCTTTGTGTGGTGCCAAATCAATTAGAAGTATAAGTATGTGCATGCCATACAGCTTTATAATGAGACCAGACACGCTAGGTGGTTAGCACTGCCGTAAGTGAGCGCTGAGGGGGTAGCACTGCTGTAAGGGGGCACTAAAGGAACAGCACTGCTGTAAGGGGGAACTGAGGGGGCAGCACTGCTGTAAGGGGGCACTGAGGGGGTAGCACTGCTGTAAGGGGGCAGCTCTGCTGTAAGAGGGCACTGAGGAGGCAGCACTGCTGAAAGTGAGTGCTGAGGGGTAGCACTGCTGTAAGGGGACTCTGAGGGGGTAGCACTGCTGTAAGGGGGCACTAAAGGAACAGCACTGCTGTAAGGGGGCACTGAGGGGGCAGCACTGCTGTAAGGGGGCACTGAGGGGGTAGCACTGCTGTAAGGGGGCAGCTCTGCTGTAAGAGGGCACTGAGGGGGCAGCACTGCTGTAAGTGAGCGCTGAGGGGGTAACTGCTGTAAGGGGACGCTGAGGGGGTAGCACTGCTGTAAGGGGACTCTGAGGGGGGTAGCACTGCTGTAAGTGAGCGCTGAGGGGGTAGCACTGCTGTAAGGGGACTCTGAGGGGGGTAGCACTGCCGTAAGTGAGCGCTGAGGGGGTAGCACTGCTGTAAGAGGACTCTGAGGGGGTAGCACTGCTGTAAGGGGGCACTAAAGGAACAGCACTGCTGTAAGGGGGCACTAAAGGAACAGCACTGCTGTAAGGGGGCACTGAGGGGGCAGCACTGCTGTAAGTGGGCACTGAGGGGACAGCACTGCTGTAAGTGAGTGCTGAAGGGGCAGCACTGCTGTAAGGGGACTGAGGGGGAAGCACTGCTGTAAGTGAGCGCTGAGGGGGTAGCACTGCTGTAAGGGGACTCTGAGGGGGTAGCACTGCTGTAAGGGGGCACTAAAGGAACAACAATGCTGTAAGGGGGCACTGAGGGGGTAGCACTGCTGTAAGTGGGCACTGAGGGGGTAGCACTTCTGTAAGGGGACTCTGAGGGGGTAACACTGCTGTAAGAGGGCACTAAAGGAACAGCACTGCTGTAAGGGGGCACTGAGGGGGCAGCACTGCTGTAAGTGGGCACTGAGGGGATAGCACTGCTGTAAGGGGGCACTGAAGGGCAGTACTGCTGTAAGGGGGCACTGAGGGGACAGCACTACTGTAAGGGGACTCTGAGTGGGTAGCACTGGTGTAAGGTGGCACTGAGGGGGCAGCACTGCTGTAAGGGGGCACTGAGGGGGTAGCACTGCTGTAAGGGGGCAGCTCTGCTGTAAGAGGGCACTGAGGGGGCAGCACTGCTGTAAGTGAGCTCTGAGGGGGTAGCACTGCTGTAAGGGGGCACTAAAGGAACAGCACTGCTGCAAGGGGGCACTGAGGGGGCAGCACTGCTATAAGGGGGCACTGAGGGGGTAGCACTGCTGTAAGGGGGCAGCTCAGCTGTAAGGGGGCAGCTCAGCTGTAAGGGGACTCTGAGGGGGGTAGCACTGCTGTAAGTGAGCGCTGAGGGGGTAGCACTGCTGTAAGGGGGCACTAAAGGAACAGCACTGTTGTAAGGGGGCAGCTCAGCTGTAAGGGGACTCTGAGGGGGTAGCACTGCTGTAAGTGAGCCCTGAGGGGGCAGCACTGCTGTAAGTGAGCGCTGAGGGGGCAGCACTGCTGTAAGTGAGCGCTGAGGGGGAAGCACTACTGTAAGGGGACTCTGAGGGGGTAGCACTGCTGTAAGGGGACTCTGAGGGGGGGGGGGGGGGGGGGGGGTAGTAGATATTAGCTGGAGGGGGTAGTAGTCTTACATGAGAGGAGTAGTAGTAGATGGTAGAGGGGGGAATGGGGCGTACTGTGTGAGGGGCGTGTCCCCGTCGTGTGGGCGTGCCCCGGCTCTCTGGTGATGGCGCTCTGGCTGGCTCTCCTGCTGCTCCCGCTCCTGGGGCTGTGGTTGTGGCCCCGGGGGCCCCTGCGGCTCCGGCTGCTGCTGGAGGACCTCCGCTTCAGTGTGCGGGCGGCGCGGCTGAGGCGCTGTGTGCGGCGCTGGCTCCAGCAGGGGGCGCTCTCCCTCCCGGGGCTCTTCCAGCTGCAGCTCCGGGCTCGGCCGGACTCCGTCTTCCTTCTGTACCGGGACCAGAGCGTCACCTACCGGCAGCTGGAGGCCCGCAGCAACCGCGCCGCCCGGGCCCTCTCCTCCGCCGCCGCCGCCCCGCTCCCCCCCGGGGCCACTGTGGCCCTGCTCCTCGGGAACGAGCCGCGCTTCCTGGCCGCCTGGTTCTCCCTGCACAAGCTGCGCATGGTGGCGGCCTTCCTGAACACCAACGTCCGCCGAGGGGCCCTGAGACACTGCCTGGCGGCCTGCGGGGCCCGGGGCCTCATCACCAGCCCGGGTAACGAGACTAACGACCCCTGACCTTTAACCCCTGCTGACCCTTAACCCCTGCTGTATGCTGACCCCTGACCCCTGCAGTATGCCGACCCCTGCCGTCTCCTGACCCCTGCCGTCTCCTGACCCCTGCAGTATGCCGACCCCTGCCGTCTCCTGACCCCTGCCGTATGCTGACCCCTGCCGTATGCCGACCCCTGACCCCTGCAGTATGCTGCCCCCTGCCGTATGCCGACTCCTGACCCCTGCCGTATGCCGACCCCTGCCGTCTCCTGACCCCTGCCGTATGCCGACCCCTGCCGTCTCCTGACCCCTGCCGTATGCCGACCCCTGCCGTATGCTGACTCCTGACCCCTGCCGTATGCTGACCCCTGCCGTATGCCGACCCCTGCTGACTCCTGACCCCTGCCGTATGCCGACTCCTGACCCCTGCCGTATGCCGACTCCTGACCCCTGCCGTATGCCGACTCCTGACCCCTGCCGTATGCCGACTCCTGACCCCTGCCGTATGCCGACTCCTGACCCCTGCCGTATGCCGACTCCTGACCCCTGCCGTATGCCGACTCCTGACCCCTGCCGTATGCCGACTCCTGACCCCTGCCGTATGCCGACTCCTGACCCCTGCCGTATGCCGACCCCTGACCCCTGCAGTATGCTGCCCCCTGCCGTATGCCGACTCCTGACCCCTGCCGTATGCCGACCCCTGCCGTCTCCTGACCCCTGCCGTATGCCGACCCCTGCCGTCTCCTGACCCCTGCCGTATGCCGACCCCTGCCGTATGCCGACCCCTGCTGACTCCTGACCCCTGCCGTATGCCGACCCCTGCCGTATGCCGACCCCTGCTGACTCCTGACCCCTGCCGTATGCCGACTCCTGACCCCTGCCGTATGCCGACTCCTGACCCCTGCCGTATGCCGACTCCTGACCCCTGCCGTATGCCGACTCCTGACCCCTGCCGTATGCCGACCCCTGCCGTCTCCTGACCCCTGCCGTATGCCGACCCCTGCCGTCTCCTGACCCCTGCCTTATGCCGACCCCTGCCGTATGCTGACTCCTGACCCCTGCCGTATGCTGACCCCTGCCGACTCCTGACCCCTGCCGTATGCCGACCCCTGCTGACTCCTGACCCCTGCCGTATGCCGACTCCTGACCCCTGCCGTATGCCGACTCCTGACCCCTGCCGTATGCCGACTCCTGACCCCTGCCGTATGCCGACTCCTGACCCCTGCCGTATGCCGACTCCTGACCCCTGCCGTATGCCGACTCCTGACCCCTGCCGTATGCCGACTCCTGACCCCTGCCGTATGCCGACTCCTGACCCCTGCCGTATGCCGACTCCTGACCCCTGCCGTATGCCGACTCCTGACCCCTGCCGTATGCCGACTCCTGACCCCTGCCGTATGCCGACTCCTGACCCCTGCCGTATGCCGACTCCTGACCCCTGCCGTATGCCGACTCCTGACCCCTGCCGTATGCCGACCCCTGACCCCTGCCGTATGCCGACCCCTGACCCCTGCCGTATGCCGAGCCCTGCCGTATGCCGAGCCCTGCCGTATGCCGAGCCCTGCCGTATGCCGAGCCCTGCCGTATGCCGAGCCCTGCCGTATGCTGACCCCTGACCCCTGCCGTATGCTGACCCCTGACCCCTGCCGTATGCTGACCCCTGACCCCTGCCGTATGCTGACCCCTGACCCCTGCCGTATGCCGACCCCTTACCCCTGCCGTATGCCGACTCCTGACCCCTGCCGTATGCCGACTCCTGACCCCTGCCGTATGCCGACTCCTGACCCCTGCCGTATGCCGACTCCTGACCCCTGCCGTATGCCGACTCCTGACCCCTGCCGTATGCCGACCCCTGACCCCTGCCGTATGCCGACCCCTGACCCCTGCCGTATGCCGACCCCTGACCCCTGCCGTATGCCGACCCCTGACCCCTGCCGTATGCCGACCCCTGCCGTATGCCGACCCCTGCCGTATGCCGACCCCTGCCGTATGCCGACCCCTGACCCCTGCCGTATGCCGACTTCTGCCGTATGCCGACCCCTGCCGTATGCCGACCCCTGACCCCTGCCGTATGCCGACTTCTGCCGTATGCCGACCCCTGACCCCTGCCGTATGCCGACCCCTGACCCCTGCCGTATGCCGACCCCTGACCCCTGCCGTATGCCGACTCCTGACCCCTGCCGTATGCCGACTCCTGACCCCTGCCTTATGCCGACTCCTGACCCCTGCCTTATGCCGACTCCTGACCCCTGCCGTATGCCGACCCCTGCCGTATGCCGACCCCTGCCGTATGCCGACCCCTGCCGTATGCCGACCCCTGCCGTATGCCGACCCCTGACCCCTGCCGTATGCCGACCCCTGACCCCTGCCGTATGCCGACTCCTGACCCCTGCCTTATGCCGACTCCTGACCCCTGCCTTATGCCGACTCCTGACCCCTGCCGTATGCCGACTCCTGACCCCTGCTGTGTCCTGACCACTTGCTGTATGCTGACCCCTGACCCTTGCTGTATCCTGACCCCTGCCGTATGCTGACTCCTGACCCCTGCCGTATGCTGACCCCTGCCGTATGCTGACTCCTGACCCCTGCCGTATGCTGACCCCTGCCGTATGCTGACTCCTGACCCCTGCCGTATGCTGACCCCTGCCGTATGCTGACCCCTGCCGTATGCTGACTCCTGACCCCTGCCGTATGCTGACCCCTGCCGTATGCTGACTCCTGACCCCTGCCGTATGCTGACCCCTGCCGAATACTGACCCCGTTATGTGCTGACCCCTGCAGTGTGTACTGATGTCCTGTTCTTGTCGCTCAGAGCTCTTTGCCGCGGTCCTGGAGATTCTCCCGGAGCTGCAGGACATGGGGGTCACCGTCTGGGTGATGGGGCCGGGACAGTTTCCCCCCGGGGTCATTAACATGCAGGATCTGATGGAGGAGGCGTCAGAGAGCCCTCCGCCGGGCCTGACTGGGACCCCCGAGAACCCCCTGGATACGGCCATCTGCATCTTCACATCAGGGACCACAGGTAATGATGGCGGGCGATCACATGACCCGGGGGCGTGGCTGGTGGTCACCTGACGTTCCCTGTCTCCCGCCAGGGCTGCCCAAGGCGGCGCGGATCAGTAACCTGAAGACCCTGCTGTGCTGCGCCTTCTACCATCTGTGCGGGGCCGGCGCCGGGGACGTCATCTACATGTCGCTGCCCCTCTACCACAAGTCCGGAGCCCTGCTGGGGGTGGGCGGCTGCCTGGGGATCGGTGAGTGCTGACAGGGCGCCAGCGGGGGGGAGCCACGGCCAGGCTACTGACATGGGGGCTTCTCTTCCAGGGGCCACCCTAGTCCTGAAGGAGCGATTCTCCGCCTCTCACTTCTGGAGCGACTGCCGAAAACACGGGGTGACCGTCTTCCAGTACATCGGGGAGCTGTGCCGCTACCTCACCAACCAGCCGCAGGTACCACCGCGCCCGCCCCGCGCCGGAGGCCGCTGCCCGCATCATGTGACTCTTTACTTTTCATGCAGAGCGAGGATGAGACGAGGCATAAAGTGCGATTGGCGGCCGGAAGCGGACTGCGCCCCGACGTCTGGAAGGATTTCACCCGACGCTTCGGGAACGTTAAGATCTTCGAGACGTACGGGATGACGGAATTCAACATCAGCTTCCTGAACTACACCGCCACCCCCGGAGCTGTCGGTCGTGGTACATTCCTGTACAAGGTGGGTACCACCATTCTGCAGATCTGTAGAGGGGTCAGAGGTGTAATAATCTGCAGGATATATCACTATGTATCTGTCAGGAGGTAGAGAGGACAGAGCGATGTTCTGCAGATCTGTAGAGAGGTCAGAGGTGTAATAATCTGCAGGATATATCACTATGTATTTGTCAGGGGGTAGAGAGGACAGAGCGATATTCTGCAGATCTGTAGAGAGGTCAGAGGTGTAATAATCTGCAGGATATATCACTATGTATCTGTCAGGAGGTAGAGAGGACAGAGCGATGTTCTGCAGATCTGTAGAGAGGTCAGAGGTGTAATAATCTGCAGGATATATCACTATGTATCTGTCAGGAGGTAGAGAGGACAGAGCGATGTTCTGCAGATCTGTAGAGAGGTCAGAGGTGTAATAATCTGCAGGATATATCACTATGTATTTGTCAGGGGGTAGAGAGGACAGAGCGATATTCTGCAGATCTGTAGAGAGGTCAGAGGTGTAATAATCTGCAGGATATCTCTAGGCATCTGTCAGCAGTGGAGGGTGCGATGTTCTGCAGATCTCTAGAGAGGTGTAATAATCTGCAGGATATATCACTATGTATCTGTCAGGGGGTAGAGAGGACAGAGCGATGTTCTGCCGATCTAGAGAGGTGTAATAGTCTGCAGGAGATATCATTGTGTATCTGTCAGGAGGCAGAGGGGACAGAGCGATGTTCTGCAGATCTGTAGAGAGGTCAGAGGTGTAATAATCTGCAGGATATATCTAGGCATCTGTCAGCAGTGGAGGGTGCGATGTTCTGCAGTGGATAAGTTTGTGCCCCCCTCTCCCCCCTTTGTGTTCTGCAGCGTTTCTGCTCCTTTGAGCTCATCCGCTATGACATCCAGCAGGGGGAGCCGGTGAGGGACGGCCAGGGTTGGTGTCAGCTGACCAGCACAGGTTTGTCCTCTTGGTGAATCTTCTACCTCTGCTTGCTGTCAGTAGGGTGTTTACGGGGGCTGTGTCTCTGTGTGCAGGAGAGACGGGGCTCCTCATCTCCCCTGTGACCCCCACTTCTCCATTCTTGGGGTACGTGGGCAGCCGGGAGCTGTCGGAGAAGAAGCTGCTGAGAGACGTCTTCCGGCCCGGGGACTGTTACTTTAACACCGGGGACCTGATGATGCAGGACAACCTCGGCCACGTCTACTTCCGGGACCGGACGGGCGACACCTTCAGGTGCTGACCCTCAGCCCCTCCTCTGCGCTCCCCTCATCTTCTCTGCTCCCATCTCCTTCTCTGCTCTCCTCCCATCTCCTTCTCTGCTCTGCTCTCCTCCCATCTCCTTCTCTGCTCTGCTCTCCTCCCATCTCCTTCTCTGCTCTGCTCTCCTCCCCTCTCCTTCTCTGCTCTGCTCTCCTCCCATCTCCTTCTCTGCTCTCCTCCCATCTCCTTCTCTGCTCTTCTCTCCTCCCATCTCCTTCTCTGCTCTGCTCTCCTCCCCTCTCCTTCTCTGCTCTCCTCCCATCTCCTTCTCTCCTCCCATCTCCTTCTCTCCTCCCATCTCCTTCTCTGCTCTGCTCTCCTCCCATCTCCTTCTCTCCTCCCATCTCCTTCTCTGCTCTGCTCTCCTCCCATCTCCTTCTCTGCTCTCCTCCCATCTCCTTCTCTGCTCTGCTCTCCTCCCATCTCCTTCTCTGCTCTCCTCCCATCTCCTTCTCTGCTCTGCTCTCCTCCCCTCTCCTTCTCTGCTCTTCTCTCCTCCCATCTCCTTCTCTGCTCTGCTCTCCTCCCATCTCCTTCTCTGCTCTGCTCTCCTCCCATCTCCTTCTCTGCTCTGCTCTCCTCCCATCTCCTTCTCTGCTCTCCTCCCATCTCCTTCTCTGCTCTGCTCTCCTCCCCTCTCCTTCTCTGCTCTTCTCTCCTCCCATCTCCTTCTCTGCTCTGCTCTCCTCCCATCTCCTTCTCTGCTCTCCTCCCATCTCCTTCTCTGCTCTGCTCTCCTCCCCTCTCCTTCTCTGCTCTTCTCTCCTCCCATCTCCTTCTCTGCTCTGCTCTCCTCCCATCTCCTTCTCTGCTCTCCTCCCATCTCCTTCTCTGCTCTCCTCCCCTCTCCTTCTCTGCTCTGCTCTCCTCCCCTCTCCTTCTCTGCTCTGCTCTCCTCCCATCTCCTTCTCTCCTCCCATCTCCTTCTCTGCTCTCCTCCCCTCTCCTTCTCTGCTCTGCTCTCCTCCCCTCTCCTTCTCTGCTCTGCTCTCCTCCCCTGCTCTCCTCCCATCTCCTTCTCTGCTCTCCTCCTCTGCTCTGCTCTCCTCCCCTCTCCTTCTCTGCTCTCCTCCCCTCTCCTTCTCTGCTCTGCTCTCCTCCCATCTCCTTCTCTCCTCCCATCTCCTTCTCTGCTCTCCTCCCCTCTCCTTCTCTGCTCTCCTCCCATCTCCTTCTCTGCTCTGCTCTCCTCCCCTCTCCTTCTCTGCTCTGCTCTCCTCCCATCTCCTTCTCTGCTCTCCTCCCATCTCCTTCTCTGCTCTCCTCCCCTCTCCTTCTCTTCTCTGCTCTCCTCCCCTCTCCTTCTCTGCTCTGCTCTCCTCCCCTCTCCTTCTCTGCTCTGCTCTCCTCCCCTCTCCTTCTCTGCTCTGCTCTCCTCCCCTCTCCTTCTCTGCTCTCCTCCCATCTCCTTCTCTGCTCTCCTCCCATCTCCTTCTCTGCTCTGCTCTCCTCCCCTCTCCTTCTCTGCTCTCCTCCCATCTCCTTCTCTGCTCTCCTCCCATCTCCTTCTCTGCTCTCCTCCCATCTCCTTCTCTGCTCTCCTCCCATCTCCTTCTCTGCTCTGCTCTCCTCCCATCTCCTTCTCTGCTCTCCTCCCCTCTCCTTCTCTGCTCTCCTCCCCTCTCCTTCTCTGCTCTGCTCTCCTCCCATCTCCTTCTCTGCTCTGCTCTCCTCCCATCTCCTTCTCTGCTCTGCTCTCCTCCCATCTCCTTCTCTGCTCTGCTCTCCTCCCATCTCCTTCTCTGCTCTGCTCCCATCTCCTTCTCTGCTCTTCTCCCTCATCCATCTCCTTCTCTGCTCTTCTCCCTCATCCATCTCCTTCTCTGCTCTTCTCCCTCATCCATCTCCTTCTCTGCTCTTCTCCCTCATCCATCTCCTTCTCTGCTCTTCTCCCTCATCCATCTCCTTCTCTGCTCTTCTCCCTCATCCATCTCCTTCTCTGCTCTTCTCCCTCATCCATCTCCTTCTCTGCTCTTCTCCCTCATCCATCTCCTTCTCTGCTCTTCTCCCTCATCCATCTCCTTCTCTGCTCTTCTCCCTCATCCATCTCCTTCTCTGCTCTTCTCCCTCATCCATCTCCTTCTCTGCTCTTCTCCCTCATCCATCTCCTTCTCTGCTCTCCTCCCTCATCCTTCTTCTTCTCCTCCTTTATCCTTCTTCTTCTCCTCCTCTGCTCTCCTCCCTCATCCTTCTTCTTCTTCTCCTCCTCCCTCATCCTTCTTCTTCTCATCCTCTGCTCTCTCCCTCATCATCTTCTTCTCTCCTCACTCATCCTTCTTCTTCCTCTCCTCTGCTCTCCTGCTCCCATCACGGTGCTCTGACTCTGTGTCTGTAGGTGGAAGGGGGAGAACGTGGCCACCACGGAGGTGTCGGAGATATTGAGCGGTCTCGAGTGCTTTCAGGAGGTGAACGTCTACGGGGTGTTGGTGCCAGGTAAGGGGTCCCGTGTTCTGCCACTGCCCCCTGTATGCAGAAGGTATAACTGGTCTCCTCCTGCAGGTCATGAAGGGCGCACCGGGATGGCGGCCGTCACCTTGCGCCCTGGGCACCCGCTGGACCCGGATGCGGTTTTCTGTCACGTGGTGGAGTTCCTCCCGTCCTATGCTCGTCCGCGGTTTTTGCGGGTAATGGTGGGTATTATGTGGTGCTGTCTCCATACGTACAGACACCCTGCTGTCCAGGCTGAAACTGTGAATCGGTACTTACCTCCACACTGTCATCTATCTCCATCTTGAGCACTTACCTCTTGCTAATTGACTGTACTGGCTGGTACTAACCCGTTGCCTGTTCTGACCCGTTTCTCTGACCTGCAGGACCAGATGGAGTCCACCGGGACCTTCAAGCAGCAGAAGCAGCAGCTGGTACAAGATGGCTTCTCCCCGTCACACATTCAGGAGCCGCTGTACTTCCTGGATGAGGCCGCGCGCACCTACCGGCCCCTGACGGAAGACCTCTACTCCCGCATCATGGCCTCTGACCTTAGACTCTGACCTCATGTAGTCCCTCCAAGACGTCTCAGACCCATCCAAGGTCCTGATCACGTGTCGGGGCCCTATTGGAAGTAGTACTAGAGACTGACCTGAGGGGGCGCTGCCGGAAGGAGCCTCTACCTTGTTTACACTACAGCTGCTATCCCTGGATCCCCAGAATGCAGCTTCTGCCGTCCCCCGACCTCCCCAGGACACAATGTAGTTCCTTTAAATCTTGCGCTGCTCTCAGTGGGCGGAGCCAGAGACGGGGGGGGAAATGTATGCTGGGAATATTAGTGCCCTCCCTGCCCGTTTTCCATTGCCTAACGTGGCCACCAGATGGCGCCGTGGCTAGTTAGTCAGGAATGTTCCACCTTTGAGTGGAGGGTGACTGTTACAGTACAGCTTCTGAGTGGAGGCCCACAGCAGCCAATCACAGTGCAGCCTCATTTCTTACAGTGTGCCTGGAAAATGAAAGCTGCGCTGTGATTGGTTGCTATGAATAACAAGGTAAACAAAACAAAAATAGCTGGGAAGAGCAGCATCTAGTGGTTGAGTAACGCAACTGCAGCACTCAGCCGTCTAGTGCTGTCTCGGGCTTGTGTTTCCATGGTAACTGCAAAATTTTGTATTTTTCTTGTTTCTTCTACTTTTTGTAACATTTTTACTACAATAAATTTTCCAATAAAGACTTTTCTAGCGACTGGAGTGTTGTGTCTGGTAAATAGATATCTCAGTGATGGAGGCTCCTGGGTTGTCCTCTTTGCAGATCCCTGGTTCTTCTGGTTGGTGATGAGGAGAACCACTTCCAGGACCTGATGATGTCATCATCCCCATAGAGGAAGGTGTAGATCTCCTAGAGGTGGCTCTGGCCTCACCTTCATGGTGCAGGTGAGACCTGGGAGGAGTCCTGCTCTGTAAGAAGGTGACCTAATTTACATATTCCCCATAATGCATCGCCGTCTCTCCCTAAGTTACATGAACCTGGCAGTGAAGGTGGCGCTGTGTGCACAGGGGCTGACAGGTAGAGTCATGTGATGTCCATGTGGGCTGAGATCTCTGCCCCCCCCCCCTGGTGGAGGCCTGAGGTACTGCAGTGTGAACAGCGCCCTCCTTTCTGTGATGGGGAAGGTGCTGACCTGATGAACAGCGCCCCCTGTGTGGCCCCTGAGACAACACCTAGTGTATGTGACTGGGAAGGTCGGCTCCTTGGCTGACTGGTGTGAACAGCGCCCTCTGTCTGTGATGGGCTGACTGTGCCGTCCCTCTGGTGCTGGACTGCTCAGTGGGGGAGGAGTAATAATGAGAGGGCATGTGATTAGCTCCGCCTTCATTGTGCTGGGAGGGGTCAGAGATGCTCCTCCCCTTGACCTTGTGACTCCTTATAGGGTTAAAATAGTAATAACTCCAACCTTCAGATTTGCATATTCCCCATAATGCATCGCCTTCTCCTCTCCCTAAGTTACATGAACCTGGCAGGGAAGGTGGCACTGTGTGCACAGGGGCTGACAGGTAGAGAGGCTTATGCCCTCATGATACCCATGTGGACTGGGATGTCTGCCACCTGGTGGAGGCCTGAGGTACTGCAGTTTGCGGTGGAGCAGGCTGACCGGTGTGGACAGCGCCCCCTGTCTGTGTGGGGCAGGTGCTGACCTGACAATCAGCCCTCCCTGTCTGGTGATGGTGAAGATGCGGACTGGTGAATGCCTGAACCAGCCCCTCCATTAGTCATTTCTACGAAGCTAGGAAAGTAAAATACAAAATTATTTTTTATAAAAATATTTGAACATTTTTTTTTTCTCAGAAAACTGGGAACAATTCTATTATGGCACCGCTGGCAGCTCCGGACAGCACCTTCCTGGAGCCCCATATTATGGCACCGCCGGCAGCTCACCCGTAGGCCCTGGACAGCACCTTCCTGGAGCCCCACTAAGCTCCGCCCACTTTGTCCTAAAATTCTGTTTTCTAACTCCAATTTTGGATTTAATATATTCTTTTCAATGTTCATTTAACTTAGGGAGACTTTTTGCAATGCATTATGGGTAATTATGCAAATGAGATCAGTTTCTATTGGTTGAAAGAATAATTATTCAAAATGGCTGCCACAGAGGCGGGGTTTGTCTCAGGAGAAGGCAGATCAGCACCAGGAGCATGAGCTTCTCCTCACCTCAGACCCCTCACTGACCATCAGGAAGCCATCGACCTGTTCACCGGCCGGAGGAAGGAGGACCGAGCGCAGGGAGGAGAGGTGGAGGACAGAGCGCATGGAGGAGAGGAGGAGGACAGATCAGAGGGAGGAGAGGCGGAGGACTGAGCGCGGGGAGGGGAGGCGGAGGACAGAGCCTGGGGATGAGAGGCGGAGGACAGATCAGAGGGAGGAGAGGCAGAGGACTGATCGCGGGGAGGAGAGGCGGAGGACAGAGCCTGGGGATGAGAGGCGGAGGACAGAGCCTGGGGATGAGAGGCGGAGGACAGATCAGAGGGAGGAGAGGCGGAGGACAGAGCACGGGGAGGAGAGGCGGAGGACAGAGCGCGGGGAGGAGAGGCGGAGGACTGAGCGCGGGGAGGAGAGGGGGATGACAGAGCGCGGGGAGGAGAGGGGGATGACAGATCAGAGGGAGGAGAGGCGGAGGACAGATCAGAGGAAGGAGAGGCGGAGGACAGAGCACGGGGAGGAGAGGCGGAGGACAGAGCGCGGGGAGGAGAGGCGGAGGACTGAGCGCGGGGAGGAGAGGCGGAGGACAGAGCGCGGGGAGGAGAGGCGGAGGACTGAGCGCGGGGAGGAGAGGCGGAGGACAGAGCCCGGGGAGGAGAGGGGGATGACAGTTCAGAGGGAGGAGAGGCGGAGGACTGAGCAGAGGGAGGAGAGGCGGAGGACTGAGCGCGGGGAGGAGAGGCGGAGGACAGAGCCCGGGGAGGAGAGGCGGAGGACAGAGCCCGGGGAGGAGAGGCGGAGGACAGAGCCCGGGGAGGAGAGGCGGAGGACAGAGCCCGGGGAGGAGAGGCGGAGGACAGAGCCCGGGGAGGAGAGGCGGAGGACAGAGCCCGGGGAGGAGAGGCGGAGGACAGATTAGAGGGAGGAGAGGGGGAGGACAGATCAGAGGGAGGAGAGGCGGAGGACTGAGCGCAGGGAGGAGAGGGGGGGACAGAGCGCGGGGAGGAGAGGCGGAGGACAGAGCGCGGGGAGGAGAGGCGGAGGACAGAGCGCAGGGAGGAGAGGCGGAGGACAGCGCGGGGAGGAGAGGCGGAGGACTGAGCGCGGGGAGGAGAGGCGGAGGACAGAGCACGGGGAGGAGAGGCGGAACACAGAGCCCGGGGAGTAGAGGCGGAGGACTGAGCGCGGGGAGGAGAGGCGGAGGACAGAGCGCGGGGAGGGGAGGCGGAGGACAGAGCGCGGGGAGGAGAGGCGGAGGACAGAGCGCGGGGAGGAGAGGCGGAGGACAGAGCGCGGGGAGGAGAGGCGGAGGACTGAGCGCGGGGAGGAGAGGCGGAGGACAGAGCGCGGGGAGGAGAGGCGGAGGACAGCGCGGGGAGGAGAGGCGGAGGACTGAGCGCGGGGAGGAGAGGCGGAGGACAGATCAGAGGGAGGAGAGGCGGAGGACAGAGCCTGGGGAGGAGAGGGGGAGGACAGATCAGAGGGAGGAGAGGCGGAGGACTGAGCAGAGGAAGGAGAGGCGGAGGACTGAGCAGAGGAAGGAGAGGCGGAGGACTGAGCGCGGGGAGGAGAGGCGGAGGACTGAGCGCGGGGAGGAGAGGCGGAGGACAGAGCCCGGGGAGGAGAGGGGGATGACAGTTCAGAGGGAGGAGAGGCGGAGGACTGAGCAGAGGGAGGAGAGGCGGAGGACTGAGCAGAGGGAGGAGAGGCGGAGGACTGAGCGCGGGGAGGAGAGGCGGAGGACAGAGCCCGGGGAGGAGAGGGGGATGACAGATCAGAGGGAGGAGAGGCGGAGGACAGAGCACGGGGAGGAGAGGCGGAGGACAGATCAGAGGGAGGAGAGGCGGAGGACAGAGCACGGGGAGGAGAGGCGGAGGACAGATTAGAGGGAGGAGAGGGGGAGGACAGATAAGAGGGAGGAGAGGCGGAGGACAGATAAGAGGGAGGAGAGGCGGAGGACAGAGCACGGGGAGGAGAGGCGGAGGACAGATCAGAGGGAGGAGAGGCGGAGGACAGAGCGCGGGGAGGAGAGGCGGAGGACTGAGCGCGGGGAGGAGAGGCGGAGGACAGAGCGCGGGGAGGAGAGGCGGAGGACTGAGCGCGGGGAGGAGAGGCGGAGGACAGAGCGCGGGGAGGAGAGGCGGAGGACTGAGCCTGGGGATGAGAGGCGGAGGACAGATCAGAGGGAGGAGAGGCGGAGGACTGATCGCGGGGAGGAGAGGCGGAGGACAGAGCCTGGGGATGAGAGGCGGAGGACAGAGCCTGGGGATGAGAGGCGGAGGACAGATCAGAGGGAGGAGAGGCGGAGGACTGATCGCGGGGAGGAGAGGCGGAAAACAGAGCGCGGGGAGGAGAGGGGGATGACAGATCAGAGGGAGGAGAGGCGGAGGACAGATCAGAGGGAGGAGAGGCGGAGGACAGAGCACGGGGAGGAGAGGCGGAGGACAGAGCGCGGGGAGGAGAGGCGGAGGACTGAGCGCGGGGAGGAGAGGCGGAGGACAGAGCGCGGGGAGGAGAGGCGGAGGACTGAGCGCGGGGAGGAGAGGCGGAGGACAGAGCCCGGGGAGGAGAGGGGGATGACAGTTCAGAGGGAGGAGAGGCGGAGGACTGAGCAGAGGGAGGAGAGGCGGAGGACTGAGCGCGGGGAGGAGAGGCGGAGGACAGAGCCCGGGGAGGAGAGGCGGAGGACAGAGCCCGGGGAGGAGAGGCGGAGGACAGAGCCCGGGGAGGAGAGGCGGAGGACAGAGCCCGGGGAGGAGAGGCGGAGGACAGAGCCCGGGGAGGAGAGGCGGAGGACAGAGCCCGGGGAGGAGAGGCGGAGGACAGAGCCCGGGGAGGAGAGGCGGAGGACAGAGCGCGGGGAGGAGAGGCGGAGGACAGAGCGCGGGGAGGAGAGGCGGAGGACAGAGCGCGGGGAGGAGAGGCGGAGGACTGAGCGCGGGGAGGAGAGGCGGAGGACAGAGCCCGGGGAGGAGAGGGGGAGGACAGAGCGCGGGGAGGAGAGGCGGAGGACTGAGCGCGGGGAGGAGAGGCGGAGGACAGAGCGCGGGGAGGAGAGGCGGAGGACAGCGCGGGGAGGAGAGGGGGAGGACAGAGCGCGGGGAGGAGAGGCGGAGGACTGAGCGCGGGGAGGAGAGGCGGAGGACAGAGCCCGGGGAGGAGAGGGGGAGGACAGAGCGCGGGGAGGAGAGGCGGAGGACTGAGCGCGGGGAGGAGAGGCGGAGGACAGAGCGCGGGGAGGAGAGGCGGAGGACTGAGCCCGGGGAGGAGAGGGGGAGGACAGAGCACGGGGAGGAGAGGCGGAGGACAGAGCGCGGGGAGGAGAGGCGGAGGACTGAGCCTGGGGATGAGAGGCGGAGGACAGATCAGAGGGAGGAGAGGCGGAGGACTGATCGCGGGGAGGAGAGGCGGAGGACAGAGCCTGGGGATGAGAGGCGGAGGACAGAGCCTGGGGATGAGAGGCGGAGGACAGATCAGAGGGAGGAGAGGCGGAGGACTGATCGCGGGGAGGAGAGGCGGAAAACAGAGCGCGGGGAGGAGAGGGGGATGACAGATCAGAGGGAGGAGAGGCGGAGGACAGATCAGAGGAAGGAGAGGCGGAGGACAGAGCACGGGGAGGAGAGGCGGAGGACAGAGCGCGGGGAGGAGAGGCGGAGGACTGAGCGCGGGGAGGAGAGGCGGAGGACAGAGCGCGGGGAGGAGAGGCGGAGGACTGAGCGCGGGGAGGAGAGGCGGAGGACAGAGCCCGGGGAGGAGAGGGGGATGACAGTTCAGAGGGAGGAGAGGCGGAGGACTGAGCAGAGGGAGGAGAGGCGGAGGACTGAGCGCGGGGAGGAGAGGCGGAGGACAGAGCCCGGGGAGGAGAGGCGGAGGACAGAGCCCGGGGAGGAGAGGCGGAGGACAGAGCCCGGGGAGGAGAGGCGGAGGACAGAGCCCGGGGAGGAGAGGCGGAGGACAGAGCCCGGGGAGGAGAGGCGGAGGACAGAGCCCGGGGAGGAGAGGCGGAGGACAGAGCGCGGGGAGGAGAGGCGGAGGACAGAGCGCGGGGAGGAGAGGCGGAGGACAGAGCGCGGGGAGGAGAGGCGGAGGACTGAGCGCGGGGAGGAGAGGCGGAGGACAGAGCCCGGGGAGGAGAGGGGGAGGACAGAGCGCGGGGAGGAGAGGCGGAGGACTGAGCGCGGGGAGGAGAGGCGGAGGACAGAGCGCGGGGAGGAGAGGCGGAGGACAGCGCGGGGAGGAGAGGGGGAGGACAGAGCGCGGGGAGGAGAGGCGGAGGACTGAGCGCGGGGAGGAGAGGCGGAGGACAGAGCCCGGGGAGGAGAGGGGGAGGACAGAGCGCGGGGAGGAGAGGCGGAGGACTGAGCGCGGGGAGGAGAGGCGGAGGACAGAGCGCGGGGAGGAGAGGCGGAGGACTGAGCCCGGGGAGGAGAGGGGGAGGACAGAGCACGGGGAGGAGAGGCGGAGGACAGAGCGCGGGGAGGAGAGGCGGAGGACTGAGCGCGGGGAGGAGAGGCGGAGGACAGAGCGCAGGGAGGAGAGGCGGAGGACTGAGCGCGGGGAGGAGAGGCGGAGGACAGAGCCCGGGGAGGAGAGGGGGATGACAGTTCAGAGGGAGGAGAGGCGGAGGACTGAGCAGAGGGAGGAGAGGCGGAGGACTGAGCGCGGGGAGGAGAGGCGGAGGACAGAGCCCGGGGAGGAGAGGCGGAGGACAGAGCCCGGGGAGGAGAGGCGGAGGACAGAGCCCGGGGAGGAGAGGCGGAGGACAGAGCCCGGGGAGGAGAGGCGGAGGACAGAGCCCGGGGAGGAGAGGCGGAGGACAGAGCCCGGGGAGGAGAGGCGGAGGACAGAGCGCGGGGAGGAGAGGCGGAGGACAGAGCGCGGGGAGGAGAGGCGGAGGACAGAGCGCGGGGAGGAGAGGCGGAGGACTGAGCGCGGGGAGGAGAGGCGGAGGACAGAGCCCGGGGAGGAGAGGGGGAGGACAGAGCGCGGGGAGGAGAGGCGGAGGACTGAGCGCGGGGAGGAGAGGCGGAGGACAGAGCGCGGGGAGGAGAGGCGGAGGACAGCGCGGGGAGGAGAGGGGGAGGACAGAGCGCGGGGAGGAGAGGCGGAGGACTGAGCGCGGGGAGGAGAGGCGGAGGACAGAGCCCGGGGAGGAGAGGGGGAGGACAGAGCGCGGGGAGGAGAGGCGGAGGACTGAGCGCGGGGAGGAGAGGCGGAGGACAGAGCGCGGGGAGGAGAGGCGGAGGACTGAGCCCGGGGAGGAGAGGGGGAGGACAGAGCACGGGGAGGAGAGGCGGAGGACAGAGCGCGGGGAGGAGAGGCGGAGGACTGAGCGCGGGGAGGAGAGGCGGAGGACAGAGCGCGGGGAGGAGAGGCGGAGGACTGAGCGCGGGGAGGAGAGGCGGAGGACAGAGCCCGGGGAGGAGAGGGGGATGACAGTTCAGAGGGAGGAGAGGCGGAGGACTGAGCAGAGGGAGGAGAGGCGGAGGACTGAGCGCGGGGAGGAGAGGCGGAGGACAGAGCCCGGGGAGGAGAGGCGGAGGACAGAGCCCGGGGAGGAGAGGCGGAGGACAGAGCCCGGGGAGGAGAGGCGGAGGACAGAGCCCGGGGAGGAGAGGCGGAGGACAGAGCCCGGGGAGGAGAGGCGGAGGACAGAGCCCGGGGAGGAGAGGCGGAGGACAGAGCGCGGGGAGGAGAGGCGGAGGACAGAGCGCGGGGAGGAGAGGCGGAGGACAGAGCGCGGGGAGGAGAGGCGGAGGACAGAGCCCGGGGAGGAGAGGGGGAGGACAGAGCGCGGGGAGGAGAGGCGGAGGACTGAGCGCGGGGAGGAGAGGCGGAGGACAGAGCGCGGGGAGGAGAGGCGGAGGACAGCGCGGGGAGGAGAGGGGGAGGACAGAGCCCGGGGAGGAGAGGGGGATGACAGTTCAGAGGGAGGAGAGGCGGAGGACTGAGCAGAGGGAGGAGAGGCGGAGGACTGAGCGCGGGGAGGAGAGGCGGAGGACAGAGCCCGGGGAGGAGAGGGGGAGGACAGAGCGCGGGGAGGAGAGGCGGAGGACTGAGCGCGGGGAGGAGAGGCGGAGGACAGAGCGCGGGGAGGAGAGGCGGAGGACAGCGCGGGGAGGAGAGGGGGAGGACAGAGCGCGGGGAGGAGAGGCGGAGGACTGAGCGCGGGGAGGAGAGGCGGAGGACAGAGCCCGGGGAGGAGAGGGGGAGGACAGAGCGCGGGGAGGAGAGGCGGAGGACTGAGCGCGGGGAGGAGAGGCGGAGGACAGAGCGCGGGGAGGAGAGGCGGAGGACTGAGCCTGGGGATGAGAGGCGGAGGACAGATCAGAGGGAGGAGAGGCGGAGGACTGATCGCGGGGAGGAGAGGCGGAGGACAGAGCCTGGGGATGAGAGGCGGAGGACAGAGCCTGGGGATGAGAGGCGGAGGACAGATCAGAGGGAGGAGAGGCGGAGGACTGATCGCGGGGAGGAGAGGCGGAAAACAGAGCGCGGGGAGGAGAGGGGGATGACAGATCAGAGGGAGGAGAGGCGGAGGACAGATCAGAGGGAGGAGAGGCGGAGGACAGAGCACGGGGAGGAGAGGCGGAGGACAGAGCGCGGGGAGGAGAGGCGGAGGACTGAGCGCGGGGAGGAGAGGCGGAGGACAGAGCGCGGGGAGGAGAGGCGGAGGACTGAGCGCGGGGAGGAGAGGCGGAGGACTGAGCGCGGGGAGGAGAGGCGGAGGACAGAGCCCGGGGAGGAGAGGGGGATGACAGTTCAGAGGGAGGAGAGGCGGAGGACTGAGCAGAGGGAGGAGAGGCGGAGGACTGAGCGCGGGGAGGAGAGGCGGAGGACAGAGCCCGGGGAGGAGAGGCGGAGGACAGAGCCCGGGGAGGAGAGGCGGAGGACAGAGCCCGGGGAGGAGAGGCGGAGGACAGAGCCCGGGGAGGAGAGGCGGAGGACAGAGCCCGGGGAGGAGAGGCGGAGGACAGAGCCCGGGGAGGAGAGGCGGAGGACAGAGCGCGGGGAGGAGAGGCGGAGGACAGAGCGCGGGGAGGAGAGGCGGAGGACAGAGCGCGGGGAGGAGAGGCGGAGGACTGAGCGCGGGGAGGAGAGGCGGAGGACAGAGCCCGGGGAGGAGAGGGGGATGACAGTTCAGAGGGAGGAGAGGCGGAGGACTGAGCAGAGGGAGGAGAGGCGGAGGACTGAGCGCGGGGAGGAGAGGCGGAGGACTGAGCGCGGGGAGGAGAGGCGGAGGACAGAGCCCGGGGAGGAGAGGCGGAGGACAGAGCCCGGGGAGGAGAGGCGGAGGACAGAGCCCGGGGAGGAGAGGCGGAGGACAGAGCCCGGGGAGGAGAGGCGGAGGACAGAGCCCGGGGAGGAGAGGCGGAGGACAGAGCCCGGGGAGGAGAGGCGGAGGACAGAGCCCGGGGAGGAGAGGCGGAGGACAGAGCCCGGGGAGGAGAGGCGGAGGACAGATTAGAGGGAGGAGAGGGGGAGGACAGATCAGAGGGAGGAGAGGCGGAGGACTGAGCGCAGGGAGGAGAGGGGGGGACAGAGCGCGGGGAGGAGAGGCGGAGGACAGAGCGCGGGGAGGAGAGGCGGAGGACAGAGCGCGGGGAGGAGAGGCGGAGGACAGCGCGGGGAGGAGAGGCGGAGGACTGAGCGCGGGGAGGAGAGGCGGAGGACAGAGCACGGGGAGGAGAGGCGGAACACAGAGCCCGGGGAGTAGAGGCGGAGGACTGAGCGCGGGGAGGAGAGGCGGAGGACAGAGCGCGGGGAGGGGAGGCGGAGGACAGAGCGCGGGGAGGAGAGGCGGAGGACAGAGCGCGGGGAGGAGAGGCGGAGGACAGAGCGCGGGGAGGAGAGGCGGAGGACTGAGCGCGGGGAGGAGAGGCGGAGGACAGAGCGCGGGGAGGAGAGGCGGAGGACAGCGCGGGGAGGAGAGGCGGAGGACTGAGCGCGGGGAGGAGAGGCGGAGGACAGATCAGAGGGAGGAGAGGCGGAGGACAGAGCCTGGGGAGGAGAGGGGGAGGACAGATCAGAGGGAGGAGAGGCGGAGGACTGAGCAGAGGAAGGAGAGGCGGAGGACTGAGCAGAGGAAGGAGAGGCGGAGGACTGAGCGCGGGGAGGAGAGGCGGAGGACTGAGCGCGGGGAGGAGAGGCGGAGGACAGAGCCCGGGGAGGAGAGGGGGATGACAGTTCAGAGGGAGGAGAGGCGGAGGACTGTTCAGAGGGAGGAGAGGCGGAGGACTGAGCAGAGGGAGGAGAGGCGGAGGACTGAGCGCGGGGAGGAGAGGCGGAGGACAGAGCCCGGGGAGGAGAGGGGGATGACAGATCAGAGGGAGGAGAGGCGGAGGACAGAGCACGGGGAGGAGAGGCGGAGGACAGATCAGAGGGAGGAGAGGCGGAGGACAGAGCACGGGGAGGAGAGGCGGAGGACAGATTAGAGGGAGGAGAGGGGGAGGACAGATAAGAGGGAGGAGAGGCGGAGGACAGATAAGAGGGAGGAGAGGCGGAGGACAGAGCACGGGGAGGAGAGGCGGAGGACAGATCAGAGGGAGGAGAGGCGGAGGACAGAGCGCGGGGAGGAGAGGCGGAGGACTGAGCGCGGGGAGGAGAGGCGGAGGACAGAGCGCGGGGAGGAGAGGCGGAGGACTGAGCGCGGGGAGGAGAGGCGGAGGACAGAGCGCGGGGAGGAGAGGCGGAGGACTGAGCGCGGGGAGGAGAGGCGGAGGACAGAGCCTAGGGAGGAGAGGGGGATGACAGATCAGAGGGAGGAGAGGCGGAGGATAGATCAGAGGGAGGAGAGGCGGAGGACAGAGCACGGGGAGGAGAGGCGGAGGACAGAGCACGGGGAGGAGAGGCGGAGGACAGAGCACGGGGAGGGGAGGCGGAGGACAGAGCACGGGGAGGAGAGGCGGAGGACAGATTAGAGGGAGGAGAGGCGGAGGACTGAGCAGAGGGAGGAGAGGCGGAGGACAGAGCCCGGGGAGGAGAGGCGGAGGACTGAGTGCGGGGAGGAGAGGCGGAGGACAGAGCGCGGGGAGGAGAGGCGGAGGACAAAGCGCGGGGAGGAGAGGCGGAGGACTGAGCGCGGGGAGGAGAGGCGGAGGACTGAGCGCGGGGACGAGAGGCGGAGGACAGAGCCTGGGGAGGAGAGGCGGAGGACAGAGCCTAGGGAGGAGAGGGGGATGACAGATCAGAGGGAGGAGAGGCGGAGGATAGATCAGAGGGAGGAGAGGCGGAGGACAGAGCACGGGGAGGAGAGGCGGAGGACAGAGCACGGGGAGGAGAGGCGGAGGACAGAGCACGGGGAGGGGAGGCGGAGGACAGAGCACGGGGAGGAGAGGCGGAGGACAGATTAGAGGGAGGAGAGGCGGAGGACAGAGCCCGGGGAGGAGAGGCGGAGGACAGAGCCCGGGGAGGAGAGGCGGAGGACAGAGCGCAGGGAGGAGAGGCGGAGGACTGAGTGCGGGGAGGAGAGGCGGAGGACAGAGCGCGGGGAGGAGAGGCGGAGGACAGAGCGCGGGGAGGAGAGGCGGAGGACTGAGCGCGGGGAGGAGAGGCGGAGGACTGAGCGCGGGGAGGAGAGGCGGAGGACAGAGCCTGGGGAGGAGAGGCGGAGGACAGATCAGAGGGAGGAGAGGTGGAGGACAGAGCCCGGGGAGGAGAGGGGGAGGACAGATCAGAGGGAGGAGAGGTGGAGGACAGAGCGCAGGGAGGAGAGGCGGAGGACTGATTGCAGGGAGGAGAGGTGGAGGACTGATTGCAGGGAGGAGAGGTGGAGGACTGATTGCAGGGAGGAGAGGTGGAGGACAGATCAGAGGGAGGAGAGGTGGAGGACTGATTGCAGGGAGGAGAGGTGGAGGTCTGATTGCAGGGAGGAGAGGTGGAGGTCTGATTGCAGGGAGGAGAGGAGGAGGACTGATTGCAGGGAGGAGAGGCGGAGGACTGATTGCAGGGAGGAGAGGTGGAGGACTGATTGCAGGGAGGAGAGGAGGAGGACTGATTGCAGGGAGGAGAGGTGGAGGACTGATTGCAGGGAGGAGAGGTGGAGGACTGATTGCAGGGAGAGGCGGAGGACTGATTGCAGGGAGGAGAGGTGGAGGACTGATTGCAGGGAGGAGAGGAGGAGGACTGATTGCAGGGAGAGGCGGAGGACTGATTGCAGGGAGGAGAGGTGGAGGACAGAGCGCAGGGAGGAGAGGCGGAGGACTGATTGCAGGGAGGAGAGGTGGAGGACTGATTGCAGGGAGGAGAGGTGGAAGTCTGATTGCAGGGAGGAGAGGTGGAGGACTGATTGCAGGGAGGAGAGGTGGAGGACAGATCAGAGGGAGGAGAGGTGGAGGACTGATTGCAGGGAGGAGAGGTGGAGGTCTGATTGCAGGGAGGAGAGGTGGAGGTCTGATTGCAGGGAGGAGAGGTGGAGGACTGATTGCAGGGAGGAGAGGTGGAGGACTGATTGCAGGGAGGAGAGGTGGAGGACTGATTGCAGGGAGAGGCGGAGGACTGATTGCAGGGAGGAGAGGTGGAGGACTGATTGCAGGGAGGAGAGGTGGAGGACTGATTGCAGGGAGGAGAGGAGGAGGACTGATTGCAGGGAGGAGAGGCGGAGGACTGATTGCAGGGAGGAGAGGTGGAGGACTGATTGCAGGGAGGAGAGGTGGAGGACTGATTGCAGGGAGGAGAGGAGGAGGACTGATTGCAGGGAGGAGAGGCGGAGGACTGATTGCAGGGAGGAGAGGTGGAGGACTGATTGTAGGGAGGAGAGGCGGAGGACTGATTGCAGGGAGGAGAGGCGGAGGACTGATTGCAGGCAGGAGAGGCGGAGGACTGATTGCAGGGAGGAGAGGCGGAGGACTGATTGCAGGGAGGAGAGGTGGAGGACTGATTGCAGGGAGGAGAGGCGGAGGACTGATTGCAGGGAGGAGAGGCGGAGGACTGATTGTAGGGAGGAGAGGCGGAGGACTGATTGCAGGGAGGAGAGGCGGAGGACTGATTGCAGGGAGGAGAGGTGGAGGACAGATCAGAGGGAGGAGAGGTGGAGGACTGATTGCAGGGAGGAGAGGTGGAGGACTGATTGCAGGGAGGAGAGGTGGAGGACTGATTGCAGGGAGGAGAGGAGGAGGACTGATTGCAGGGAGGAGAGGTGGAGGACTGATTGCAGGGAGGAGAGGCGGAGGACTGATTGCAGGGAGGAGAGGTGGAGGACTGATTGTAGGGAGGAGAGGCGGAGGACTGATTGCAGGGAGGAGAGGTGGAGGACTGATTGCAGGGAGGAGAGGCGGAGGACTGATTGCAGGGAGGAGAGGCGGAGGACTGATTGCAGGGAGGAGAGGCGGAGGACTGATTGCAGGGAGGAGAGGCGGAGGACTGATTGCAGGGAGGAGAGGTGGAGGACTGATTGCAGGGAGGAGAGGTGGAGGACTGATTGCAGGGAGGAGAGGCGGAGGACTGATTGTAGGGAGGAGAGGTGGAGGACTGATTGCAGGGAGGAGAGGCGGAGGACTGATTGCAGGGAGGAGAGGCGGAGGACTGATTGTAGGGAGGAGAGGTGGAGGACTGATTGTAGGGAGGAGAGGTGGAGGACTGATTGCAGGGAGGAGAGGCGGAGGACTGATTGCAGGGAGGAGAGGCGGAGGACTGATTGTAGGGATTACTTAGGGACACGTTCCCTTGATCAGGAGGTTAGGACTGATCAGCTACAAACAATGGCGCTGCTGTTTTTGGGAAAAAAGCAATGTGCAGAATGGTCGGCGTGAAATGTAAACGGCGGGTTCTAGAGCAGGAAAAAAAAAAATTGGTAAAACTTGTTTCTGCAGTGATCTCCCCGCACACACACTGCTGTCATTACTGACAACGCCCCCACAGCGGAAACTAGAAGTTTTACGGAATCTTTTCCCATCATTGCAGCCTGCAGGTCTGGCTCAGTCCCACCTACTTCTATACAGCTGCAATACCACACACAACCATGGACTGAGGGGGGCGCTGTTCTTGGAAGAAAGCATCCAAGTGCGTCCAAATACTGTGCAACCAGCTTCATTTTTTGGCTAATAACAGCTCTAGAACACTGCTACCTGTCACCTGGAGAATTATCCATGCCTGAAACGACCTGACTGATCGCTGAATGCTGTCTGCACCAAGTAAAGGGCTTAGAGCTGACGGCCGGCAGGCTGCTGCCCGCCCCGAGCTGACGGCCCGCTCCGAGCTGTTACTATGAGAGCACCCAGTATCGAGCTTACTTCCATTAGCTTCATTGCCCCAAGTGGCCGCACTACACAGAGACAAGATGGCGGAGGACTTGGAACCCCCCCCATCCTGCAAAGTCACAGATGACCCCAGAACTGACCGCTGGAAGTAAGCGCACTCCTCCAAATCCAAGGTTACCGACCCGTCAGGGAACACGAGAAAGCTGACATCTTGACCCACAAGAGCGGGGGGAGCATGGGAACCCTCCGGACCACATCTCTCCAATCTGCCCATTTCCCCCCCTGAGGCGTCTGCTGACAGCTCCATTAACCCTCTCAGTCCTGGGCAAGCTGCTGCCTGTATTATGGGAAAACCATTCTTATAAACAGCTGTTACAATGTACCGGTCTAGACAGCAGCAGCCCATCCTGCGCTGATATTTCGTTTCAGTGTATCTGCCGCTGAGGATGTTCTAGAATGGATACACTGTGAGACGTATTAGGGCAAGATTCCCTGTTCACTGACAACAAGCAGAGTCTGTAGTATGGATTATATTAGGGCATTCCATGATCAGAACGCGACAATCACACAGAACCTAAGTACCTGGTGTGGGGGGTCCGGACAGAGCCTTGTTCAATACTGCACCCAAGTGGTCAGACCATGGAACTTCATGGGACCCCAAATCTGGTGATCATGGGGGTCTCCTATGGACTGAAAACATACAGTACACGCCGCCAGCGCCACAGACAATGGAGCGGCAGCGTGCATGCTCAGGAGACGTGGGACCCCAATTCTGGTGATCGTGGGGGCCCCCAGCAGTCAGATCCCCATTGATCGCACAGAAGACTGCAGACACGTGTCTGTATTCTACGGCTTTCACTCCTGACTCGATATCTCCCGATACAGTGGACATACTGCTGTCTGCTGGTATCGTTTGAAAGGTTAGAATGCCAGCTTTCAAACAAGGCCAGCTTCATATTTCTAGCAGCCATTCAGGTTATGGTAGCTGGGGGTTGTATCTAGTGTTGACAGCGCAGACTGATACATTGTAACCATCAGGAACTCCCCCTGACATGCTGGGAGGGGCCTCAGTGGGGCCACACCCCCTGTGAAATAACGGACGGCGGGAGTTATAAACTGCTCCTTCTTTATTAAACGCAGCTCGCAAGTGATAAATATTACAAAGGGTCGGGTTTGTTTTTTTTTTTTTTTTGATTTTTTTAGTTTTTTTTAAATCCTTTCTCCAAAAATGAACAGTAAATTTTTTTGCCATGTTTTTTCGTTTTCTATGCAGAAGTCGGTCACTGTCGGGGCGCAGGAGGGTCACAAGGGGAGCAGACCCCCGAAATCCCAACTCATAACACAACGTGGAAACCCAAAAGAAAGAGGCGAGGGGGGGGTCGTCACACTGCACAGAGGGCGGCGGCGGAAACCCCTCCCCCGACAGGGGAGGGGTGAAGGCAGCGCCCCCAGCGCGGTGCTGCGGGCACACAGACTACGGTACACGGTGACGCACACGATGAAGCTCCGGTTCGTGTTTTGTCCCTTTTTTTTTTACATCATTTACAGTTTTGTTTTTTGTCTTTTTTTTTTCATTTCCAGATTTTTTTTTTTTCAATTTTTTTTCTTTGTTTACACTGAGAACAGAAAAAAATGTCTTCAAACCCCAAGCAAAAAAACCAAAAAGTCTGAACGGGGCAGGAAAAGGGGGTCATTGCATAAAAGTGAAGGGGGGGGGGGTGGTCGGTCATCGCCGGACGCCTCCGCAGCACCTTGGGGTAGAAAATGGATTCCAAGAACACCTGCTAGAGGCAAAACTACAGCGCCCACCGGAGTTAGCTGCCCAGGATGATGGAGGTTGTAGTCTCCAAACAGACATTTTAATAGATGCAGGAGAAAATGAAGTGAAGATGGCAAGACCGAGCGCTGGCCGCTGCGCAGCCGCCATAATTAAAAAGCAGAGGAGCCACCCACAAGGGCCCCTCTGGATTATTCCCGTCTCCTCCTCTTCAGGGGGCAGAAACCGCCAGGAATGCAGCAGACCACAAATCAGACGTGGCGGTACCGCCTGCCACACATCCGGCTCTGTAAAACTATGGTAACACTGATAATCCCATGGTGCGCCATATTTTGCAGAGCATGTCCAGCGGTGAGAGGTCCTCAGAGGGTTAAGTGCTTTTGGACGACTTCTGTCCGCCTTGTAACACAACGGGGGCGATATTTATACTGTGCGCGTCCCCAAAGCACAGTAAAGAGGAGAGAAGGGGGGCACGCTGGTGCACGAGGGGGCGACACCGGCCGCTCGCCCCCTCAGGGTCAGCCGCAATACTGCTTTTTATCAACGCTTCCGTGGGTTGTGGCTCCCATCCATGGCCGCCAACACCCAGGACCTCAGCGAGCCTCCAGCGCCATGGACACGCGGTTAGTGCAAATACAGCTTGTGGCGGTGGCCGAGGGTCCGCCCAACAGCATGAAGCGTGGGCAGCTGGTGCCGCGGGGGTGGTAGAGGTGGCCTGTCCATGACAGCTGGATGATGGAGAATCCTCTTCCGTTTAACGGAAAGTAATACTCTGCACTGCAGAGCGTCGGATAGCTGGTGAGGGAGCATCACTGTGGGTCGTTCCTCTGAGCGTCCCCTTTCCCCCCAGTCCCCTGCTGTGACCACATCTACAAGGAAAGTCAATGGTGGAGGGGGAGGGGGGCACATCCCGCAGGTCCCGGTCAGCGCCTCATCCATCACAAGTTCACCAAATGTTCGGATGTGGCACCAGCGGACAAGAAATGTATAAAAATAATAAAAATGGAAAGCCAGTCTGAGAAAAGGGGGAAAAAGCACAAACACGGAACCTTTAGAAGCTGCTCTGGGGCGGGGGAGGGGCGGCGGGTACCAGGCCCATCACCGGGAACGTCCGCCAGCTTGTCTGCCGCCAAGGGCTATTTCTGCCCACTGATGGACTGGGATATGGAGCGCGGGGGGATCATGTCCAGGAGGTATTCCCGTTGTCGGTCCGCCAGGCTGGCTGCTTTATGACTGCCCATGCCAGCGTTCAGGTACGCGATGTTCACACCTGGCAAGAAGAAGAAGAAGTGAATCGGGAGCCTCCAGGAATGTTCACCGAAACGTGGACACAGGACTAGAGCTACTTACCTGGCATGCCAAGCAAACTGCCCGCCACGGGCAACTGAGGTGCCTGGGCAAAGTTAGACAGCATGGATCGGGCGGTGGGAATCCCTCTCTGGAGAGTGTTCTGTGGCTGTGGTGCCTATAGGAGGAGAAGAGGAGGTCAGTGGGGTCACCTCCCAGGGAAGGGCGAGGCTGCGACCGCGCCCCGGGCATCATACCTGCCGCATGGAGTGATGTCTGATGATGCTCTCCTGCTTGGTAACTGTGGGGGGAGTGCCCGGGGACAAGGAGACCTGGTGCTGCAACCGCTGCTCGATCTCCTGCAAAACAAGGAAAGAGTTAAATATAAGATGTCAACCTAAGTAAGGTGAAGCCAAAGGGAGGAGAGGTGGGAGACTGAGGTGAGAAGCAGCAGGAGGAGGCGAGGACCCGGAGGTGGCCCGGGCAGAGGAAAGGTCTGGGATGTGGCCCGGGGAGAGGAAAAGGTCTGGGATGTGGCCCGGGGAGAGGAAAAGGTCTGGGATGTGGCCCGGGGAGAGGAAAAGGTCTGGGATGTGGCCCGGGGAGAGGAAAAGGTCTGGGATGTGGCCCGGGGAGAGGAAAAGGTCTGGGATGTGGCCCGGGGAGAGGAAAAGGTCTGGGATGTGGCCCGGGGAGAGGAAAAGGTCTGGGATGTGGCCCGGGGAGAGGAAAAGGTCTGGGATGTGGCCCGGGGAGAGGAAAAGTTCTGGGATGTGGCCCGAAGAGAGGAAAAGTTCTGGGATGTGGCCCGAAGAGAGGAAAAGGTCTGGGATGTGGCCCGAAGAGAGGAAAAGGTCTGGGATGTGGCCCGAAGAGAGGAAAAGGTCTGGGATGTGGCCCGAAGAGAGGAAAAGGTCTGGGATGTGGCCCGAAGAGAGGAAAAGGTCTGGGATGTGGCCCGAAGAGAGGAAAAGGTCTGGGATGTGGCCCGAAGAGAGGAAAAGGTCTGGGATGTGGCCCGAAGAGAGGAAAAGGTCTGGGATGTGGCCCAAAGAGAGGAAAAGGTCTGGGATGTGGCCCGAAGAGAGGAAAAGGTCTGGGATGTGGCCCGAAGAGAGGAAAAGGTCTGGGATGTGGCCCGAAGAGAGGAAAAGGTCTGGGATGTGGCCCGAAGAGAGGAAAAGGTCTGGGATGTGGCCCCAAGAGAGGAAAAGGTCTGGGATGTGGCCCGAAGAGAGGAAAGGTCTGGGACGTGGCCCCAAGAGAGGAAAGGTCTGGGACGTGGCCCGGGCAGAGGAGAGGATTAGGAGGTGGCCCGGGCAGAGGAGAGGATTAGGAGGTGGACCGGGCAGAGGAGAGGATTAGGAGGTGGACCGGGCGGCGGTCAGGCTGACGAGAGGACCGCGAGGCGGTCAGGCTGACGAGAGGACCGCGAGGCGGTCAGGCTGACGAGAGGACCGCGAGGCGGTCAGGCTGACGAGAGGACCGCGAGGCGGTCAGGCTGACGAGAGGACCGCGAGGCGGACAGGCTGACGAGAGGACCGCGAGGCGGACAGGCTGACGAGAGGACCGGGCGGCGGCCAGGCTGACGAGAGGACCGGGCGGCGGCCAGGCTGACGAGAGGACCGGGCGGCGGCCAGGCTGACGAGAGGACCGGGCGGCGGCCAGGCTGACGAGAGGACCGGGCGGCGGCCAGGCTGACGAGAGGACCGGGAGGCGGTCAGGCTGACGAGAGGACCGGGAGGCGGTCAGGCTGACGAGGGGACCGGGGGGCGGTCAGGCTGACGAGAGGACCGGGCGGCGGTCAGGCTGACGAGAGGACCGGGCGGCGGTCAGGCTGACGAGAGGACCGGGTGGTGGTCAGGCTGAGGAGAGGGCCGGGCGGCGGTCAGGCTGAGGAGAGGACCGGGCGGCGGTCAGGCTGAGGAGAGGACGAGGCTCTGCATGTTACTCACCTGCTCTTGCTGCAAGGCTTTCACAAAGGCATTTTTTAGCCGGTTTGTGTGTTCTGCTTTCAGAGCCTTCTTCTGGTTGGAGGTCATACACTGCTCGCACAGGATCTTCCCGCTCTTCTCCTGCTTCCAGTGAGGCGTGAAGTCAGTGCGACACTGGGCACACGTGAAGGGGTCCATGTGCAGGAATGAGGAGTGGCCCTTCCCTGCAGGATGAGGGAACAGTCATCATACGAAGGACCATGCTTAGACCAAACACTGTGCTTCCACCCCGGGCACCGCACTTACCTTGGCTGTCTATGACGCTCTGCACCACCTCTTCCAGTCCCACCATGTAGATGAACTCACTGTTGGCAGCACTGGGCAGGAAATGAAGCAGCGGGGCAGGCGGCTTGGGTGGGGGGATTTCCAGCAGCGTCTTCTCCAGCTGTTTCCGTAGAGCCAGTTTAGCAGCTGCCTGGGAGCTGACGGGATCCGCCATGGCACTGGGGCTGGGCAGCGGGGAAGACACTCGGTTCACAGGACCCGCCTGCATGTGAGAGCCCAAGTTCATGTACATGGCTGACGAGGACGAGTTACGCTGACAGGGGACTGACGAGCTGGTCTGGAGTGAAGAGGAACGCAGTATTACCAAGACATCAAATACACCGGGGAGGGGCAGACATGGCGGAGCTGGGGCCCATTCATTACCTGTGGGTAGTTCAGGGTCTGCGTCATGCCCGTTGTGCTGTTGCGGATCAGCGTGGCTTTGGGTGGCACACACTGCCCCTGGAGCTGGGTCGGGTTGGGAGCAATGACTCTCTGGGACATCATCATGTGGGGCAGGGGGGCATTCGAAGACGACCTAATGACGCTGTGGGTCTAAAGAGACAAAGGTCAGAGGTTACATGCGCCAGCTGGACCGCGTTCATACCATGCTTACGGCCGCCACAGCAAGAGGTCATGGCACTGAAGCTCAAGATAACTTCCACTTACCTGGACGCTCCTCAGGTTCTGCACCTCTAGTCCAGGGGCGCCCGGCCGTGATGGGACTTTTGCGATACTGGGCTGCCCCGCGTGGGCCGGGGACGGCTGTACGATGGTAGCAGCATTCTGTACGACAGGAGTCTAGAAAGAGGGTGAGATAAACGTAACGTTGGGGGCGCCCGTGACTGGCAAGTAAGGGGACGAGCTATCCCGTGACGCTTAGCAGCATCTGACCTTTTGCAGGACGTTCTCTTTCTGGAGCTGGCTCTGCCGCAGCTTCTTCAGCAGGACCAGTCGCGCCTCCTCCAACCGCAGCTCGTCCTTCAGCTGTTTGATGAGTTGCTGCCGCTCCTCCAGAGTCTTCCCCTGCAGAGACAAGGGTGACGGCTCAGCCAATCAGAAGCCCCGAGACAGCCCACTCACTGAGGGCGCTCCCCGGACAAGCATTGACCTCAGGACAATACCTTGAACATCTCCAGGTTGGCGCTCTTAATTCGGTCTTCTAATCGGCAGGGGGAGCGGGGGCTGGAGGCTTCGTTGTCAGACAGCACAATGACGTCTGGAGAAGGTGTCAGTCCGGCCCGGTCCTGGTCACTGATAACACAAAAGACTACCGTCAGCGGGCATGCCAAAGTTTGGTAAGGGGTGGTCTGCAGGGTCAGTAATATCACCGGTGACCGGGAGCCGATGCCTTCCTTGGGCAGAAGATGGCATATGTAAGGAGGAGGCAACACAACAGGCACCGATCCAGGAAGGACATCTGTATCAGGGTGGGACGCCCACCAGAGGGTCCTCCAGTGGGTCCAAGCCTGACGCAGTAGGCGACCCCTAATAAGACAGGAGCCCTAAGGGCTAGCAGAAGATTGTCTGGAGTGGACCTCGGACATGTCCCGTGTACACAAAGGGTTCGCCCCAAAAACTTCAGCCCATGCTGGGTAACGGCTGAGGGTGCAGAGGCTGGCAGCGACTACCCTGTACCTCCGACAGTTCTAACCTCTGCCAGGAGGGGGCGGTTAAGCTGCAGGAAGAGCTTGGTCTTTAGGGTGTATGTAGCATTTTGAATCTTGTATAAATCTTAATAACCTGATGTACAGAGGATTGCTGCTGACATGCATCCTCTACCTGGTGTGCAGGGCATTGCTGCTGACATGCATCCTCTACCTGGTGTGCAGGGCATTGCTGCTGACATGCATCCTCTACCTGGTGTGCAGGGCTTTGCTGGTGACATGCATCCTCTACCTGGTGTGCAGGGCTTTGCCGGTGACATGCATCCTCTACCTGGTGTGCAGGGCTTTGCCGGTCACATGCATCCTCTACCTGGTGTGCAGGGCTTTGCTGCTGACATGCATCCTCTACCTGGTGTGCAGGGCTTTGCTGGTGACATGCATCCTCTATCTGGTGTGCAGGGCTTTGCTGGTGACATGCATCCTCTACCTGGTGTGCAGGGCTTTGCTGGTGACATGCATCCTCTACCTGGTGTGCAGGGCTTTGCTGGTGACATGCATCCTCTACCTGGTGTGCAGGGCTTTGCTGGTGACATGCATCCTCTACCTGGTGTGCAGGGCTTTGCTGGTGACATGCATCCTCTACCTGGTGTGCAGGGCTTTGCTGGTGACATGCACCCTCTACCTGGTGTGCAGGGCATTGCTGGTGACATGCATCCTCTACCTGGTGTGCAGGGCTTTGCTGGTGACATGCATCCTCTACCTGGTGTGCAGGGCTTTGCTGGTGACATGCATCCTCTATCTGGTGTGCAGGGCTTTGCTGGTGACATGCACCCTCTACCTGGTGTGCAGGGCTTTGCTGGTGACATGCATCCTCTACCTGGTGTGCAGGGCTTTGCTGGTGACATGCATCCTCTACCTGGTGTGCAGGGCTTTGCTGGTGACATGCATCCTCTATCTGGTGTGCAGGGCTTTGCTGGTGACATGCATCCTCTACCTGGTGTGCAGGGCTTTGCTGGTGACATGCATCCTCTACCTGGTGTGCAGGGCTTTGCTGGTGACATGCACCCTCTACCTGGTGTGCAGGGCTTTGCTGGTGACATGCATCCTCTACCTGGTGTGCAGGGCTTTGCTGGTGACATGCATCCTCTACCTGGTGTGCAGGGCTTTGCTGGTGACATGCATCCTCTACCTGGTGTGCAGGGCTTTGCTGGTGACATGCATCCTCTACCTGGTGTGCAGGGCTTTGCTGGTGACATGCACCCTCTACCTGGTGTGCAGGGCTTTGCTGGTGACATGCATCCTCTACCTGGTGTGCAGGGCTTTGCTGGTGACATGCATCCTCTACCTGGTGTGCAGGGCTTTGCTGGTGACATGCATCCTCTACCTGGTGTGCAGGGCATTGCTGGTGACATGCATCCTCTACCTGGTGTGCAGGGCTTTGCTGGTGACATGCATCCTCTACCTGGTGTGCAGGGCTTTGCTGGTGACATGCATCCTCTATCTGGTGTGCAGGGCTTTGCTGGTGACATGCATCCTCTACCTGGTGTGCAGGGCTTTGCTGGTGACATGCATCCTCTACCTGGTGTGCAGGGCTTTGCTGGTGACATGCATCCTCTACCTGGTGTGCAGGGCTTTGCTGGTGACATGCATCCTCTACCTGGTGTGCAGGGCTTTGCTGGTGACATGCATCCTCTACCTGGTGTGCAGGGCTTTGCTGGTCACATGCAGCCTCCCTCTGCAGGAGGTCCGAGTCTTCTCCGGTACCTCACCCTGGTCAGTGCCTCTGGAGTTGTGTGTACAAGGATCTCACCTGCGTCTGGAGCTCATGTCCACCGGCTCCTCGTGGATGTTCTCCTTGCCATGTCTCCCCGGCGGCCGGGTGTCCACGTGGGGCCTGAGGTTTCCATTCATCTTCTCCTCGTACAGCTTCAGTCCGTCCGGTTTGGCGGCATGGTCATGGGGCAGCTCCAGCCCCGGAAGGTCCTTTCTCTTTAACAAAGCCAACATCTTCAGCCTCTCCATGGCCTCGTGTCCCTCCATCTTGAGTTGCTTGGCCAAGACATCTTCACGGTCGTCTGTCTGATCCAAGCCTCTCTTCAACAGATTGAGGCGCAAGGCGTCTTCTGTGACTCTGTCCATCCTGGAAGGGAAAACGGCATTACTAAATATGTGGACAGAGATCTACTGGGCGAAAACAGAATGTAAAGGGATCTACTGGCCAAATATATGAAGTAAAAGGATCTATTGGGTGAAAGTATCATGTAACGGGATCTGTACATAATATATAATAACCCAGCGCCGTCTGATCCGTCCTGATAATATCCAGACAGTAGATTCCTGTACATTATAGATCTACTGACTGGATATTATATATAATATACAGAGATCTACTGACTGGATATTATCAGGACGGATCAAAAGGCGCTGGGATATTATATATAATGTACAGGGATCTACTGACTGGATATTGTATATAATGTACTGGGATCTAGTGACTGGATATTATATATAATGTACAGGGATCTACTGACTAGATATTATATATAATATACAGAGATCTACTGACTGGATATTATCAGGACGGATCAGACAGCGCTAGGTTATTATATATAGTGTACAGGGATCTACTGACTGTATATTATATATAATGTACAGGGATCTACTGGTTGGATATTATATATAATGTACAGAGATCTACTGACTGGATATTATCAGGACGGATCAGACGGCGCTGGGATATTATATATAATGTACAGGGATCTACTGACTGGATATTATATATAATGTACAGAGATCTACTGACTGGATATTATATATAATGTACAGGGATCTACTGACTGGATATTATATATAATGTACAGGGATCTACTGACTGGATATTATATATAATGTACAGGGATCTACTGACTGGATATTATATATAATGTACAGGGATCTACTGACTGGATATTATATATAATGTACTGGGATCTACTGACTGGATATTGTATATAATGTACAGGGATCTACTGACTGGATATTATATATAATGTACTGGGATCTACTGACTGGATATTATATATAATGTACAGAGATCTACTGACTGGATATTATATATAATGTACAGGGATCTACTGACTGGATATTGTATGTAATGTACTGGGATCTACTGACTGGATATTATATATAATGTACTGGGATCTACTGACTGGATATTGTATATAATGTACTGGGATCTACTGACTGGATATTATATATAATGTACAGGGATCTACTGACTGGATATTGTATATAATGTACTGGGATCTACTGACTGGATATTATATATAATGTACTGGGATCTACTGACTGGATATTATATATAATGTACAGAGATCTACTGACTGGATATTATAAATAATGTACTGGGATCTACTGACTGGATATTATATATAATGTACAGGGATCTACTGACTGGATATTGTATATAATGTACTGGGATCTACTGACTGGATATTATATATAATGTACTGGGATCTACTGACTGGATATTGTATATAATGTACAGGGATCTACTGACTGGATATTATATATAATGTACTGGGATCTACTGGTTGGATATTATATATAATGTACAGAGATCTACTGACTGGATATTATATATAATGTACAGGGATCTACTGGTTGGATATTATATATAATGTACAGAGATCTACTGACTGGATATTATATATAATGTACAGGGATCTACTGACTGGATATTATATATAATGTACAGGGATCTACTGACTGGATATTATATATAATGTACAGGGATCTACTGACTGGATATTATATATAATGTACAGGGATCTACTGACTGGATATTATATATAATGTACTGGGATCTACTGACTGGATATTATATATAATGTACTGGGATCTACTGACTGGATATTATATATAATGTACTGGGATCTACTGACTGGATATTATATATAATGTACAGGGATCTACTGACTGGATATTGTATATAATGTACAGGGATCTACTGACTGGATATTATATATAATGTACAGGGATCTACTGACTGGATATTATATATAATGTACAGGGATCTACTGACTGGATATTGTATATAATGTACAGGGATGGACGGATCAGACGGCGCTGGGGATTACACATGTGTCAGGGTTGATCACGTCTCCATATGAAGCAGAACACTACAGATCCCAATTAATCGATCAATGAGCAGCGAGGGGTTAACACGGCGCCTGCATCCCCGGGTGGGCAGAGGCCGGGGTGCCCTGCACCTGTTTCTGGATGTGACACATGCTGCGGGGGAGGGGAGGGGGTCTGCAACGACTTATTTTTACATAATGGTAGTTGTGTTCCTGAGATCAGCGGTGCCACCAGGAGCTGCTCATCCACACCAATCCCCCCCCCCGCGTTCGCCCATCCTGCAGAGCTGGCTCAGACTGTGGGTGAAGGGCACCGGAGGGTAGGAGCCGGTGTATGTGGCCGCCCGGGCACACAGGTAACGAGGCATTACTCAGCTTTACGCCACCAGACTGGCACGGGTCTGACATCATGCACACAATGGCCACAATGCACCTACCTCACCACACGGCTACCAACCCTGCCGCCGGGCACCATGATGAGGGTCGGTGCAGCCCCCCTCCCCCGAGGCTGCAGAGAGCTGCATTTACCTGCCAGATCATGACTCCGCCGCTCCACGGCCAGACGATCCCCCCCCTCTCTGCCTCACAATGAGGAGGGGAGGAAGACATGGAGGACGTCCCCCTCCCCCCTCCTCAGGGCCTACGTACATTCACAATATTCCAGGCCTGGCGCTACCTACACACCCTCGTGCACCGGAGACTGGCACGCCGCCATCTCCCGCCGCCCGCCGTCAGCTGACTGTCCTCATTCACACTGGAGGAGCCATCACCTCAAAGCCCCCCCGTCCGGCAGCCGCGCCAACAAAAGAATTGATTTGCCCTAAATGAGCCCGTCTTGCGGCGTGCGCCCCCCGTACTCCGGAGACCCCGCGATGCCCCCCAGGACACACGCACATTCCAGAGCATACTCACAGATCGCCAGCAGCCGACCGGGGGGGGGGGAGGGGGGGGCGCCAGGAAATATTCTATAGGAAGAAGGGAGAGAGCGGCAGACGAGGGAAGGAAGGGGGATCGCAGGAGGGAGAGGGGAGATTTTTTTCCCTGGGATGTAAGGATTGTGTTGGGTGGGCGGCTCAGGCAGCATGACACCAGTCCGCCCCCCCAGCCCTGCGGGATTCCTGCCCTGAGTGTGGGCACTGATCCGCCACTCAGCCAATCATAACCTTACAGTGCGATTAAACAAAAGAGAAAAAAATAAGAAGGGGGGGGGGGGGGGGGGAAGATGCATACTTTTACCCAGGATTCATAGCGTGGGCAAGGGGGGGTTAAATCCAGTTGCAGCTGGTTTACAACCTCTGGACATGGAATTAGCTCTTAATTTTTTTTCGTTTAAGTCATTTGTGGCTCGCTGCGCATGACACCCCCCCATCATCACCGCCAGACCCCCCCCGTGGTCCGCACCCCACCCTGCAGGGTCTGGCCCCGCGCCAAACTTTCACCTCTTCCTGTGGAATAACACTTTGCCCTTAAGAGACGTCTGTGAAGCAGGTACAGAGGGGGCGAAAAGACCCCAAAATGTACAGACCAATGCAATGACGCCCCCTATACTATCCACAGAAGAGGCCAGAGGAGCCCCCTATACTATCCACAGAAGAGGCCAGAGGAGCCCCCTATACTATCCACAGAAGAGGCCAGAGGAGCCCCCTATACTATTCACAGAATAAGTCAGAGGAGCCCCCTATACTATCCACAGCATAAGTCAGAGGCGCCCCCTATACTATCCACAGCATAAGTCAGAGGAGCCCCCTATACTATCCACAGCATAAGTCAGAGGAGCCCCCTATACTATCCACAGAATAAGTCAGAGGAGCCCCCTATACTATCCACAGCATAAGTCAGAGGAGCCCCCTATACTATCCACAGCATAAGTCAGAGGAGCCCCCTATACTATCCACAGCATAAGTCAGAGGCGCCCCCTATACTATCCACAGAAGAGGCCAGAGGAGCCCCCTATACTATCCACAGAATAAGTCAGAGGAGCCCCCTATACTATCCACAGCATAAGTCAGAGGAGCCCCCTATACTATCCACAGAATAAGTCAGAGGAGCCCCCTATACTATCCACAGCATAAGTCAGAGGAGCCCCCTATACTATCCACAGAAGAGGCCAGAGGAGCCCCCTATACTATCCACAGCATAAGTCAGAGGAGCCCCCTATACTATCCACAGCATAAGTCAGAGGAGCCCCCTATACTATCCACAGCATAAGTCAGAGGAGCCCCCTATACTATCCACAGAATAAGTCAGAGGAGCCCCCTATACTATCCACAGCATAAGTCAGAGGAGCCCCCTATACTATCCACAGCATAAGTCAGAGGAGCCCCCTATACTATCCACAGCATAAGTCAGAGGAGCCCCCTATACTATCCACAGCATAAGTCAGAGGAGCCCCCTATACTATCCACAGAATAAGTCAGAGGAGCCCCCTATACTATCCACAGCATAAGTCAGAGGAGCCCCCTATACTATCCACAGCATAAGTCAGAGGAGCCCCCTATACTATCCACAGAATAAGTCAGAGGAGCCCCCTATACTATCCACAGAAGAGGCCAGAGGAGCCCCCTATACTATCCACAGCATAAGTCAGAGGAGCCCCCTATACTATCCACAGCATAAGTCAGAGGAGCCCCCTATACTATCCACAGAATAAGTCAGAGGAGCCCCCTATACTATCCACAGAATAAGTCAGAGGAGCCCCCTATACTATCCACAGCATAAGTCAGAGGAGCCCCCTATACTATCCACAGCATAAGTCAGAGGAGCCCCCTATACTATCCACAGCATAAGTCAGAGACGCCCCCTATACTATCCACAGCATAAGTCAGAGGAGCCCCCTATACTATCCACAGCATAAGTCAGAGGAGCCCCCTATACTATCCACAGAATAAGTCAGAGGAGCCCCCTATACTATCCACAGCATAAGTCAGAGGAGCCCCCTATACTATCCACAGAATAAGTCAGAGGAGCCCCCTATACTATCCACAGCATAAGTCAGAGGAGCCCCCTATACTATCCACAGCATAAGTCAGAGGAGCCCCCTATACTATCCACAGAATAAGTCAGAGGAGCCCCCTATACTATCCACAGCATAAGTCAGAGGAGACCCCTATACTATCCACAGAATAAGTCAGAGGAGCCCCCTATACTATCCACAGCATAAGTCAGAGGAGCCCCCTATACTATCCACAGCATAAGTCAGAGGAGCCCCCTATACTATCCACAGCATAAGTCAGAGGAGCCCCCTATACTATCCACAGAATAAGTCAGAGGAGCCCCCTATAGTATCCACAGCATAAGTCAGAGGCGCCCCCTATACTATCCTCAGCATAAGTCAGAGGAACCCCCTATACTATCCACAGCATAAGTCAGAGGAGCCCCCTATACTATCCACAGCATAAGTCAGAGGAGCCCCCTATACTATCCACAGCATAAGTCAGAGGAGCCCCCTATACTATCCACAGCATAAGTCAGAGGAGCCCCCTATACTATCCACAGCATAAGTCAGAGGAGCCCCCTATACTATCCACAGCATAAGTCAGAGGAGCCCCCTATACTATCCACAGCATAAGTCAGAGGAGCCCCCTATACTATCCACAGAATAAGTCAGAGGAGCCCCCTATACTATCCACAGCATAAGTCAGAGGAGCCCCCTATACTATCCACAGAATAAGTCAGAGGAGCCCCCTATACTATCCACAGCATAAGTCAGAGGAGCCCCCTATACTATCCACAGCATAAGTCAGAGGAGCCCCCTATAGTATCCACAGCATAAGTCAGAGGAGCCCCCTATACTATCCACAGCATAAGTCAGAGGAGCCCCCTATACTATCCACAGAATAAGTCAGAGGAGCCCCCTATAGTATCCACAGCATAAGTCAGAGGAGCCCCCTATACTATCCTCAGCATAAGTCAGAGGAACCCCCTATACTATCCACAGCATAAGTCAGAGGAGCCCCCTATACTATCCACAGCATAAGTCAGAGGAGCCCCCTATACTATCCACAGCATAAGTCAGAGGAGCCCCCTATACTATCCACAGCATAAGTCAGAGGAGCCCCCTATACTATCCACAGAATAAGTCAAAGGAGCCCCCTATACTATCCACAGCATAAGTCAGAGGAGCCCCCTATACTATCCACAGAATAAGTCAGAGGAGCCCCCTATACTATCCACAGCATAAGTCAGAGGAGCCCCCTATACTATCCACAGAATAAGTCAGAGGAGCCCCCTATAGTATCCACAGCATAAGTCAGAGGCGCCCCCTATACTATCCACAGCATAAGTCAGAGGCGCCCCCCTATACTATCCACAGAATAAGTCAGAGGAGCCCCCTATACTATCCACAGAATAAGTCAGAGGAGCCCCCTATACTATCCACAGCATAAGTCAGAGGAGCCCCCTATAGTATCCACAGCATAAGTCAGAGGAGCCCCCTATACTATCCACAGCATAAGTCAGAGGAGCCCCCTATACTATCCACAGCATAAGTCAGAGGAGCCCCCTATACTATCCACAGCATAAGTCAGAGGAGACCCCTATACTATCCACAGCATAAGTCAGAGGAGCCCCCTATACTATCCACAGAATAAGTCAGAGGAGCCCCCTATACTATCCACAGCATAAGTCAGAGGAGCCCCCTATACTATCCACAGCATAAGTCAGAGGCGCCCCCTATACTATCCACAGAATAAGTCAGAGGAGCCCCCTATACTATCCACAGCATAAGTCAGAGGAGCCCCCTATACTATCCACAGAAGAGGCCAGAGGAGCCCCCTATACTATCCACAGCATAAGTCAGAGGAGCCCCCTATACTATCCACAGCATAAGTCAGAGGAGCCCCCTATACTATCCACAGCATAAGTCAGAGGAGCCCCCTATACTATCCACAGAATAAGTCAGAGGAGCCCCCTATACTATCCACAGCATAAGTCAGAGGAGCCCCCTATACTATCCACAGAATAAGTCAGAGGAGCCCCCTATACTATCCACAGAAGAGGCCAGAGGAGCCCCCTATACTATCCACAGCATAAGTCAGAGGAGCCCCCTATACTATCCACAGTATAAGTCAGAGGAGCCCCCTATACTATCCACAGCATAAGTCAGAGGAGCCCCCTATACTATCCACAGAATAAGTCAGAGGAGCCCCCTATAGTATCCACAGCATAAGTCAGAGGCGCCCCCTATACTATCCACAGCATAAGTCAGAGGAGCCCCCTATACTATCCACAGCATAAGTCAGAGGAGCCCCCTATACTATCCACAGAATAAGTCAGAGGAGCCCCCTATAGTATCCACAGCATAAGTCAGAGGCGCCCCCTATACTATCCACAGCATAAGTCAGAGGCGCCCCCTATACTATCCACAGCATAAGTCAGAGGAGCCCCCTATACTATCCACAGCATAAGTCAGAGGAGCCCCCTATACTATCCACAGCATAAGTCAGAGGAACCCCCTATACTATCCACAGCATAAGTCAGAGGAGCCCCCTATACTATCCACAGCATAAGTCAGAGGCGCCCCCTATACTATCCACAGTATAAGTCAGAGGAGCCCCCTATACTATCCACAGCATAAGTCAGAGGAGCCCCCTATACTATCCACAGCATAAGTCAGAGGAGCCCCCTATACTATCCACAGAATAAGTCAGAGGAGCCCCCTATAGTATCCACAGCATAAGTCAGAGGCGCCCCCTATACTATCCTCAGCATAAGTCAGAGGAACCCCCTATACTATCCACAGCATAAGTCAGAGGAGCCCCCTATACTATCCACAGCATAAGTCAGAGGAGCCCCCTATACTATCCACAGCATAAGTCAGAGGAGCCCCCTATACTATCCACAGCATAAGTCAGAGGAGCCCCCTATACTATCCACAGCATAAGTCAGAGGAGCCCCCTATACTATCCACAGCATAAGTCAGAGGAGCCCCCTATACTATCCACAGCATAAGTCAGAGGAGCCCCCTATACTATCCACAGAATAAGTCAGAGGAGCCCCCTATACTATCCACAGCATAAGTCAGAGGAGCCCCCTATACTATCCACAGAATAAGTCAGAGGAGCCCCCTATACTATCCACAGCATAAGTCAGAGGAGCCCCCTATACTATCCACAGCATAAGTCAGAGGAGCCCCCTATACTATCCACAGCATAAGTCAGAGGAGCCCCCTATACTATCCACAGCATAAGTCAGAGGAGCCCCCTATACTATCCACAGCATAAGTCAGAGGAGCCCCCTATACTATCCACAGAATAAGTCAGAGGAGCCCCCTATACTATCCACAGCATAAGTCAGAGGAGCCCCCTATACTATCCACAGCATAAGTCAGAGGAGCCCCCTATACTATCCACAGCATAAGTCAGAGGAGCCCCCTATACTATCCACAGAATAAGTCAGAGGAGCCCCCTATAGTATCCACAGCATAAGTCAGAGGCGCCCCCTATACTATCCACAGCATAAGTCAGAGGAGCCCCCTATACTATCCACAGCATAAGTCAGAGGAGCCCCCTATACTATCCACAGAATAAGTCAGAGGAGCCCCCTATAGTATCCACAGCATAAGTCAGAGGCGCCCCCTATACTATCCACAGCATAAGTCAGAGGCGCCCCCTATACTATCCACAGCATAAGTCAGAGGAGCCCCCTATACTATCCACAGCATAAGTCAGAGGAGCCCCCTATACTATCCACAGCATAAGTCAGAGGCGCCCCCTATACTATCCACAGAATAAGTCAGAGGAGCCCCCTATACTATCCACAGCATAAGTCAGAGGAGCCCCCTATACTATCCACAGAATAAGTCAGAGGAGCCCCCTATACTATCCACAGCATAAGTCAGAGGAGCCCCCTATACTTTCCACAGCATAAGTCAGAGGCGCCCCCTATACTATCCACAGCATAAGTCAGAGGCGCCCCCTATACTATCCACAGCATAAGTCAGAGGAGCCCCCTATACTATCCACAGCATAAGTCAGAGGAGCCCCCTATACTATCCACAGTATAGGTCAGAGGAGCCCCCTATACTATCCACAGAATAAGTCAGAGGAGCCCCCTATAGTATCCACAGCATAAGTCAGAGGCGCCCCCTATACTATCCACAGCATAAGTCAGAGGCGCCCCCTATACTATCCACAGCATAAGTCAGAGGAGCCCCCTATACTATCCACAGCATAAGTCAGAGGAGCCCCCTATACTATCCACAGCATAAGTCAGAGGAGCCCCCTATACTATCCACAGCATAAGTCAGAGGAGCCCCCTATACTATCCACAGCATAAGTCAGAGGAGCCCCCTATACTATCCACAGCATAAGTCAGAGGAGCCCCCTATACTATCCACAGCATAAGTCAGAGGAGCCCCCTATACTATCCACAGCATAAGTCAGAGGAGCCCCCTATACTATCCACAGCATAAGTCAGAGGAGCCCCCTATACTATCCACAGCATAAGTCAGAGGAGCCCCCTATACTATCCACAGAATAAGTCAGAGGAGCCCCCTATACTATCCACAGCATAAGTCAGAGGAGCCCCCTATACTATCCACAGCATAAGTCAGAGGAGCCCCCTATACTATCCACAGCATAAGTCAGAGGAGCCCCCTATACTATCCACAGAATAAGTCAGAGGAGCCCCCTAAACTATCCACAGCATAAGTCAGAGGAGCCCCCTATACTATCCACAGCATAAGTCAGAGGAGCCCCCTATACTATCCACAGCATAAGTCATAAGAGCCCCCTATACTATCCACAGAATAAGTCAGAGGAGCCCCCTATAGTATCCACAGAATAAGTCAGAGGAGCCCCCTATACTATCCAGAATAGGTCAGAGGCGCCCCCTATACTATCCACAGCATAAGTCAGAGGAGCCCCCTATACTATCCACAGCATAAGTCAGAGGAGCCCCCTATACTATCCACAGCATAAGTCAGAGGCGCCCCCTATACTATCCACAGAATAAGTCAGAGGAGACCCCTATACTATCCACAGCATAAGTCAGAGGAGCCCCCTATACTATCCACAGAATAAGTCAGAGGAGACCCCTATACTATCCACAGCATAAGTCAGAGGCGCCCCCTATACTATCCACAGCATAAGTCAGAGGAGCCCCCTATACTATCCACAGCATAAGTCAGAGGTGCCCCCTATACTATCCTCAGCATAAGTCAGAGGAGCCCCCTATACTATCCACAGAATAAGTCAGAGGAGCCCCCTATACTATCCACAGCATAAGTCAGAGGAACCCCCTATACTATCCACAGCATAAGTCAGAGGAGCCCCCTATACTATCCACAGCATAAGTCAGAGGAGCCCCCTATACTATCCACAGCATAAGTCAGAGGAGCCCCCTATACTATCCACAGCATAAGTCAGAGGAGCCCCCTATACTATCCACAGAATAAGTCAGAGGAGCCCCCTATACTATCCACAGCATAAGTCAGAGGAGCCCCCTATACTATCCACAGAATAAGTCAGAGGAGCCCCCTATACTATCCACAGCATAAGTCAGAGGAGCCCCCTATACTATCCACAGCATAAGTCAGAGGAGCCCCCTATACTATCCACAGCATAAGTCAGAGGAGCCCCCTATACTATCCACAGCATAAGTCAGAGGAGCCCCCTATACTATCCACAGCATAAGTCAGAGGAGCCCCCTATACTATCCACAGAATAAGTCAGAGGAGCCCCCTATACTATCCACAGCATAAGTCAGAGGAGCCCCCTATACTATCCACAGCATAAGTCAGAGGAGCCCCCTATACTATCCACAGCATAAGTCAGAGGAGCCCCCTATACTATCCACAGAATAAGTCAGAGGAGCCCCCTATAGTATCCACAGCATAAGTCAGAGGCGCCCCCTATACTATCCACAGCATAAGTCAGAGGAGCCCCCTATACTATCCACAGCATAAGTCAGAGGAGCCCCCTATACTATCCACAGAATAAGTCAGAGGAGCCCCCTATACTATCCACAGCATAAGTCAGAGGCGCCCCCTATACTATCCACAGCATAAGTCAGAGGCGCCCCCTATACTATCCACAGCATAAGTCAGAGGAGCCCCCTATACTATCCACAGCATAAGTCAGAGGAGCCCCCTATACTATCCACAGCATAAGTCAGAGGCGCCCCCTATACTATCCACAGAATAAGTCAGAGGAGCCCCCTATACTATCCACAGCATAAGTCAGAGGAGCCCCCTATACTATCCACAGAATAAGTCAGAGGAGCCCCCTATACTATCCACAGCATAAGTCAGAGGAGCCCCCTATACTTTCCACAGCATAAGTCAGAGGCGCCCCCTATACTATCCACAGCATAAGTCAGAGGCGCCCCCTATACTATCCACAGCATAAGTCAGAGGAGCCCCCTATACTATCCACAGCATAAGTCAGAGGAGCCCCCTATACTATCCACAGTATAGGTCAGAGGAGCCCCCTATACTATCCACAGAATAAGTCAGAGGAGCCCCCTATAGTATCCACAGCATAAGTCAGAGGCGCCCCCTATACTATCCACAGCATAAGTCAGAGGCGCCCCCTATACTATCCACAGCATAAGTCAGAGGAGCCCCCTATACTATCCACAGCATAAGTCAGAGGAGCCCCCTATACTATCCACAGCATAAGTCAGAGGAGCCCCCTATACTATCCACAGCATAAGTCAGAGGAGCCCCCTATACTATCCACAGCATAAGTCAGAGGAGCCCCCTATACTATCCACAGCATAAGTCAGAGGAGCCCCCTATACTATCCACAGCATAAGTCAGAGGAGCCCCCTATACTATCCACAGCATAAGTCAGAGGAGCCCCCTATACTATCCACAGCATAAGTCAGAGGAGCCCCCTATACTATCCACAGCATAAGTCAGAGGAGCCCCCTATACTATCCACAGAATAAGTCAGAGGAGCCCCCTATACTATCCACAGCATAAGTCAGAGGAGCCCCCTATACTATCCACAGCATAAGTCAGAGGAGCCCCCTATACTATCCACAGCATAAGTCAGAGGAGCCCCCTATACTATCCACAGAATAAGTCAGAGGAGCCCCCTAAACTATCCACAGCATAAGTCAGAGGAGCCCCCTATACTATCCACAGCATAAGTCAGAGGAGCCCCCTATACTATCCACAGCATAAGTCATAAGAGCCCCCTATACTATCCACAGAATAAGTCAGAGGAGCCCCCTATAGTATCCACAGAATAAGTCAGAGGAGCCCCCTATACTATCCAGAATAGGTCAGAGGCGCCCCCTATACTATCCACAGCATAAGTCAGAGGAGCCCCCTATACTATCCACAGCATAAGTCAGAGGAGCCCCCTATACTATCCACAGCATAAGTCAGAGGCGCCCCCTATACTATCCACAGAATAAGTCAGAGGAGACCCCTATACTATCCACAGCATAAGTCAGAGGAGCCCCCTATACTATCCACAGAATAAGTCAGAGGAGACCCCTATACTATCCACAGCATAAGTCAGAGGCGCCCCCTATACTATCCACAGCATAAGTCAGAGGAGCCCCCTATACTATCCACAGCATAAGTCAGAGGCGCCCCCTATACTATCCTCAGCATAAGTCAGAGGAGCCCCCTATACTATCCACAGAATAAGTCAGAGGAGCCCCCTATACTATCCACAGCATAAGTCAGAGGAACCCCCTATACTATCCACAGCATAAGTCAGAGGAGCCCCCTATACTATCCACAGCATAAGTCAGAGGAGCCCCCTATACTATCCACAGCATAAGTCAGAGGAGCCCCCTATACTATCCACAGCATAAGTCAGAGGAGCCCCCTATACTATCCACAGAATAAGTCAAAGGAGCCCCCTATACTATCCACAGCATAAGTCAGAGGAGCCCCCTATACTATCCACAGAATAAGTCAGAGGAGCCCCCTATACTATCCACAGCATAAGTCAGAGGAGCCCCCTATACTATCCACAGAATAAGTCAGAGGAGCCCCCTATAGTATCCACAGCATAAGTCAGAGGCGCCCCCTATACTATCCACAGCATAAGTCAGAGGCGCCCCCCATACTATCCACAGAATAAGTCAGAGGAGCCCCCTATACTATCCACAGAATAAGTCAGAGGAGCCCCCTATACTATCCACAGCATAAGTCAGAGGAGCCCCCTATACTATCCACAGCATAAGTCAGAGGCGCCCCCTATACTATCCACAGCATAAGTCAGAGGAGCCCCCTATACTATCCACAGCATAAGTCAGAGGAGCCCCCTATACTATCCACAGAATAAGTCAGAGGAGCCCCCTATACTATCCACAGCATAAGTCAGAGGAGACCCCTATACTATCCACAGCATAAGTCAGAGGAGCCCCCTATACTATACACAGAATAAGTCAGAGGAGCCCCCTATACTATCCACAGCATAAGTCAGAGGAGCCCCCTATACTATCCACAGCATAAGTCAGAGGAGCCCCCTATACTATCCACAGCATAAGTCAGAGGAGCCCCCTATACTATCCACAGAATAAGTCAGAGGAGCCCCCTATAGTATCCACAGCATAAGTCAGAGGCGCCCCCTATACTATCCACAGCATAAGTCAGAGGAGCCCCCTATACTATCCACAGCATAAGTCAGAGGCGCCCCCTATACTATCCACAGCATAAGTCAGAGGCGCCCCCTATACTATCCACAGCATAAGTCAGAGGAGCCCCCTATACTATCCACAGCATAAGTCAGAGGCGCCCCCTATACTATCCACAGCATAAGTCAGAGGCGCCCCCTATACTATCCACAGTATAAGTCAGAGGCGCCCCCTATACTATCCACAGCATAAGTCAGAGGAGCCCCCTATACTATCCACAGAATAAGTCAGAGGAGCCCCCTATACTATCCACAGAAGAGGCCAGAGGAGCCCCCTATACTATCCACAGCATAAGTCAGAGGAGCCCCCTATACTATCCACAGCATAAGTCAGAGGAGCCCCCTATACTATCCACAGCATAAGTCAGAGGAGCCCCCTATACTATCCACAGCATAAGTCAGAGGAGCCCCCTATACTATCCACAGAATAAGTCAGAGGAGCCCCCTATACTATCCACAGCATAAGTCAGAGGAGCCCCCTATACTATCCACAGCATAAGTCAGAGGAGCCCCCTATACTATCCACAGCATAAGTCAGAGGAGCCCCCTATACTATCCACAGAATAAGTCAGAGGAGCCCCCTATAGTATCCACAGCATAAGTCAGAGGCGCCCCCTATACTATCCACAGCATAAGTCAGAGGCGCCCCCTATACTATCCACAGCATAAGTCAGAGGAGCCCCCTATACTATCCACAGCATAAGTCAGAGGAGCCCCCTATACTATCCACAGAATAAGTCAAAGGAGCCCCCTATACTATCCACAGCATAAGTCAGAGGAGCCCCCTATACTATCCACAGAATAAGTCAGAGGAGCCCCCTATACTATCCACAGAATAAGTCAGAGGAGCCCCCTATACTATCCACAGCATAAGTCAGAGGCGCCCCCTATACTATCCACAGAATAAGTCAAAGGAGCCCCCTATACTATCCACAGAATAAGTCAGAGGAGCCCCCTATACTATCCACAGAATAAGTCAGAGGAGCCCCCTATACTATCCACAGAATAAGTCAGAGGAGCCCCCTATACTATCCACAGCATAAGTCAGAGGCGCCCCCTATACTATCCACAGAATAAGTCAGAGGAGCCCCCTATATTATCCAAAGCATAAGTCAGAGGCGCCCCCTATACTATCCACAGCATAAGTCAGAGGCGCCCCCTATACTATCCACAGAATAAGTCAGAGGAGCCCCCTATACTATCCACAGAATAAGTCAGAGGAGCCCCCTATACTATCCACAGCATAAGTCAGAGGCGCCCCCTATACTATCCACAGCATAAGTCAGAGGAGCCCCCTATACTATCCACAGCATAAGTCAGAGGCGCCCCCTATACTATCCACAGCATAAGTCAGAGGAGCCCCCTATACTATTCACAGCATAAGTCAGAGGAGCCCCCTATACTATCCACAGCATAAGTCAGAGGAGCCCCCTATACTATCCACAGCATAAGTCAGAGGAGCCCTCTATACTATCCACAGCATAAGTCAGAGGAGCCCCCTATACTATCCACAGAATAAGTCAGAGGCGCCCCCTATACTATACACAGCATAAGTCAGAGGAGCCCCCTATACTATCCACAGCATAAGTCAGAGGAGCCCCCTATACTATCCACAGAATAAGTCAGAGGAGCCCCCTATACTATCCACAGAATAAGTCAGAGGAGCCCCCTATACTATCCACAGAATAAGTCAGAGGAGCCCCCTATACTATCCACAGAATATGTCAGAGGAGCCCCCTATACTATCCACAGCATAAGTCAGAGGAGCCCCCTATACTATCCACAGAATAAGTCAGAGGAGCCCCCTATACTATCCACAGCATAAGTCAGAGGCGCCCCCTATACTATCCACAGTATAAGTCAGAGGAGCCCCCCTATACTATCCACAGTATAAGTCAGAGGAGCCCCCTATACTATCCACAGAATAAGTCAGAGGAGCCCCCTATACTATCCACAGTATAAGTCAGAGGGGCCCCCTATACTATCCACAGCAAAAGTCAGAGGCGCCCCCTATACTATCCACAGCATAAGTCAGAGGAGCCCCCTATACTATCCACAGAATAAGTCAGAGGAGCCCCCTATACTATCCACAGAAGAGGCCAAAGGAGCCCCCTATACTATCCAAAGAATAAGTCAGAGGCGCCCCCTATACTATCCACAGTATAAGTCAGAGGAGCCCCCTATACTATCCACAGTATAAGTCAGAGGAGCCCCCTATACTATCCACAGTATAAGTCAGAGGAGCCCCCTATACTATCCACAGTATAAGTCAGAGGAGCCCCCTATACTATCCACAGAATAAGTCAGAGGAGCCCCCTATACTATCCACAGCATAAGTCAGAGGAGCCCCCTATACTATCCACAGCATAAGTCAGAGGCGCCCCCTATACTATCCACAGCATAAGTCAGAGAAGCCCCCTATACTATCCACAGCATAAGTCAGAGGAGCCCCCTATACTATCCACAGAATAAGTCAGAGGAGCCCCCTATACTATCCACAGCATAAGTCAGAGGAGCCCCCTATACTATCCACAGAATAAGTCAGAGGAGCCCCCTATACTATCCACAGAATAAGTCAGAGGAGCCCCTTATACTATCCACAGCATAAGTCAGAGGAGCCCCCTATACTATCCACAGCATAAGTCAGAGGAGTCCCCTATACTATCCACAGCATAAGTCAGAGGAGCCCCCTATACTATCCACAGAAGAGGCCAAAATGAGCCCCCTATACTATCCAAAGAATAAGTCAGAGGCGCCCCCTATACTATCCACAGCATAAGTCAGAGGAGCCCCCTATACTATCCACAGCATAAGTCAGAGGGGCCCCCTATACTATCCACAGCATAAGTCAGAGGCGCCCCCTATACTATCCACAGTATAAGTCAGAGGAGCCCCCTATACTATCCACAGAATAAGTCAGAGGAGCCCCCTATACTATCCACAGAATAAGTCAGAGGAGCCCCCTATACTATCCACAGCATAAGTCAGAGGAGCCCCCTATACTATCCACAGAATAAGTCAGAGGAGCCCCCTATAGTATCCACAGCATAAGTCAGAGGCGCCCCCTATACTATCCACAGCATAAGTCAGAGGTGCCCCCTATACTATCCACAGCATAAGTCAGAGGAGCCCCCTATACTATCCACAGCATAAGTCACAGGAGCCCCCTATACTATCCACAGAATAAGTCAAAGGAGCCCCCTATACTATCCACAGCATAAGTCAGAGGAGCCCCCTATACTATCCACAGAATAAGTCAGAGGAGCCCCCTATACTATCCACAGAATAAGTCAGAGGAGCCCCCTATACTATCCACAGCATAAGTCAGAGGCGCCCCCTATACTATCCACAGAATAAGTCAAAGGAGCCCCCTATACTATCCACAGAATAAGTCAGAGGAGCCCCCTATACTATCCACAGAATAAGTCAGAGGAGCCCCCTATACTATCCACAGCATAAGTCAGAGGAGCCCCCTATACTATCCACAGCATAAGTCAGAGGAGCCCCCTATACTATCCACAGAATAAGTCAGAGGAGCCCCCTATACTATCCACAGAATAAGTCAGAGGAGCCCCCTATACTATCCACAGCATAAGTCAGAGGCGCCCCCTATACTATCCACAGCATAAGTCAGAGGAGCCCCCTATACTATCCACAGCATAAGATAGAGGAGCCCCCTATACTATCCACAGCATAAGTCAGAGGCGCCCCCTATACTATCCTCAGCATAAGTCAGAGGAGCCCCCTATACTATCCACAGAATAAGTCAGAGGAGCCCCCTATACTATCCACAGCATAAGTCAGAGGAACCCCCTATACTATCCACAGCATAAGTCAGAGGAGCCCCCTATACTATCCACAGCATAAGTCAGAGGAGCCCCCTATACTATCCACAGCATAAGTCAGAGGAGCCCCCTATACTATCCACAGCATAAGTCAGAGGAGCCCCCTATACTATCCACAGAATAAGTCAAAGGAGCCCCCTATACTATCCACAGCATAAGTCAGAGGAGCCCCCTATACTATCCACAGAATAAGTCAGAGGAGCCCCCTATACTATCCACAGCATAAGTCAGAGGAGCCCCCTATACTATCCACAGAATAAGTCAGAGGAGCCCCCTATAGTATCCACAGCATAAGTCAGAGGCGCCCCCTATACTATCCACAGCATAAGTCAGAGGCGCCCCCCATACTATCCACAGAATAAGTCAGAGGAGCCCCCTATACTATCCACAGAATAAGTCAGAGGAGCCCCCTATACTATCCACAGCATAAGTCAGAGGAGCCCCCTATACTATCCACAGCATAAGTCAGAGGCGCCCCCTATACTATCCACAGCATAAGTCAGAGGAGCCCCCTATACTATCCACAGCATAAGTCAGAGGAGCCCCCTATACTATCCACAGAATAAGTCAGAGGAGCCCCCTATACTATCCACAGCATAAGTCAGAGGAGACCCCTATACTATCCACAGCATAAGTCAGAGGAGCCCCCTATACTATACACAGAATAAGTCAGAGGAGCCCCCTATACTATCCACAGCATAAGTCAGAGGAGCCCCCTATACTATCCACAGCATAAGTCAGAGGAGCCCCCTATACTATCCACAGCATAAGTCAGAGGAGCCCCCTATACTATCCACAGAATAAGTCAGAGGAGCCCCCTATAGTATCCACAGCATAAGTCAGAGGCGCCCCCTATACTATCCACAGCATAAGTCAGAGGAGCCCCCTATACTATCCACAGCATAAATCAGAGGCGCCCCCTATACTATCCACAGCATAAGTCAGAGGCGCCCCCTATACTATCCACAGCATAAGTCAGAGGAGCCCCCTATACTATCCACAGCATAAGTCAGAGGCGCCCCCTATACTATCCACAGCATAAGTCAGAGGCGCCCCCTATACTATCCACAGTATAAGTCAGAGGCGCCCCCTATACTATCCACAGCATAAGTCAGAGGAGCCCCCTATACTATCCACAGAATAAGTCAGAGGAGCCCCCTATACTATCCACAGAAGAGGCCAGAGGAGCCCCCTATACTATCCACAGCATAAGTCAGAGGAGCCCCCTATACTATCCACAGCATAAGTCAGAGGAGCCCCCTATACTATCCACAGCATAAGTCAGAGGAGCCCCCTATACTATCCACAGCATAAGTCAGAGGAGCCCCCTATACTATCCACAGAATAAGTCAGAGGAGCCCCCTATACTATCCACAGCATAAGTCAGAGGAGCCCCCTATACTATCCACAGCATAAGTCAGAGGAGCCCCCTATACTATCCACAGCATAAGTCAGAGGAGCCCCCTATACTATCCACAGAATAAGTCAGAGGAGCCCCCTATAGTATCCACAGCATAAGTCAGAGGCGCCCCCTATACTATCCACAGCATAAGTCAGAGGCGCCCCCTATACTATCCACAGCATAAGTCAGAGGAGCCCCCTATACTATCCACAGCATAAGTCAGAGGAGCCCCCTATACTATCCACAGAATAAGTCAAAGGAGCCCCCTATACTATCCACAGCATAAGTCAGAGGAGCCCCCTATACTATCCACAGAATAAGTCAGAGGAGCCCCCTATACTATCCACAGAATAAGTCAGAGGAGCCCCCTATACTATCCACAGCATAAGTCAGAGGCGCCCCCTATACTATCCACAGAATAAGTCAAAGGAGCCCCCTATACTATCCACAGAATAAGTCAGAGGAGCCCCCTATACTATCCACAGAATAAGTCAGAGGAGCCCCCTATACTATCCACAGAATAAGTCAGAGGAGCCCCCTATACTATCCACAGCATAAGTCAGAGGCGCCCCCTATACTATCCACAGAATAAGTCAGAGGAGCCCCCTATATTATCCAAAGCATAAGTCAGAGGCGCCCCCTATACTATCCACAGCATAAGTCAGAGGCGCCCCCTATACTATCCACAGAATAAGTCAGAGGAGCCCCCTATACTATCCACAGAATAAGTCAGAGGAGCCCCCTATACTATCCACAGCATAAGTCAGAGGCGCCCCCTATACTATCCACAGCATAAGTCAGAGGAGCCCCCTATACTATCCACAGCATAAGTCAGAGGCGCCCCCTATACTATCCACAGCATAAGTCAGAGGAGCCCCCTATACTATTCACAGCATAAGTCAGAGGAGCCCCCTATACTATCCACAGCATAAGTCAGAGGAGCCCCCTATACTATCCACAGCATAAGTCAGAGGAGCCCCCTATACTATCCACAGCATAAGTCAGAGGAGCCCCCTATACTATCCACAGAATAAGTCAGAGGCGCCCCCTATACTATACACAGCATAAGTCAGAGGAGCCCCCTATACTATCCACAGCATAAGTCAGAGGAGCCCCCTATACTATCCACAGAATAAGTCAGAGGAGCCCCCTATACTATCCACAGAATAAGTCAGAGGAGCCCCCTATACTATCCACAGAATAAGTCATAGGAGCCCCCTATACTATCCACAGAATATGTCAGAGGAGCCCCCTATACTATCCACAGCATAAGTCAGAGGAGCCCCCTATACTATCCACAGAATAAGTCAGAGGAGCCCCCTATACTATCCACAGCATAAGTCAGAGGCGCCCCCTATACTATCCACAGTATAAGTCAGAGGAGCCCCCCTATACTATCCACAGTATAAGTCAGAGGAGCCCCCTATACTATCCACAGAATAAGTCAGAGGAGCCCCCTATACTATCCACAGTATAAGTCAGAGGGGCCCCCTATACTATCCACAGCAAAAGTCAGAGGCGCCCCCTATACTATCCACAGCATAAGTCAGAGGAGCCCCCTATACTATCCACAGAATAAGTCAGAGGAGCCCCCTATACTATCCACAGAAGAGGCCAAAGGAGCCCCCTATACTATCCAAAGAATAAGTCAGAGGCGCCCCCTATACTATCCACAGTATAAGTCAGAGGAGCCCCCTATACTATCCACAGTATAAGTCAGAGGAGCCCCCTATACTATCCACAGTATAAGTCAGAGGAGCCCCCTATACTATCCACAGTATAAGTCAGAGGAGCCCCCTATACTATCCACAGAATAAGTCAGAGGAGCCCCCTATACTATCCACAGCATAAGTCAGAGGAGCCCCCTATACTATCCACAGCATAAGTCAGAGGCGCCCCCTATACTATCCACAGCATAAGTCACAGAAGCCCCCTATACTATCCACAGCATAAGTCAGAGGAGCCCCCTATACTATCCACAGAATAAGTCAGAGGAGCCCCCTATACTATCCACAGCATAAGTCAGAGGAGCCCCCTATACTATCCACAGAATAAGTCAGAGGAGCCCCCTATACTATCCACAGAATAAGTCAGAGGAGCCCCTTATACTATCCACAGCATAAGTCAGAGGAGCCCCCTATACTATCCACAGCATAAGTCAGAGGAGTCCCCTATACTATCCACAGCATAAGTCAGAGGAGCCCCCTATACTATCCACAGAAGAGGCCAAAATGAGCCCCCTATACTATCCAAAGAATAAGTCAGAGGCGCCCCCTATACTATCCACAGCATAAGTCAGAGGAGCCCCCTATACTATCCACAGCATAAGTCAGAGGGGCCCCCTATACTATCCACAGCATAAGTCAGAGGCGCCCCCTATACTATCCACAGTATAAGTCAGAGGAGCCCCCTATACTATCCACAGAATAAGTCAGAGGAGCCCCCTATACTATCCACAGAATAAGTCAGAGGAGCCCCCTATACTATCCACAGCATAAGTCAGAGGAGCCCCCTATACTATCCACAGAATAAGTCAGAGGAGCCCCCTATAGTATCCACAGCATAAGTCAGAGGCGCCCCCTATACTATCCACAGCATAAGTCAGAGGTGCCCCCTATACTATCCACAGCATAAGTCAGAGGAGCCCCCTATACTATCCACAGCATAAGTCAGAGGAGCCCCCTATACTATCCACAGAATAAGTCAAAGGAGCCCCCTATACTATCCACAGCATAAGTCAGAGGAGCCCCCTATACTATCCACAGAATAAGTCAGAGGAGCCCCCTATACTATCCACAGAATAAGTCAGAGGAGCCCCCTATACTATCCACAGCATAAGTCAGAGGCGCCCCCTATACTATCCACAGAATAAGTCAAAGGAGCCCCCTATACTATCCACAGAATAAGTCAGAGGAGCCCCCTATACTATCCACAGAATAAGTCAGAGGAGCCCCCTATACTATCCACAGCATAAGTCAGAGGAGCCCCCTATACTATCCACAGCATAAGTCAGAGGAGCCCCCTATACTATCCACAGAATAAGTCAGAGGAGCCCCCTATACTATCCACAGAATAAGTCAGAGGAGCCCCCTATACTATCCACAGCATAAGTCAGAGGCGCCCCCTATACTATCCACAGCATAAGTCAGAGGAGCCCCCTATACTATCCACAGCATAAGATAGAGGAGCCCCCTATACTATCCACAGCATAAGTCAGAGGCGCCCCCTATACTATCCACAGAATAAGTCAGAGGAGCCCCCTATACTATCCACAGAATAAGTCAGAGGAGCCCCCTATACTATCCACAGCATAAGTCAGAGGCGCCCCCTATACTATCCACAGAATAAGTCAGAGGAGCCCCCTATATTATCCAAAGCATAAGTCAGAGGCGCCCCCTATACTATCCACAGCATAAGTCAGAGGCGCCCCCTATACTATCCACAGAATAAGTCAGAGGAGCCCCCTATACTATCCACAGAATAAGTCAGAGGAGCCCCCTATACTATCCACAGCATAAGTCAGAGGCGCCCCCTATACTATCCACAGCATAAGTCAGAGGAGCCCCCTATACTATCCACAGCATAAGTCAGAGGCGCCCCCTATACTATCCACAGCATAAGTCAGAGGAGCCCCCTATACTATCCACAGCATAAGTCAGAGGAGCCCCCTATACTATCCACAGCATAAGTCAGAGGAGCCCCCTATACTATCCACAGCATAAGTCAGAGGAGCCCTCTATACTATCCACAGCATAAGTCAGAGGAGCCCCCTATACTATCCACAGAATAAGTCAGAGGCGCCCCCTATACTATACACAGCATAAGTCAGAGGAGCCCCCTATACTATCCACAGCATAAGTCAGAGGAGCCCCCTATACTATCCACAGAATAAGTCAGAGGAGCCCCCTATACTATCCACAGAATAAGTCAGAGGAGCCCCCTATACTATCCACAGAATAAGTCATAGGAGCCCCCTATACTATCCACAGAATATGTCAGAGGAGCCCCCTATACTATCCACAGCATAAGTCAGAGGAGCCCCCTATACTATCCACAGAATAAGTCAGAGGAGCCCCCTATACTATCCACAGCATAAGTCAGAGGCGCCCCCTATACTATCCACAGTATAAGTCAGAGGAGCCCCCCTATACTATCCACAGTATAAGTCAGAGGAGCCCCCTATACTATCCACAGAATAAGTCAGAGGAGCCCCCTATACTATCCACAGTATAAGTCAGAGGGGCCCCCTATACTATCCACAGCAAAAGTCAGAGGCGCCCCCTATACTATCCACAGCATAAGTCAGAGGAGCCCCCTATACTATCCACAGAATAAGTCAGAGGAGCCCCCTATACTATCCACAGAAGAGGCCAAAGGAGCCCCCTATACTATCCAAAGAATAAGTCAGAGGAGCCCCCTATACTATCCACAGAATAAGTCAGAGGCGCCCCCTATACTATCCACAGCATAAGTCAGAGGCGCCCCCTATACTATCCACAGCATAAGTCAGAGGAGCCCCCTATACTATCCACAGCATAAGTCAGAGGAGCCCCCTATACTATCCACAGTATAAGTCAGAGGAGCCCCCTATACTATCCACAGTATAAGTCAGAGGAGCCCCCTATACTATCCACAGTATAAGTCAGAGGAGCCCCCTATACTATCCACAGTATAAGTCAGAGGAGCCCCCTATACTATCCACAGAATAAGTCAGAGGAGCCCCCTATACTATCCACAGCATAAGTCAGAGGAGCCCCCTATACTATCCACAGCATAAGTCAGAGGCGCCCCCTATACTATCCACAGCATAAGTCAGAGAAGCCCCCTATACTATCCACAGCATAAGTCAGAGGAGCCCCCTATACTATCCACAGAATAAGTCAGAGGAGCCCCCTATACTATCCACAGCATAAGTCAGAGGAGCCCCCTATACTATCCACAGAATAAGTCAGAGGAGCCCCCTATACTATCCACAGAATAAGTCAGAGGAGCCCCTTATACTATCCACAGCATAAGTCAGAGGAGCCCCCTATACTATCCACAGCATAAGTCAGAGGAGTCCCCTATACTATCCACAGCATAAGTCAGAGGAGCCCCCTATACTATCCACAGAAGAGGCCAAAAGGAGCCCCCTATACTATCCAAAGAATAAGTCAGAGGCGCCCCCTATACTATCCACAGCATAAGTCAGAGGAGCCCCCTATACTATCCACAGCATAAGTCAGAGGGGCCCCCTATACTATCCACAGCATAAGTCAGAGGCGCCCCCTATACTATCCACAGTATAAGTCAGAGGAGCCCCCTATACTATCCACAGAATAAGTCAGAGGAGCCCCCTATACTATCCACAGCATAAGTCAGAGGAGCCCCCTATACTATCCACAGAATAAGTCAGAGGAGCCCCCTATACTATCCACAGAATAAGTCAGAGGAGCCCCCTATACTATCCACAGCATAAGTCAGAGGCGCCCCCTATACTATCCACAGCATAAGTCAGAGGAGCCCCCTATACAATCCACAGAATAAGTCAGAGGAGCCCCCTATACTATCCACAGCATAAGTCAGAGGAGCCCCCTATACTATCCATAGAATAAGTCAGAGGAGCCCCCTATACTATCCACAGAATAAGTCAGAGGAGCCCCCTATACTATCCACAGCATAAGTCAGAGGAGCCCCCTATACTATCCACAGCATAAGTCAGAGGAGCCCCCTATACTATCCACAGCATAAGTCAGAGGCGCCCCCTACACTATCCACAGCATAAGTCAGAGGAGCCCCCTATACTATCCACAGCATAAGTCAGAGGAGCCCCCTATACTATCCACAGCATAAGTCAGAGGAGCCCCCTATACTATCCACAGCATAAGTCAGAGGAGCCCCCTATACTATCCACAGAATAAGTCAGAGGAGCCCCCTATACTATCCACAGCATAAGTCAGAGGAGCCCCCTATACTATCCACAGCATAAGTCAGAGGAGCCCCCTATACTATCCACAGCATAAGTCAGAGGAGCCCCCTATACTATCCACAGCATAAGTCAGAGGAGCCCCCTATACTATCCACAGCATAAGTCAGAGGAGCCCCCTATACTATCCACAGAATAAGTCAGAGGAGCCCCCTATACTATCCACAGAATAAGTCAGAGGAGCCCCCTATACTATCCACAGAATAAGTCAGAGGAGCCCCCTATACTATCCACAGCATAAGTCAGAGGAGCCCCCTATACTATCCACAGCATAAGTCAGAGGAGCCCCCTATACTATACACAGAATAAGTCAGAGGAGCCCCCTATACTATCCACAGAATAAGTCAGAGGAGCCCCCTATACTATCCACAGAATAAGTCAGAGGCGCCCCCTATACTATCCACAGAATAAGTCAGAGGAGCCCCCTATACTATCCACAGAATAAGTCAGAGGAGCCCCCTATACTATCCACAGAATAAGTCAGAGGCGCCCCCTATACTATCCACAGAATAAGTCAGAGGCGCCCCCTATACTATCCACAGAAGAGGCCAGAGGAGCCCCCTATACTATCCACAGCATAAGTCAGAGGCGCCCCCTATACTATCCACAGCATAAGTCAGAGGAGCCCCCTATACTATCCACAGCATAAGTCAGAGGAGCCCCCTATACTATCCACAGAATAAGTCAGAGGAGCCCCCTATACTATCCACAGCATAAGTCAGAGGAGCCCCCTATACTATCCACAGAATAAGTCAGAGGAGCCCCCTATACTATCCACAGAATAAGTCAGAGGAGCCCCCTATACTATCCACAGCATAAGTCAGAGGAGCCCCTATACTATCCACAGCATAAGTCAGAGGAGCCCCCTATACTATACACAGAATAAGTCAGAGGAGCCCCCTATACTATCCACAGAATAAGTCAGAGGAGCCCCCTATACTATCCACAGAATAAGTCAGAGGCGCCCCCTATACTATCCACAGAATAAGTCAGAGGAGCCCCCTATACTATCCACAGCATAAGTCAGAGGCGCCCCCTATACTATCCACAGCATAAGTCAGAGGAGCCCCCTATACTATCCACAGCATAAGTCAGAGGAGCCCCCTATACTATCCACAGAATAAGTCAGAGGAGCCCCCTATACTATCCACAGCATAAGTCTGAGGCGCCCCCTATACTATCCACAGCATAAGTCAGAGGAGCCCCCTATACTATCCACAGCATAAGTCAGAGGAGCCCCCTATACTATCCACAGAATAAGTCAGAGGAGCCCCCTATACTATCCACAGAATAAGTCAGAGGAGCCCCCTATACTATCCACAGAATAAGTTTGCGGACCCATTGATTTGAATGGAGCCACGGAACGTAATTTGCTGGCAATAATAGGACATGTCTTATCTTTAAACGGAATGGAAAAACGGAAACGGAAGGCATACGGAGTACATTCCGTTCTTTTTGTGGAACCATTGAAATGAATGGTTTCGTATACGGAACGTAAAAAACTTTTGTGTGCATGAGCCCTAAGCCACAGGCGCCCCCTATAGTACTGACAGAATAAGCAGGAGGCGCCCCCTATAGTACTGACAGAATAAGCCAGTGGCGCCCCCTATAGTACTGACAGAATAAGCAGGAGGCGCCCCCTATAGTACTGACAGAATAAGCAGGAGGCGCCCCCTATAGTACTGACAGAATAAGCAGGAGGCGCCCCCTATAGTACTGACAGAATAAGCCAGTGGCGCCCCCTATAGTACTGACAGAATAAGCAGGAGGCGCCCCCTATAGTACTGACAGAATAAGCAGGAGGCGCCCCCTATAGTACTGACAGAATAAGCAGGAGGCGCCCCCTATAGTACTGACAGAATAAGCAGGAGGCGCCCCCTATAGTACTGACAGAATAAGCAGGAGGCGCCCCCTATAGTACTGACAGAATAAGCAGGAGGCGCCCCCTATAGTACTGACAGAATAAGCAGGAGGCGCCCCCTATAGTACTGACAGAATAAGCAGGAGGCGCCCCCTATAGTACTGACAGAATAAGCAGGAGGCGCCCCCTATAGTACTGACAGAATAAGCCGGAGGCGCCCCCTATAGTACTGACAGAATAAGCAGGAGGCGCCCCCTATAGTACTGACAGAATAAGCCAGAGGCGCCCCCTATAGTACTGACAGAATAAGCAGGAGGCGCCCCCTATAGTACTGACAGAATAAGCAGGAGGCGCCCCCTATAGTACTGACAGAATAAGCCACAGGCGCCCCCTATAGTACTGACAGAATGAGCAGGAGGCGCCCCCTATAGTACTGACAGAATAAGCAGGAGGCGACCCCTATAGTACTGACAGAATAAGCAGGAGGCGCCCCCTATAGTACTGACAGAATAAGCAGGAGGCGCCCCCTATAGTACTGACATAATAAGCAGGAGGCGCCCCCTATAGTACTGACAGAATAAGCAGAAGGCGCCCCCTATAGTACTGACATAATAAGCAGGAGGCGCCCCCTATAGTACTGACATAATAAGCAGGAGGCGCCCCCTATAGTACTGACAGAATAAGCAGGAGGCGCCCCCTATAGTACTGACAGAATAAGCAGGAGGCGCCCCCTATAGTACTGACAGAATAAGCAGGAGGCGCCCCCTATAGTACTGACAGAATGAGCAGGAGGCGCCCCCTATAGTACTGACAGAATAAGCAGGAGGCGCCCCCTATAGTACTGACAGAATAAGCAGGAGGCGCCCCCTATAGTACTGACAGAATAAGCCGGAGGCGCCCCCTATAGTACTGACAGAATAAGCAGGAGGCGCCCCCTATAGTACTGACAGAATAAGCAGGAGGCGCCCCCTATAGTACTGACAGAATAAGCAGGAGGCGCCCCCTATAGTACTGACAGAATAAGCAGGAGGCGCCCCCTATAGTACTGACAGAATAAGCAGGAGGCGCCCCCTATAGTACTGACAGAATAAGCAGGAGGCGCCCCCTATAGTACTGACAGAATAAGCAGGAGGCGCCCCCTATAGTACTGACAGAATAAGCCGGAGGCGCCCCCTATAGTACTGACAGAATAAGCAGGAGGCGCCCCCTATAGTACTGACAGAATAAGCAGGAGGCGCCCCCTATAGTACTGACAGAATAAGCAGGAGGCGCCCCCTATAGTACTGACGCCCCCGATCCCATCCTTCATACTCCTGTATACAGCACCACACACACAGAGTCCTCTCCTTAGGACCCCCCTACCACATATTCCACGGAATGAATACCTGTAGTAAGTCCTGACAATGACAATATCACCTGATCGATTCTTAGGAAATCTAGAAAACAATACATGACGGGGGCCGCGAGGACCCAGATCCAGAGATATTCTCTAGTCTTTGTATTCTGGAGATTTAGCCATGGCCTATTCTATATACCAGAGATCTAGACCGATCATTCCCTAATCAGTATTTGAGATCTACAGCCATTCTCCGTTTAGTATTCCACAGACATCTAGAACAATTCTCTATTCTGGATCCTACAGAGAGCTAGAGCCATTTCATATTCTGTATCTCACAGTAATTTAAAGCCGTTCTTTATTCAGTATCTCGGTGATCTAGAGCCTTCTACATAAACATTCTAGTGCTAATCATGACCACTCTACCATAATACAGCTGTCCATCCCATATCCTGCTGTGATGTAAAGCCCTTTCCATACAATGTTACCTAGAACCCGTCAATCCTATACTTTACTGTGAAGCACCTCTCCATCCTATACGCTACTGTAAACTAGAGACCCTCTTCATGTTATATCCTGCTGTGATCTAAAACCCCTCTCCATACTTTATATTAGTTATCTAGAACTAATCTCTATCATATACGTCACTGTGATCTAGAACCCATCTCCATCCTGCAATTCAGTGATGTAGAACTCCTCTCTATCCTAAACGTCAATGAGGTCTAGAGCCGATCTCCATCCCATACATCACTATGATCTAGATCCCGTCTCCATCCCATATTTACTGTGTCCTATAGCCTTTATTCATCCTATACTTCACTGTGATCTAGAGTCCCTCTACATCCAATCATTTCCAGTGATCTAGAGCCCCTCTTCCTCCTATAATTTCCTGTGATCTATATCCCATCTCCATCCAATCCTTCAGAGTGATCTACAGCCCCTGTCCATCCCATACTTCACTTTAATGTAGAGCCTCTTTCCATCCTATACTTCACTGGGATTTAGAACCCCTCTCTATCCCATACTTCAGTGTGATCTAGAAACCATCAACACCCTTTACTACACTGTGATCCAGAGCATCCTTCCATCCTATACTACATTGTGATCTAGAGCCCCTCTCCATCCTATACTACATTGTGATCTAGAGCCCCTCTCCATCCTATACTACATTGTGATCTAGAGCCCCTCTCCATCCTATACTACATTGTGATCTAGAGCCCCTCTCCATCCTATACTACATTGTGATCTAGAGCCCCTCTCCATCCTATACTACATTGTGATCTAGAGTCCCTCTCCATCCTATACTACATTGTGATCTAGGGTCTCTCTCCATCCTATCCTTCAGTCATCTACAGCCCCTCGCCATGCCATAATTTACTGTGATCTACAGCCCCTCTCCATCATATATTTCAAAGTGATATAGAGTCCCTCTCCATCCTATACTACATTGTGATCTAGAGCCCCTCTCCATCCTATACTACATTGTGATCTAGAGCCCCTCTCCATCCTATACTACATTGTGATCTAGAGCCCCTCTCCATCCTATCCTTCAGTGATCTACAGCCCCTCGTCATCCCATAATTCACTGTGATCTACAGCCCATCTCCATCCCATATTTTACTGTGATCTAGAGCCTCTTTCCATTTCATACTAAACTGTGATCTACAGCCCCTCTCCATCATATATTTCAAAGTGATATAGAGCTCCTCTCCACCCCAAAAGTCACTGAGATCTAGAGTCCCTCTCCACCCTAAACGTCACTATGATCTAGAGTCCCTCTCCATCCTATACTAAATTGTGATCTAGAGTCTCTCTCCATCCTATACTACATTGTGATCTAGAGTCTCTCTCCATCCTATCCTTCAGTGATTTACAGCCCCTCTCCATCCTATCCTTCAGTGATTTACAGCCCCTCTCCATCCTATCCTTCAGTGATTTACAGCCCCTCTCCATCCTATCCTTCAGTGATTTACAGCCCCTCTCCATCCTATCCTTCAGTGATTTACAGCCCCTCTCCATCCTATCCTTCAGTGATTTACAGCCCGTCTCCATCCTATCCTTCAGTGATTTACAGCCCCTCTCCATCCTATCCTTCAGTGATTTACAGCCCCTCTCCATCCTATCCTTCAGTGATTTACAGCCCCTCTCCATCCTATCCTTCAGTGATTTACAGCCCATTTCCATCCCAAATTTTTTGCATCAAGGATTCGTTTGTGTCACGTGACCACTGAGCGGGAGTGAAGCGCTTGCTATTACTCCCGCTCCGTGGTCTCCCGCTGATCTCGGAATACTCACCTTTCCAGCAGTGGGCCTCCGCAGCACGCCCATGTTCCCGCGCTGCACTGACCTCCTGACGTACGCGCACTGGAACGATGGAGTGTCGGCAGCACACCTGCTGGAAAGGTAAGGCCAGGAGCCCGGAGTGCACAGCGTCATAGTAACCAATGACTCTGTGCACTCTGGGTGTCGGGGGGGGGGGGGGGGGAAGAGCTGCTGGCACAAGGGGGGTGGAGAGAGCTGCTGGCATAAGGGGGGGGAGAGCTGAAGGCACAAGGGGGGGCAGCTAAAGGCACTGGGGGGAGAGCTGAAGGCACTGGGGGGGAGAGCTGAAGGCACTGGGGGGGGGGGCAGCTAAAGGCACTGGGGGGAGAGCTGAAGGCACTGGGGGGGGAGAGCTGAAGGCACTGGGGGGAGAGCTGAAGGCCCTGGGGGGAGAGCTGAAGGCACTGGGGGGAGAGCTGAAGGCACTGGGGGGGAGAGCTGAAGGCACTGGGGGGGAGAGCTGAAGGCACTGGGGGGGAGAGCTGAAGGCACTGGGGGGGAGAGCTGAAGGCACTGGGGGGGAGAGCTGAAGGCACTGGGGGGGAGAGCTGAAGGCACTGGGGGGGAGAGCTGAAGGCACTGGGGGGGAGAGCTGAAGGCACTGGGGGGGAGAGCTGAAGGCACTGGGGGGAGAGCTAAAGGCACTGGGGGGAGAGCTGAAGGCACTGGGGGGGGAGAGAGCTGAAGGCACTGGGGGGGGAGAGAGCTGAAGGCACTGGGGGGGGAGAGCTGAAGGCACTGGGGGGGGGGGGGAGCTGAAGGCACTGGGGGGGGAGAGCTGAAGGCACTGGGGGGGGAGAGCTGAAGGTACGGGGGGGGGAGGGGAGAGCTGAAGGCACTGGGGGGGGAGAGCTGAAGGCACTGGGGGGGGGAGAGCTGAAGGCACTGGGGGGGGAGAGCTGAAGGCACTGGGGGGGGGAGAGCTGAAGGCACTGGGGGGGGGGGGGGGGGGAGAGCTGAAGGCACTGGGGGGGGAGAGCTGAAGGCACTGGGGGGGAGAGCTGAAAGCACTGGGGGGGGAGAGCTGAAGGCACTGGGGGGGAGAGCTGAAGGCACTGGGGGGGGGGAGCTGAAGGCACTGGGGGGGGGGGAGCTAAAGGCACTGGGGGGGTGAGAGCTGAAGGCACTGGGGGGGGAGAGCTGAAGGCACTGGGGGGGGGGGGAGCTAAAGGCACTGGGGGGGTGAGAGCTGAAGGCACTGGGGGGGGGAGAGCTGAAGGCACTGGGGGGGGGAGAGCTGAAGGCACTGGGGGGGGGAAGCTGAAGGCACTGGGGGGAGAGCTGAAGGCACTGGGGGGGGGAGAGGGGAGAGCTGAAGGCACTGGGGGGGGGAGAGCTGAAGGCACTGGGGGGGGAGAACTGAAGGCACTGGGGGGAGAGCTGAAGGCACTGGGAGGGGAGAGCTGAAGGCACTGGGGGGGGGGAGCTGAAGGCACTGGGGGGGGGGGGGAGAACTGAAGGCACTGGGGGGGAGAGCTGAAGGCACTGGGGGGGGAGAGCTGAAGGCACTGGGGGGGGAGAGCTGAAGGCACTGGGGGGGGAGAGCTGAAGGCACTGGGGGGGGAGAGCTGAAGGCACTGGGGGGGGAGAGCTGAAGGCACTGGGGGGGGGGGGGGCGGAGGGCACTGGGGGGGGGGGAGAGCTGAAGGCACTGGGGGGGGGGAGAGCTGAAGGCACTGGGGGGGGGGGAGAGCTGAAGGCACTGGGGGGGAGAGCTGAAAGCACTGGGGGGGAGAGCTGAAAGCACTGGGGGGGGGGGAGAGCTGAAGGCACTGGGGGGAGAGCTGAAGGCACTGGGGGGGAGAGCTGAAGGCACTGGGGGGGGGGAGAGCTGAAGGCACTGGGGGGGGGGGGGAGAGCTGAAGGCACTGGGGGGGGGAGAGCTGAAGGCACTGGGGGGAGAGCTAAAGGCACTGGGGTGGGGGGAGAGCTGAAGGCACTGGGGGGGGGGGGGAGAGCGGAAGGCACTGGGGTGGGGGGAGAGCTGAAGGCACTGGGGGGGGGGGAGAGCTGAAGGCACTGGGGGGGGGGGAGAGCTGAAGGCACTGGGGGGGGGGGGAGAGCTGAAGGCACTGGGGGGGGCAGCTAAAGGCACTGGGGGGGGGGGGAGCTGAAGGCACTGGGGGGGGCTGAAGGCACTGGGGGATAGTGCACTGATGCACTTGGGCTGATCGCACAGTGGGAAGGAAGGGTGTTGAGGACTGATGAGTTTTTATAACGGAAAACAGTCATTTTTTTCTTATTCGATTATAATAATCGTAAAAATATTGGATAGAATACTCGATTTCTAAAATAATCGTTTACTGCAGCCCTAATCCCATACTTCACTGTGATCTAGAAAGTCTGTCTATCTTATACCTCAGTGTGATCTAGAGCCCCTCTTCAGTCTATACCTTATTGTGATCTAGAAACACTCTCAATCCCATATTTACTGTGATCTAGAGCCTCTTTCCATCCCATACTTCACAATCTACAGCCCCTCTCCATCAGAAACTTCACAGTGATCTAGAGCCTTATCCATCCTATACTACATTGTAATCTAGAGTCGCTCTCCTTCCTATAATTCCTCTATACTGTCCTGTACATCCTCCTCCTCTATACTGTCCTGTACATCCCCCTCCTCTATACTGTCCTGTACATCCTCCTCCTCTATACTGTCCTGTACATCCTCCTCTATACTGTCCTGTACATCCTCCTCCTCTATACTGTCCTGTACATCCTCCTCTATACTGTCCTGTACATCCTCCTCCTCTATACTGTCCTGTACATCCCCCTCCTCCTCTATACTGTCCTGTACATCCCCCTCCTCCTCTATACTGTCCTGTACATCCTCCTCTATACTGTCCTGTACATCCTCCTCCTCTATACTGTCCTGTACATCCTCCTCCTCTATACTGTCCTGTACATCCCCCTCCTCCTCTATACTGTCCTGTACATCCTCCTCCCCCTCTATACCGTCCTGTACATCCTCCTCCTCCTCTATACCGTCCTGTACATCCTCCTCCTCCTCTATACCATCCTGTACATCCTCCTCCTCCTCTATACTGTCCTGTACATCCTCCTCCTCCTCTATACTATCCTGTACATCCTCCTCCTCTATACTGTCCTGTACATCCCCCTCCTCCTCTATACTGTCCTGTACATCCCCCTCTTCTATACTGTCCTGTACATCCTCCTCCTCTATACTGTAATGTACATCCTCCTCCTCTATAATGTCCTGTACATCCTCCCCCTCCTCTATACTGTCCTGTACATCCTCCTCTATACTGTCCTGTACATCCTCCTCTATACTGTCCTGTACATCCTCCTCCTCTATACTGTCCTGTACATCCCCCTCTATACTGTCCTGTACATCCTCCTCCTCTATACTGTCCTGTACATCCCCCTCCTCCTCTATACTGTCCTGTACATCCTCCTCCTCTATACTGTCCTGTACATCCCCCTCCTCCTCTATACTGTCCTGTACATCCCCCTCTTCTATACTGTCCTGTACATCCTCCTCCTCTATACTGTCCTGTACATCCCCCTCTATACCGTCCTGTACATCCTCCTCCTCCTCTATACTGTCCTGTACATCCTCCTCCCCCTCTATACTGTCCTGTACATCCCCCTCCTCTATACTGTCCTGTACATCCTCCTCCCCCTCTATACTGTCCTGTACATCCTCCTCCTCTATACTGTCCTGTACATCCCCCTCCTCCTCTATACTGTCCTGTACATCCCCCTCTTCTATACTGTCCTGTACATCCTCCTCCTCTATACTGTCCTGTACATCCTCCTCCTCTATAATGTCCTGTACATCCTCCTCCTCTATAATGTCCTGTACATCCTCCCCCTCCTCTATACTGTCCTGTACATCCTCCCCCTCCTCTATACTGTCCTGTACATCCTC